>NC_042289.1:12293711-12656211 GCF_901000725.2 Takifugu rubripes
TCGGAGAAACATTAACGCCGTTTTGCTTCGCCACGAGTGGCGGCGCTTTAATTAATGAGGTTTATTAAACAGGAAATTTTGGACCGGTTAAAACAAAGCCGAGGCAAAAGAGCAGTTAAAAGCTGCTCTTAGGACATTCCGAAGGCTGGAAAACGTAATGAGAGAAGAAATGGACCACTTCTTGTCAAAGTGACAGGTTGACCTTCCCCTGAACCCGCCCACACCTGTTCCCCCCCACCCCCCCCCCCCCCCCCCCCCCCCCCCCCCCTCCCGCCTCCCGCCTCCCGCCTCCCGCCATTCTCCCTTGCCCCGCCTTTTTTTGAAAAGGGGAGGAGGGTCCCCCCCCCCCCCCCCCCCCCCCCCCTTTCTCCCTCCCGCCTCCCGCCTCCCGCCATTCTCCCTTGCCCACCTGTTTTTAAAAAGGAATGGCGGGAGTTACAAAACAGTTACAAATCAGTTTTGCCATAGTCCTGACATATCCATCTGTCGGCAACATGAGTAGTTCTACATCCGTGATTGGTGAGACGGCTGTGACCGTTATAAGAGAATTGTGTGGAAAAGTAGTTGAAAAATCCACGGTGTTTGTACAGCGTTCTCAGGCGTCACCTTGTGAGCCTTTGCAGCAAGAATGGTCTTTGGAGCCTTATAGTCAAACAGGGAGTTTTGGGTATGTGTTCCGTTACAAGACGGGGGAGTTGATTCTCTATCAGCGGGAAGAATCTTCCAGTGAGGGGTCTATGTTGTCGGCTACGATGTCTTCCAATGACTGGGGTGTGTTGAAAACTGATCAAACCGGGAATGGTGTGTGTGACTGAAGAAGGCTGTGAAGAAAGAAACAACACAGAACAGAAACCTTCCACAGAACAAACATTTGTGAGCATTTGGTTGACGAAAACCTCGGGTACGGGAAGATGGTTCTATCGTGCTAGCTACAAGATGCAGATGGAAGAGATGTCAGGGAAACCGAGACAGTATTTTGTCTTGGATCTTTTTAACTCAGACTGTGGGGTTTTCAGCAACGTGTTGACTCTACCTCTTGCAGCATGGATCGAAAAGATGCATGAAATGGATGATAAAATCACAAAATTTTTTCACCATTGTCGTCTTTGGAACAACACTGTGGTGACGAAAAAAAGAGTCCTCCCTCGTGTAAGCCCACACCCATATCTCAAATGTATAAAAGACGGTCGTCTGAACCATACGTTACCCACTACCGGAGTGAAACACTAAGGAGAGCATGTCTACCAACAGAAGCGTCAAGAGCGGATCTGACAATCCGAGCAATTCCTATCTGTGGGATGAGGATGAGACACAAGCGGAATGCCGTCAACGTCGGCTTCGGCCTCGCAGGCTGGATTTTGACTCACTCATCCAACGCTCGGATCCCACGGATTCTAACGAGTCTCTCACTCCTTGGCTAAGCCCTCCACCAACCCCACCCCTCGGACGCTCGGCATCGGATCCTGGGGTGTCCAGTCCTCACTCACCCTCACTGACACCACCCGTCAGAGACTCGGCATCACTTCCAGAGCTGTCCGAGTCTCTTCTCCAAGGCAGAGATCCTGCGCCGTCTCCGGCTTCTTCATGTCCAGGTTCTCCAATCTCTGTGAGCGGTGTGGAGAGTCCTTCACGCTCAACAACCCCTGATCCGCCTTTGCCCGACGACGCATCGGATCTCCCCGGGGCTGTATGTAACGGTGCTGACCAGCTTGACGGCTGGGCATCTGAATTCTTTGGTCTGGTAAAAAAAGGCGTTCTTCATCTACTTAGCGTCGTCCTGGACCTGTACAAGGGTGAGGTTTGCAACGGATGTCGGATCGACCACCCCAGCCAGCGCCAACACCAGTGTTTGGATGTGATCGAACCGGGTTTCTACCGCAACAACTTTTACATGTTGATGAAAAGACTCTACACACCCAAGTTCATTCCTGCTATTCAAAATTTCCTGAAAGCGTGCGGTGTCAACGCTGACTACGTGAAAGTCAAGATCGCCGCAGAGAGCCTTTTGCTCGAGCTGAAATCCAGCGAATTAATCTACACTCCCATCCACCAAATGTACGAGAGTATCGCCGACAACGACAGCGAGATTAAACAGGAACATCTGGACACGGTGACTCAGTACTGGACTGAAAACACTTATATCTGAAAACACCATTTTCAGATATAAAATGGGGAGCTTCTGGGGAAAAGTTGTAAACGATGTAGAAGGTGTCAAGATCCAATTGATCAAGGGTCAGATAATAAACATCTTGTACCAGGCTATTGAGAACAAAACGGCTTCAAACAAAAACATCTTGCTGGAAAAAACCAGAACGTGTGCAGGACCCGCACTTTGGGAAGAGATGGTAAATGACACGATGCTTATGAGCAAATCTGGATTGTCGGATTGTTTTAAAGTAATTTTTAAAGAACTGTCCAACGATGTTGTAAAACCATGTCATATGATAGCCTTTTATGCTTTGCTCATTGATGTGACCAGCAGACTTGTGCAAAACAACCATTCTGTAAGCATCTTGGAAGAACTTGGGAAATTTCACGATGATATCTGCCTCAGTCTAGATCATAAAGTCTTAACTCAAACTCTATTGATGATAACGCATTGGTCTTAGACTAGTTTTTGACTATCTGTACTTTCACATTACAAATGTTACAAATGTATTTGCTCATGTTACTCACAAAATGTATTTACTCATGTTACTCACAAAATGTGTATGCTAAAGATTTCTTAACAGCTAATAAAAAAATAAATACCTCTCAAACGAGCATCCCTTCTCATTCTGTTTTCAACATGTCTGAGACACGCTTCATGGAAAAAGTGTACTATGATCCCGCGCATCCCGGTAGCCTCGGTGGTGTAGAGCGGCTCCATAAGGGGGTGCAAGAAGAAATGGGAAAGACGGTTCCTCGAGAAAATGTTAAAACATTTCTACAGGGACAGGACGCTTACACTCTACACAAACCGGCCAGGATACATTTTCCAAGAAACAGGGTTTTCGCCCCCCGCCCTTTAAACCAATTTCAAGCGGACCTGTGCGATATGCAAGCCCTGTCGGAGCATAATGACGGATATAATTATTTATTAACGGTCATAGACATATTTTCCAAAAAAGCTTACGTCAGGGCTCTGAAGAGAAAATCAGCGGCTGAGGTGGTAAAGGCGTTTGAATCCATTTTTGAGTCAAGTCAGACGCCTGAAAAAATACAAACTGATGCAGGGAAAGAATTTTTTAACAAGAGTTTTGAAGCTTTGATGAGAAAACACAATATCGTTCATTTTTCCACCGCCAGCCACCTTAAGGCCTCTGTGATTGAAAGATTTAATCGTACATTAAAAGGTAGAATGTGGAGATATTTTACAGCAAACAACACTCTGCGATACACCGACGTCTTACAAGACTTGGTGAAAAGCTATAATCACAGTTATCACAGCAGTATCAAGATGAAACCCGCTGAGGTAACCTCGGAGAACACTTTTAAAGTGTTTCAAAACTTGTACGGTAAATCTGAAAACCGACGGAAGGTTGAAACCAAGATGAATTTCAAGAAGGGGGACCTAGTTAGAATTTCAAAACTGAGAGGAGTGTTTGATAAAAAATATGAACAGAGTTTTACGAACGAGGTGTTTACGGTATCTGAACGCATCCCTCGCGACCCTCCAGTGTACAAGTTAAAAGATTACGATGGAGAACCCATCCAAGGGTCATTTTATGAGCCAGAGCTACAAAAGGTAACGATGGGGGAAGACAGACTTTTCCACGTAGAAAAGATTCTGAAGCATCGCGTCGTCAGGGGTGAAAAGCAAGTCTTTGTAAGTTGGAAAAACTGGCCGGAGAAATTCAACAGCTGGATCAAAGCCGCAGATTTAAAGAACGTATAAAAATCAACTCGCGATCGCAACGGATATCATTTCATCATGTACGGTCCGAAGGACGAGGGTTTTTTTATTACCCTACCCTCCAACGCCAGCGTCGATGTTTTTAAAGAAAACACGAGTTCCAGTTACCGCGTGGATTTGCCTCAACATATCGATTTAGAGGGAAGCTGGGAAGTAGCTTTAACGCAGATTTCATACCCGCACACCTTTTATCACCTTTCTCAGGAGGATGCCTACTTTTACTGGAGGGAAAACCCTCAAGAACCGGCCACGGAGAGCAAGGTGCATCGTCAAGAGATGAAACAATCATATTTCAACGGCTTCTCAGCCTTTAGATTCGAGATGGACGGACAATTTAGAAGAATAAAGTCTGATATTTACCTCGTCTATGACAGTCTTCTGAAAAGATTTGATTTCCAATCGGGAGGTAAAACCCACGTACTCTTCGAAGGACCCCTGGCATATTTGATGGGTATGAAATCAGGGGAATGGTTTACGTTTGACCAAAGGTATGCGTACTATCCCTGCGATTTACGAGCTGGGTTTTATCACATGTATTGTTACAGCGACGTAGTTGCACCGCAGATGGTCGGCGACGTTTATGCGCCACTTTTGAGAACGATTGATGTAAAAGGAACGTTCGGTGAAATCGTCACACAGTATTTCAATCCTGCTTACTATTTACCGGTGTCCAAAAAACACATTGAAAACATTCAGGTGGAGATAAAAACGGATCAAAACAAACCGGTAAAATTTTCATACGGCAAGACTATCGCGACTCTCCACTTTAGACCTAGAACTTGAACCCCAGGGTTATATATATTCCAATCGCCCGCGTCCTCATCATTCATTTTCAGGAGGCTGATCAGCTATCCACACACACAAAGTGTTCAAGGCTAAGAGAAAAATAGAGAAAAAGAAAATGGCTCGGGTAGGTTTGAGAGAAGATCCTCACCGATTTGTACAATATTATGAGAGTCAAGTAGGGGGGAATTTGCCGGGGTTTTACGGTGCACCGGTCATGTACGGTCGGGGGATAGGATCTTTGTTTTCTAAATTATTTCGTTTCATCAGCCCTTTGGCCAAGAAAGGTTTCGAAATAGCTAAACCTCATCTTAAAGCCGCTGCGAGTAACATCGCCTCCAACGCCGTCAAACACGTGATGGAACGGTTCGCCGGTGATCAAGAAGATGATCAAGAGATGAAGCAAGAAGGATCCGGGGGGCATTATGGTGTTGTCGCGTAGGAAGAGAAGACGACCCCCCCGGAGAACGCATCCCCTCGAGCTTTAATAAACAGCCGTTCGGTAAAAGGAAGAAATCAGTTGCAAAAGGCCGTCGTGTGAAGAAGAAGTCCGTCCGGAGCTCTGATATTTTTTAAGAATATCTTTTCTTTGAGAAAAAAGAAAATGGCTCTAGTACATCAGAAATCTCCAGAGTGTACTCTGGCCGAATTGGATTTATTTTTCAGCACCTATGACGCAGCTGTCTATCGATGAAAAAACCTACACGGAAATTTCTCCCCTGTCAGCCATCACCGACGGGGGACCCATTGAGTTTTTCATCCCCGGAGACGGGGACCGGTATCTGGATCTGAACGACACTCTGTTGCATCTCCGTGTAAAAATCACCAACGCTAACGGATCGAACCTAGCTAATGACGCAGCGGTGGGTCTTATCAATTATCCTCTAAATACAATTTTCAGTCAATGCGACGTGACCCTGGGGGATCGACTCATCTCTCAGTCGAGCGCTACCCACCCCTATCGCTGCATGATTGAGACCCTGCTCAACTTTTCACCGGACACACTCTCCAGTCAGTTTACCGGGGGTCTTTTTTACAAAGATACCGCCGGGTCAGTGGACTCTATCGTGCTCGTGAACGGTCCAAATAAAGGGTTAACGAGGAGAGCCGCGTCCACAGCCCGTTCCAGAGAAGTACACCTGCTCGGTCCTCTCCACGGGGACATCTTTTTCTGCGAGAGACTATTGCTCAACTCTGTCGATTTGAGAATTAAACTGATGCGAGCCAACGATGCTTTCTGCCTCATGGGGGCGCGTGACTCTACTTTTAGCCTAAAAGTACTGGGGGCTTCCCTATTTGTTAAAAAAGTAGCCGTGTCCCCTGCAGTCAGGTTAGGTCACGCCGCCGCCTTAATGAAGGGCAACGCTCTCTACCCCCTTTCACGCGTTAATGTGAAAACTTACTCTATTCCGGCAAACTCTAGGGTTTGCAACCAGGAGAATCTGTTTCTGGGTAGCATACCAAAGTACGTGGTTCTGGGTATGGTACACCACGAGGCTTTCACAGGAAGACGAGACCTGTCGCCTTTTAATTTCAGACACTATGACATCGAATACCTGGCTCTCTGTCAGGACGGCCGGCAAGTTCCGGCTAAAGCTTTCCAACCCGATTTTAACAACGGGGTGTCCGTCAGAGAATTCTACAACATGTTCCTGGCTACCGGGAGACATCTCAAAGATTTACCCCTGAGTATCAGCCGTGATGACTTTAATGACGGCTACTCTCTGTTTGTGTTTAATCTCAATCCGAGCGATGACAACGACGCACTGTCTACCGTCTCAAACGGAAACCTCAGGCTGGAGTTGAGATTTAGAACACCCCTGCAGCACACCGCGACCCTTATCGTCTACGCCTGTTACGATTCTATTCTGGAGATCAACGCCAAGAGGCAGGTGCTGGTGGACTATTATTAAAAGATGGACAACGTTCAACTAGAGAACCTTCTGCATAGCCTGCTGGGAGATGTGTTTTGCGGGGTGTGGGCGTCCGATCAACTGCCCATGCTGAATCCCTCTTTTAGAACCCCGGCCTACTTTATCGTCAACACACATCCGGCTCACATGCCGGGGGAGCACTGGTTAGCTTTGACGCTGGAAAATGGGGGCATAGCCACCTTTTTTGATTCTTATGGATTTCCGCCGGACTTTGATCACTACCCCCCGAGCATCTTACAGTTTCTGGAAAAACGTTCTAAAAACATTGAGTACCACGACGTTCAGTTGCAGCACCACATGTCGACGGTCTGCGGACAACATTGCATCTATTACCTCTGTCACCGCGCGTGCGGGCTATCTTTGATCAAGTACTGTCTTTGTACAATGATGATGTAATAAAGAATGACTTCATGGTGTACGACTATGTGAGGAAATATCAGCGCTGTATTAGAAATAAAATCAATGGTCCCTCCAAGCAGGGGTGTTGTTTTTTGCAATGTTTTAAAGATTTTTAAAGTTTTTGAATGAATGACTGTACGCTCGAAAAAATGTTTAATAAACGCTTTATTGGTAAAAGACAAAACTTTGTGTATTACATTTATTCACGATGAAATGTTAATCCAACGCGGGGGGTCATTTGTTCGTCTTCTAGTTTTTGACGGTAGATCCGCAGGTGTTTCAGAGTCTTGAGATCCGATCGCATCCATCTTGAGGAGTCGGTATTGATTACGCGCTTTTGGGTTACTTATAGAAGACAAAGGGATGTTTAATTCTGAGAGAGTATTTAAAAAATGTGTCCATCCGGGAGGTTCAGAACCCTCTGATTTTTTCTTTTTAAAAGGAAACAAGAGTCGTTTGAATAGATCGATCATGTGAGACCCTTTTACAACGTTGCCCCGGTACACAAATTCCCCTTTTGTATTCCAAACATCGTGACGGTCGGATAATTTCTTTAAGACGTATTCGGCATTCTTGCGATCTCGCGGTGGGAGGCTCTGCAACACGTCGTCGATGATGCTATCGGACGTCCGTACGTCCGTCCCAGAATCTGCCTCTGCCTCCGTCTTTGTCAGATTCTCTGTCAGATTCTCTGTCTGATCCTGCTTCACAAAGGTCAGATATCTTTGCAGTAACGCGTTATATTTTTTAATTTTTTCATGAGCGCTCAGCCCCTGCTCGTTTAAGATGGCTCTCATCCTAGCATCCAAATCGTCCTCCGCGACATCTCTGATGGACTGGGAGGGCCGCGTCAGGCGGTTGAGTTGATGAGGGGTGACGAGAAACATTTTTTGGGCCTTTTTTCAAAGTCATTTTCGTATCAATCCTCCGACGAGGTTCCCGATCAAAGGTACCACCGCTGAGAGGAGAGGTAAAAGAAATCCGCCCGTCTGCTTCTTTAGAACCTGTTGCTTCCTCTTTAAACTGGTTCTTTTATCAGCCAACAGTTTGATAATTTTTTTCTGTCTCTTCAGTTTTTAAATTGAGAAGGAGTCAGGGGGAGGTTTCCTTTTAGAAGATTTAAAGAAATCTCACACAGTGTCTGGATAAAATCCGGGGAGCTGTGAATAAGAATGTCTCTACGTTTCTTGGGTGTGGCACGGTACAGGGCCTTCAGCAGGGGTGCGTTTCTTTTATACGCGCTGACATGATGATCTACGTCGACGCTCTGGGGATGTAAACGGCCGCTTGCTGGTGAGGAAGCACACCCGTCCTCAGTCTGTACGGATCTGGGCAGACGGGGGTGAGATCCACTATTAAATACCCGTGAGGGTCTTTTGTGGCGTCTTCAAAACTCTCCAAGAAAAATGTCTTTTGTGATGGAAAAATCTGATGAGCCAATATATTCATTTGTAGTTTATCCCGTGGGTTTTTAAACATGACCAAATAATTGCTGTTCAAACTGATGGTGCGACTGTGTTTACCCTGGTGAAACACGTTTTGAGTCAACATCATAACACTCATGTTTCTGTGGTGGCGATACTGTGTAAAAATCTTTACCACTTCAGGATGGTCAGAGGCTTGAAAAATAACATCGTCCAAAATAATCAAATGCTTTTGATCAGGAGGAAACAGTGTTTCATCTTCAAAAGAATCAGGCAGACCTTTGACAAATTTAATGTTTTTAATCATCTTTTGCAGTTCAGCGTACATAGGTTGAAAAGAGGTATAAATCCACACGATATTGTCAGGTACAACATTTATTACACGGTCACAGTTTTCCAATACATTTTTTACAAAATAGGTCTTTCCACACCCGCTCGGACCCGCGATTAAACAAGAAAAAGGAAAGATAAACCTAGGATCAAATTCAATTTCCTGCATTTCTAATACCCGAAAGGCAGAGTTGTTCCGTCAGCAAAGAGTCGTCTTTTGTCATACACCACCCTAAATTTTTTATCAAATGACACATTTCTCAATGCGAAACCCTTTTTATCACGTCTGATGCTGTGCTGACGGATCTCGATCGTGTTTCCCTCTTGTTTATTACTCAGGTAACCCTCCACCAGCTCTCTGACACTGTCAAAGCTCACACGCTCACAAAATTCCCGGGTCTGAGTGATACCTTTCACACGCATGACGACTTTCTTTTTATTTCGTGTTTGGTACGCGTAACTCTTGGGACCCACCGCTGCAAACTCTTGAATGCTGTCACCATCCAGTTCATCCGTCAGGTCACCTAAATAGTTACCCAGCTCTAGAGGTTTCTCACCCTCTTTGACCAGATAGATTAAACTATCTGTGTCGATGTAAAACACTCTGTCTTGTAGTTTTTCCAGATAACTGTACAGCTTCAGTCGTGCGTGTGCTGTGGTGAATGCTGCAATAAAAACATTACTCTGTTTACCTGGGGGTTGAACGTACCTGTCGGTGTATTTCCACCTGATGAGAGCTCTGTTGCTGTGGAGAACGGAAAAGTATTCGACTTTGTATTTACCTGAAAACATGTAACTAAAGAATTCTTTAGGATCTGAGACAATGGTGGTTTTAAACAAATTATCTCTCTGTGCAAACTTTCCCCACAAACTGTTGAGACACAATTTAGCAACCTGTCTTTTCACAGGATTGGTCTCGATTTTGCCAGCATCTAAAAGAATGCCCTGATGCTCCTGATAGTCCCTGATGTATTTTTCCCTGCTCTCTCGGTCCGTCGCCTCAGCGGGGTAACCCGAGGCTTCCTGCTTTCCTTTCAAAAAGGTGTGTATGTAGTCGGTAAACACAGTGTCGCTGCTCTTGTCAAAGTGCCAGACTTCTGTAATTTTACCCACCCTGTACCCCACATCCAGAGCTTTGATGAATTCAACGGTGACCCAGACCCCCGTCAGAGCTCTGCCCTCATCGTCGTGTTCGCAGGGGCCACCCTCATTGTTAGTTTCGGCACAGGTGCGACACAGTGTAAAGAGTAATTTACCTCCCTCACTTTTGTGCGGTAACACGGGGAATAAAAGACCTCGAGGAGGATACACAGTGGCTCTGATGAAGCCGTAGTAGCTGCGTGGGTCCTCGAAATCTTTGTAGATGATCACGGGGTGACCAAAGGGGTAAGAGCAAGTACTGTTGACAAACGGGTACAGTGAGGTGACATCAACATAGTGGATGGTTTCATCGGGCGCTGCCGTGTGTCGCAGTTTTAAAGCGCTCGTTCTACCTCCGAAAAGTGCTTTTCGGGGGTTGAGAGGCTCAGGAGCGTTAAAGCAACGGAGAAATTCTTTAACCTCCGTGCATGTTGTTTTCATCTGGTTCCACGTGTGTTCTCTCATGACTACAACACGAACCCCATGTGTGGTCTGTAGCTCACTCACCCTCTTCTCACTTTTGTAGTGAAGTTCACCAAAGGTGACGCCTCTCATATCGCACTGTACTGTGGGATCAAAGCAACTGGGACAGCCGTGGTAAAAACATCCATGAAATTCCCAGACATGTTTTACACCGTCAATCTCAGCATATCCGTCTACGAAAAATGCACCAATCTGTTTTTCACCCATGTTTAGAGCATGCTGTATAAAGATTTTTTCTTTGTGCATCAACCATTCTAACCATTGAACCGATGCGCTAGAGAATCTTTTGCTCTGATTCAAATAGTTGTGTGGGCAGGGGATAGCCAGAGTGTTAGGAGTCAGATAATTGGTGCGAAACACCTTCATACAGGCTCCGGCTATGGCGATAGAACCAAAAGGGTCTACCCCCGTCTCACCTAGGAACTGATCTCTAAATTTAAGACTGCCCTGGGTGAGAATGTCAACATCATTTTTGCAGTACAGCGAGGCCTCCTTTTTGAAGTCAAAGGTACCGCGGCTGACCTCGTTGTACCATGGGTCAAATTCTTCCCGTTCGCGCACCGTCATGCGATCTACGTCGTAGTCGGACGGAACGGGATAGGACCCCACGTAATTGAGGTGAATTTCTGAGCTAAATTTGTGTGGGAAATACCCCTTGGTCTTGTCAGTGAATCCTAAGGCTTTGGGCATAGCGCTGAGACGCATGGGGAGAAATGACAGGGAATCTATGAATTTGAGACCATAATGGGATTCCTCAAAACTGAGGATTTTACTCCCGTTCATCAGAATCTGTTGTGGCGTCACATCCAGTTCCAACATACCTTTTAACACCAGATAACTGTCAAACCCCTTGGCATTATGGGCTATAAAGATGTTCTGTTTGTATCGTGGCTTCCTGAAATGCAAAATAAACATTTTAGCACAGTCAAGACCATAAAACGCCTTCTCTTCACCTTTGGATGTTTTTGTATGCACTAAAAAAGGAACATGCTCTCCATTTTGACCCACAAATGTTTCAAAATCATAAAAAACCAAATCAGGATGTGAGATGTCTGGTTGGAGGGTAGGAATGTAACAACTATGATCGACTTTAGAGTCGCTCTGCAGTTTTTCACCACAGATTTTACATTTTTTCACCGCACAGCGATGCTTTGCATCGTCTAACGACAAATTGACACTGTAGTATAGTTCGCATCGTGCGCATTTTTTGATTTGGTCGCAGAGGCTGGACTTTCTGCTTGAACCGGCCAATTTGTGTCTGGTGAAACAAGAGGGTGAGCGACACGTTCTGTTACAGTCAGAGCAAACCACTGTGTTGAACCCTTCTGTGGGGCAGGCAGGATCGTTGCACACTGCGCAGTAACCTTTACAAAAGTGGGTATAGGGATGCTTAAAAGTCTTGTAACAATAATTACAGACTGACGACCCCAGGAAGGCTTTGAGATTTTTTATCCCATAATAGTGATTTTGTAGTAAAAAGAGAAACAACTGATTGGAACGATCAGAGAATTTTGTCTCATAATGTGAGAGGGGTTTACTGTGGCATGTTCTGTAAAACACAACAATTTTACGCCCCAGAATATTTTCAAATTTACCAATGTCACTGAAAGTGACGGGGGTCTCATCATTTAAACCAGCCTGATGCTGCAACTTCCTCGCAATATCAAGGCATTCTCTTTCAGTAAGTTTCGGGTAGATAACGTGAGCTAGACTGATGGCGAAGCAAAGCTGGTTGTCTCTGTTGTCTACGATAAATAAGTGGCGTCTTTTTTTGTCAATGATTTCACAGTCTAGAGTTTTCTCCATCTTACGTTTGGCACCTCCTCCTGGGTTCTGCACCACGTGAAGGATGAATTGTATATTCTCATCCGATGAAATGATACCGTTTGACTGCACAATCCGATCTAGCATTCCATTAAAAGCCGGTAGAATATTTTCACCTTGTTCATCCACAGCAACTGTAACATGATTGTGTACGTTTTCACCCACCACCTCCAACTGTATTAAATCATTGCGACTACTATGTCGTCTGGCAACATCCACCAATTCGCTGATAACCCCTGTTACATCTCGATAGAATGTTGCAATGTCAGGCACATTTCCCCGAGTGGGAATGTTAAAGGAGCGTCTTGTTCTCCATGTGATAAAATCATTAAAAAACCTCTCACCCCGCTCAGGAGAGAGATCGGGTGGATTTTCTCCTAGCCCTCCTCCCCCTTGCTGAGGAGAAAGTTTAGGGGGGGCCATGTGTGTAAGGGCTGAGGGGCTGCTCTCTGACCCCCCTTCTTGTGTCTCTGCTGAATCCGTCTCTGATCTGATTGTTACCGCGTGTAAGACATGATCACTTTGCGTGTGGAGAGCTGATGAAGGAGAATGATTTTCAAACTCTACTGCATTAACTGCATTAAGGTTTTCGAGGGCATCATTTATGAGTTGTAAGGTGTCAAGTTCTAGGACGTTTTCATTTTGCTCTGTAAATGTAAATTTATTGGAATGGAGATTGGAATTTCACTTAATTGATCAACAGCTATTTGTAAAGCATTCGGTACTTGATTAAAATATTCAACATTGAAATCCTCATCACTTAATTGATCAACAGCTATTTGTAAAACAATCGGTACTTGATTAAAATATTCAACATTGAAATCCTCATCCATATCTTAAACAAAAGACAGAAAAAGGAAAAAAAAAAAAATTACAGCTTTTTCAACACTGTTTTAGTACACCTTTGGTTACAATTGGAGGAAACAATATACCGTATGACATTATTGAAAATCTCCAGCACTACCTTGTCTTGGGGGTGTAGGGAATGAATGTAGCAGCCTGTATCCTCCTCCACCCTGTCAAAGAGCGGATCAGGAACGCTCTCGTGGTGCTCGTGCTGTTGTTGGGGATGATTGTATCCGGCTGTATCCCCGTCCACCCTGTTGAAGGACGGTTCAGGAACGCTCTCGTTTAATCTCACCCCTGAATCTGTAATTAGATGAGAGATGAGTTTTTTTTTTGTTTTTTTTTATATATTATTATTATTATTAGTCAAGAAGATATAGTATAAAATATACCATCAAACAATCTCCTGACAATGTTAGACTTGTGTCTCTGGTTCCTACGTCTCCTTATCGGCCTCGCAGGTTCGAAAGGATCTGGTCCCGCTGTAAGTACAGGGGTCAGAGTGGTACACGCTTGCCGTATTCTACGTCTCCTCGCAGGGGCAGAAGGTTCACGGGAGAGTGGAGCTGCCGGGGGAGTCACAGTGCTCAGAGAGGCGCACGTTTGAAGGTTCTGTTTTGATGGTTCTGTTTAGACAGAGGGGAAAATCGTTAAAATACAAATCATCAAAACGGCACATATTTTGTATATACTTCTAATCACAGATAAATATATTACCTTGTACAGTCGACTTCGGTCCTCCTGGCTGTCTCACACGTCTTCTGGAGAGTTTGTTCGTCTGCTTACTTGAGTCAGTCCCATGTTGAAGTGCCGAGGGTCTGCTCTCAATCTCAATTTCACCAATTTCAGTTACACAGCAATTTGTCCCCTGCACGGGGGGTGGGGTTTCAGAACACAGCAATGCTTTTGCTGCTTTTTCAGTTTCTTGGTTGTCTTCGGATACCAATCTTTCAGCCCTGGCTAACAGATCTGAAAAATGTATCATAAAAAGTTATATTTCAGCAATCTATGAACAACTGAGCTGTTAATAAAAAACAAAACAAAAAAAAAAAAAAAAAAACTGTATGTAAAATACCAATGTCTGTTTGCGTGAGGGTTATTCCTTCAAACTCATCGGCGCTGACTTTAAAGATACAGAAAGTTACACTTAAAAATCTAGAATAAAAATAGAACAACTTTCAGGTTAAAAAGATCACGGCTTGCTTACCAGGATAAATTGGCATATGGTGAACCTCTACTGTAACTTCTAAAACACAGTTATTCGTAAATAGTAGTTAATCATTAATAGTTCATTCATTAATAGTTTTCTAAAACTATTTAGAAAACTACAGAGAAAAAGTTTGGGAAGAATTTGAGGCTTACCGGTAGTCATCTTTGCAGCCATCTTTGTTTGTTACACGCGCTCGCAGACGGTGAAGCTTCCGATGAAGTTCTGGAGGACTGAGCTAATGACTGTGAGATGATCATGTATATATTCGCTTTACAATGCTTGGCGAGAGGAAAAAAAAAAAAAAAGTTGATTGGCGCCGAAAAGTCTGATATTGACGACTGCCCCGATGGACCAACTGGTGGTGATGTAGCTCCCATGGGGATAAGGCCCTACACGGGAACTCTACCAAACAACAGGTTCAGGCGATATAACTCATGTTAAGAATGTTTTTCTCCAGGAGGGCCTCCAGGTCTCCAGGGGATTTAAGCTTCTTCAGTTACACACCTCGGACACCGGAAGACAACGCAGGCCCCTAAATTTCTTACTTGAAGCCACCAACTGTTTTCTCTTTTCTTCTGAACCACAGTGTTAGGGTTCTAACAGTCTAACTTTCTCCAATAGTTTTCTCTTCTCTAGTTTTCACAAATGCTCACAAATGTTTGTTCTGTGGAAGGTTTCTGTTCTGTGTTGTTTCTTTCTTCACAGCCTTCTTCAGTCACACACACCATTCCCGGTTTGATCAGTTTCAACACACCCCAGTCATTGGAAGACATCGTAGCCGACAACATAGACCCCTCACTGGAAGATTCTTCCCGCTGATAGAGAATCAACTCCCCCGTCTTGTAACGGAACACATACCCAAAACTCCCTGTTTGACTATAAGGCTCCAAAGACCATTCTTGCTGCAAAGGCTCACAAGGTGACGCCTGAGAACGCTGTACAAACACCGTGGATTTTTCAACTACTTTTCCACACAATTCTCTTATAACGGTCACAGCCGTCTCACCAATCACGGATGTAGAACTACTCATGTTGCCGACAGATGGATATGTCAGGACTATGGCAAAACTGATTTGTAACTGTTTTGTAACTCCCGCCATTCCTTTTTAAAACAGGTGGGCAAGGGAGAATGGCGGGAGGCGGGAGGGAGAAAGGGAGGAGGGGGGGGGGGGGGGGGGGGGGGGGGGGGGATCCACACTCCTCCCTTTTAAAAAAAAAGGCGGGCAAGGGAGAATGGCGGGAGGCGGGAGGCGGGAGGGGGGGGGGGGGGGGGGGGGGGGGGGGGGAACAGGTGTGGGCGGGTTCAGGGGAAGGTCAACCTGTCACTTTGACAAGAAGTGGTCCATTTCTTCTCTCTGTAATGTTCCGCCTGGATGGTTCTGCTTTCTGCTCGGATGAAGCGGAGCTCTGCGGGCCGGGCTGTGATGGAAGCAAAGGTCAGCGCTCTACAGGTCAGGGCTGGGGAGGATTCTGGGCAGAGAGGATCAAAGTGGGACTTATCAAATGGGAGATCAAAGAGGGAAGCGGCTGCAGTTTTCATCCGGGCGTGTGAAGCCGGAGAAGGAAAGAGGCAGGAAAACCCAGGATTTAAGGCATCCGTGGAAAAACGAACGAAGATTGTCTGACCACGGCTGGTCGGCACCAGGTCGAAGAAGGTTGGGCACATCCTGCTCCTCTGGTAGAAAACCCGGATGTGGACTGGATTTAGGTTCGGAGGGAAATAAGCGCACGTCCGTCACAGCGTCAGTGGGACCCGCGGGATGGGGAGGGGGTGGGGGGGGATCACACTTCCCCAGCTGTCCCGCTGATGTTTATTAGCTTGCAAAGTTGGACGTGGTCACTCTGCAAATTACCACAGGACCCTGATTAATCCCGCAGATGAGATGACGCCGCGTGCATGACAACGGGCGCTGCCGCGTGCATGACAACGAGCGCTGCCGCGTGCATGACAACGAGCGCTGCCGCGTGCATGACAACGAGCGCTGCCGCGTGCATGACAACGAGCGCTGCCGGACGGCTGCAGCTTATTGACTCAACCTTGAAGCAGCTTGTGTAAATAAGGAGGAAAATGGGAGTGCGGGACATTCTGGGCACGTCCTGCTGAAAGGCCAAAACAAAGATCTTCCGCATGTTTAATGGGGGGCCCTCAGGAGCCCTCCCACCGGCTCCTGAACGAACAGCCCTCTGTGGCACGCGCGCATGATTTAAACGGACGGTAATAAAGGTTTGTGCAGGCGGCGCCGCCCAGGAAAGTCAATTGTTTAATCTCTGGCAACATTTCTGCATCTTATTTAAGAGACTCAGACTGAAGATTTATGGTTCCTGCTGCGTTTGAGCCAACTTAACATTTGTCTAATTAGATGGGAGTTTCAGAAACAGCAGGTGCCTGAACAGGAAGTCGTTTCCCCCCCCCCGAGGATGCGCGGGTCTGTGTTCTCCAGCTTTGGCTCATTTGCATCTGCAGCAGCGTATTTATAATTCAGCAGGTTCATAGTTTCAGCACATTTAATATCTGTGGACTCTTCAAGGTCCAAAAAAGAGCAAATGTTTGATTACTGACTGAAAGGGTGCAGCTTTTGCACGTGTAGACACAGGTATGTGCACTGAGCCGCTCCATTAATCAGATCCTAATCACCGGCTCATCTTTCAAGATGATTAAATTGGCATGTGATGAATGTGCATGAGGATAAAAGCAGCCGCGCCGGTTACAGCCCGTGATGGCTGCCGCTGCCACATCCCATTAGGAGCCGGCAGCACGTGGGCCGGGCGCAGGAGCGCGCTCACTCACCTAAATAAAGATGGATCCCCACTTCCTGCCACTGTATAAAAACAGAATTTACAAGTTCTGTCCAGAGCTGGCACCGCTGCTCGGGCTCATCCAGCTGCCACTGCTGATGTTTTATCACCGCACGGCTTCAGACTCCTGGCGGATGCTGAATGTGATCTGCGGGATCTGTGCCGCCCCGTATTTTTGGCCTGCGAAGCGTCCGAGAGGACACGGCGGCCCATCGGAGCGGGCGCCAGACAGCCGCCGACTCGCAGGTGACGCTCCCATCACGCTCTCCTTCCTGTTTCCACCCCAGAAGCGCCTCTGGCCGCACCCCCGATGGAATCTCACAAACGACAACCGTCCAATCGTGTTTTCACAATAAGCTCCACCCACCAATTACCTCCAGAGGAAAGGACATTTGTTTCCAGTTACCCTCCATTTATTCCTAATTAGTGCTGTGGAGGTGCTGAAGTCTACGATCAAGAGCTCCATCCTCCACTCACGTCTACGAGAGGGGACGTGGACCCCCTCCACTACAATAACGTGCAGATTTATAAGGTAATGTGCTGAAACTGCCTCACACTAAAGCTTCTTTACACATTCCTGCCCGTGACGTCGTCGCTTCCTGCGCCAGGACACCAAGCGGAAGCCCGGAATGTCTCCGTTTGTAGTCCACTGTTTCCATGACAATTGTAAAGTGAAGCTGCCGACAATGAAATGGTGCAAATGTGCTGGTATTACGCGGAACACGGAGCACGCATTAGCACGTTAGCTCGGGTCCACCAGCTCGTCCACAACGTGAGAGATCAAACCTGGTTTTGTTCTAAATGAGACCAAAAGACGCGTTGGAGTTTCCATTTCAGCCTTGTGGGAAGAACAAAACCTGATTAAATCTACTACGAAAACCGAGGTTTCAAATTTCAGGTGTGTGATGGGAGGTGAACCTGCATAAAACAGACATCTAACACGTCAATCGTCCCCGAACGCCCACCCCACTCCCACCCCCTCCCCCACCCGTGGTCACTGCAAGTGGATGCACATCTCGAGATAGAGCGGCGTTTAAAGGACGGCGTTGAGAAGGCTGCTGTCATGTGCAGAACACACCCACGCGTATCTCACTGCATCACTTCCTTCCCCCTTCATACACCCACAAGAGCTCCATCGGCTGCCCGTGGTGGTGGGCGAGAGACAGAGACTCAGAGAGAGAGAGAGAGAGATCTGTTAGCCATCTCCCTCATCAGTCTGGTCAGGGGAGGATGGAGGGAGGCCAGAAGCTCTACGCCCTGTATCACCTCTCCGCAGGCCTGCTGGGAGGGCAAGGAGACACTGGAGGGGTGGGGGCCTCAGACCATGAGTGATGGGACTCAGGCCGACAGGCGGAAGGGGACAGAACACAGATGAGAAGGAGAAGCTGGTATTAGGAGCCTGAGAAAGACGCGGCTACGCTACCTGTAAGGTTCAATATGACAGATAACACCTTTAATTAGTGTCCCGGCTCTGATGAGGGGAAAGCTATTAACAACGGCTGACACCCCCCTTAATTGTTGGCTCATTTCATGCGGCTCCATTACCGACTGCATGTGTCGTTTATTCTGTGCTAATTATCTCAGCAAAAAAAAAAAAATTAAAAAAAAAGTTAATGGACCCGTTGCTGGTGCCGTGACGCCCAGGCTGGCAGCTCAGAGGCTTTCCAGACCAGGAGAACCCCCCCGTCCCCCCGAGTCTGGTTCCATGATGAAAGCTGGACCACCTGTGGCCATGTGAGGAACCCGGGCTGGCGATGATGTTATTTCTGTACGCCGGCGTCTCCGTGAGACTCGCTCGCCTGGTTGTGGGCGTGTCCCCCGACTTCCATCAGCTGGTGATCAGGCTCCTCCGTTCATCCTCCAACCAGACAAATTTCTATCAGAGGCGGGGAGAGAATGTGGAGCTGAGACTAAATACTCCACACCACCCCCTCGCTCCCGTCGGCCCTGTCAGACAGGCAGGGGGGTGTTTTGGGAAAACGAGCAGGGTCGGGAACGCCGCCGCTGTTTCCAGGGGCAACGTCCAGCAGGACGAGGAAGTGGACGGACGTGATAACATTGAGTGAAGAGCATCGATTCTGGATGCTCGTCATCATTACGCCGGGGGAGGCTCCAGCAGGTCGCGTGCCCCCCCCTCCAGGACTCGTCGGCGCCGCTGCAGATCCAGACCGACTTCCAGGAAGGTTCGCCGTCACACCCCCACTCCTTCAAAAGGCTGTCATCATCAGAGCGTGTCCTCTTCCTGCCCTCGTATCACCAAGTCTTCTGGGCCCATCCTTCAGAAGAACAGACCCAAACGCTGCGGCGGTCGCCGTTCCAGACGCAGGTCGCGGCGCCGCAGGAGACGGGTGATGACAGAGGGGCAGGAGCGGAGGAAGGACGGGACAAAGTTCCCCAGGAAACGCTGCGACGGGGATTCAAATGGCCTTCAGACAAAGTTCTGGAAATAATAACGGGGCCTTGCTGGGGGCGTCACGGCAGCACAGCAGCACGGAGAAAAACGGCGCCTGCCTCCGTCTTTATTGGACTTCACCGTTTGGGTCCAGCTTGTGTTTTAACCGCGTTGTTATTGTTCTTTCATTTGCACCGTTTTCATGGCGATACTGGTCCCCAGTGGCAAAACAAAGCATTTTATTGTTGGTTCTGCATGAAAAATTCATGTAAATGCACTAAATATTAAAGTCTGCCTGAGTAGGGGGATGAAAAATTCATGTAAAACAGTCTGAAAGTCCATCAGGCGCCGTTAGACAACACTGACCATCAGCTGAGGCGGCACCAGGCCTCAGGAAGAGGAGGAGATTTATGGGATGGCAGCACTAGAGCCCACCGCTGCAGCATGTGGGACATTTACAGGTCCGGGCCCGTCTGGGACCCCATGTAAAGCATAAGTGAGGTTCTGGATGACTTGAATCACCCGGATTACATTTGTAAAGACGAGTTCATCGAACCACGACGTCAGCGAATCAGGGAAACGGAGAAAAGTCTGAAAATGAGCTCACGTGTCACGACAACAATGAATGAATTAAAGACAAGAGTGGAAATTGAGTCTCGTTGCAGGTTTGTGATTGAGTTTCTCAGCTCAGTAATTTTATGTTTAATTGACTCTGAAACGCGCAGCGACCTGTCAGCCGCTGACAGGAAGGAGGCTGCGTATAATTAAAGCCCATTAGGAAAGTTATGACTTCCTAGCTCCACGGATCCTCTTCCGTTCTGTTTAATTTCCACCGCTACAGCAGACTCGTTCACATCTGGATTACCCAGAATGCATCTGTTTAAGACCAGGGCACGCCCGGTGTCGGATGCCCGGCGTGGGTTTAAGATCCTTTTTCGGGAGCCTGTTGGGGGAGCGCTTTATCTGCACCTCTCTGCTCTGACAGTCGGCACAAACCTGAGCGCTGGACGAAGGCGAACGAGTTATTTACCCCAACTGCAGAAAATGTTTGTTCCATTATTGAAGGAGAGGCAGCGACTTCGTGTTTCCCTGACGGGAAAAGCAGGGGGGAGAAAAAAACCCCATCACACAATAAAATCAGGGATAGTGGGGGTATTTATGGCTGCCTCACCCACACAAATATGGCGCCGCAGCAGGAGACGAGCTAATAGGAGTCCATTTTCCTGTTTCCCATAAGAAAAGACCGTGGGGGCCGAAGTAATGAGGCTGTGGCACCTGCCCACGATACACGTGTTGAACAACAGCACCGGAGAGCTTCCACTGAGCAACAATGTGACCCATTTTCATATCCATCCATCCTGCTAATGCTCGCGCCTGCACCTCTGCTCCCTATTCTTTACTTGTCTGAAGTACGTGCTGCTCAGCGGTGAGAATTAAGAGCAGCGGAGCAGCAGAGCGTCGTTAGGAGGCCTCGTCTGGTGTTAGAATTAATCAGGAAGTGCTCCAAAGAAGCGGAATGGACAGAAACCTGCATTTCCACATAAGCATCACAGGTAGTGCAGGTGTAATTAACTTTAGCAGGGCAGCTAGCGCTCCTGAATATTCTACAACCTGCATATTGTAGACGCAAACAAAAGAAATGATTCTCAGTTATATATTTATACACACACACACACACACACACACACAGCACAGAATATGGGTGACACGGTAAAGTTAAATTAAAGTGTGCTGTCAAGCAAGCGGAATGAAGTGCCGCAAATTGTTTCTTGCGTTTCCATTATTCATGAGGGTTTTCGGGTCTGAAGGCGAGGCGCCGGTGAAACATTCAGCGCGTTCCATTATTGAGGGAGGCTCGCCGCCGCCGCTCGCCATGCCGAGCAGGTTAAATCTGGGAGCCCCTGCGTACTCCTGCCTCGGTGCCAGCTGCTTTTTCTGGGCTGGGAGCCTTTTTCACCCCCCCACCTATTCAGCAGAACTTCAAGCTTCAGCTCTGAGCCGCTTCGACAACACAGAGCTGTCGCATTCCTGCAGCGAGGGATGAAATATTCACAAGTTGCTGCAATTCCAAGATGGAAAAATAAAACGGGGGACGCGTCTCGACTCCATTAAGGGACCCGTTTAACAGTGACAACAGGACAGACACCCAGGACAGCAGGTGCGTCCTCAATATGGAGCAGGACAGGCGTCAAGAGTCAAGACAAACCCCGGCCGGTCCGGAGGGGGTCAGAGGTCAGAAGGAACGCAGGTCAAAGAACCACGTGAGCCTCCGTTCTGAGAGCAGAGCCAGGCTACATCAGAGAGGCGCCAGCTTAAAGAGGAAAGAGGAAAGGATTCATCCTTTGATCCTGCCTTTGAAGTCTTCTGAGCACCAACAGATTCGCCATTTAAGTCGGCCCACGTTCACCTGTGCGGCGGTTTCCTCGATCTCAACGGTAATCTGGGGGGAGGGAGGGGGGAGGGGGGGGAGATACGTCCTCAACCCGACTCACTTTAAAAGTCCTGAGAAAACCAGGAGAGACTAAAGGAACCGTTGCCATCGGCTGCATCTACACCATCCAGGCGCCGCGGCAGCTCCGCACGCCAGATTCAGATTCTCCAGAACAAAAGGATGAAATGGTCATTTAGCTGCCAATAGCATGAAGCCGATCCACAAGTCTTTGGTCCAATCAGGTGCCTGCCAGTAACGCACATGACTGAACCTTCCCGCTAACCACAAACCCAGAAACCCAGATCCAACTTGCTTTGTCTTCTTTTGTTTCCCAACAATCCAAATGATATTTTGGCCATCGGGACCCGACCTGGAGGCGTTCAAGGCCTGCTCAGACGTGAGGCAGCAGAGCGCTGGGCAGAGGGCACGTTCCACCCTGGTGGAGCCGGCCGTCCTGCTGCTCGTCCTGATTAAACACGCGCCAGTTGTTGATGCGCTGCTTAGATATTCTCGGAGGCGTTTTGTTTGGCTCTGTGCTGCATTATGCTAATGTTTCTCTCTATTACCATTAAATACCTCAGCTAGCACGTGCAGATACATGTCCCTAGGTGGGGACCAGGGTGGTGAATATGGATGGAGCCGTGGGCGTGGGAGAAAGGTCAAGGGGGTCGCGCCACTTGTCCTGAAGTTCATGAACTTCAGCAAGCGCAGACGTTAGCGAACTTTTCAAAGTCCTGAGGACCTTCTGCATGAAACCTGCCGTCGCCTTCATCTGCATCCCAGGCACCAGGAGGTTTACCCTGCGGCGTATCACCGATCGGAACGAGAGGGAGCGTCGTGGAGGTTGCCAGGGCGGATGAAAGTGCTCGTGCCTTTTCCTCCTGGAGAGGAACGGCGGTGCTAAGCAGGGTGCACGCTCACGTTAATGAGAATGCAGTAGCTGGAGCTCCGCCCTGATGCTCCCGTTTGCTAGATCAATAGTTTCAATGGTCTGAGTCTACACAGACCTGCTGGAGAGAGAAGGGAAGAAAAGGAGAGGCACATTATTAGCTGCATTGGCTGATCATAGCCACTGATCAAGTGTTGGGAGAGGAGCTCCTAAAATAAGCTGAAGAAATGAAGAGTGCGAAGCGTCTCAGGTACCAGAGCGAGCAGACGACGAACGCAGCAAATAATTAGAGCAGAAGAATTAAAGCAGATGGCGCGGATAAAAATAAAGTCTGCAAAAGTGAGAAGAAAAGCAGCCTGATGGCTGACCTCTAATAAAGTAGGGATTCCTAACAAAGACCATCAATCCTTCAGTAATGAGACGTGAGACTGACCAACAGTGGGGAGTAATTACTGCTGAGAGCAGGAGGCTGGAGAACCCGCACAAAAGAGCCGGCTCGGCCGGTTCCACCGCTCTCCTCACGCAGACCCGATGGAACCAGCGCACATCCAACAGACGCATATCTGCCGTCATAAATCTCCCAGAAACAAGCGAGCTCTTGAACCTTCCCCGTCAAATGTCGCATTAATAAATATTCGCCGATTCGATGCGGCGCGGACGCCCTCGTCACGTTCCCGGGAACGCTCAGCGGCTGTTGGCTCTCGGGGGAAATATCTCCCGCTTCCGTCCGCCCGGCGTTGGTGATAAAGAGGCCATTAGAGCCAAACAATGAGCTGGAAGACGCTGAGTGTTACAACAAACACAAACTGTTTCAAAGCTAATCTGCTGCTAATGTGGGGAAATACTGCGGCTTTTGGAAAACCATTAACGCAGAGGTCTGACACACACTCGCTATGATTTGGGATTTATCCGAGGAATCGGAGCAGCCGCTTCCGTTTGGCCTTCACATTCCTCTGGAGAAGCGGCTCATTGGTCACCCCGAGCAGCCAGAGCTTCCCCTGGTTCCCCAGCACGCCTTCATCGCTCACTGCAGGCGTTATCTGGTCCTCCAACAGAGAAGGTGCAGATGTGTATCTGCTGGCTGGCCTTTAATAAGGAGTCACTTGTGTTTAGCAGGAGATGTTAGAGCAGCTCACCTGCTGGGCGGCTGCGGAGCTGGAGGAGCGTTTAATAGAAAGGAGGGAAGCAGCATTTGCTCCGTCTCTGACGGACGCATTGATCTGGCAGCTCTTTACTGGTTCCTGTGAAGGCGATACAGACTCGGCATATGAATTTCTGCTGCCGCGCGAGGTTGACGGGCCATTTATATTCCAAACCAAAAGCCCCTTTTTTCTGTCGTCGCAGCACCTCCCAACCTCGGGCTGCTCCGCTCTCCTCTGTTCCCTCCGACCTGCCTGCAGATGAAAGCACCCTCTGTGCTCCGACCCTATAACACCCACCTCCACCACTTACTCCTGGAACAATCTCCCTCACAAACAAAAGACTTTTTATTTACCTGCGGGTCTCGTGTCCCCTGTTATTCTGGCTGCCGCGTCCTTTTGGTCCTTGTCTGACAGTGTTTTAAATGCCGGATTAATGAATTGGCCTCGGGGAGCCTTTGCTGCCTTGTAGCAGCGGGCTAATGAGATTAGCAGGAACTCGAAAGTGCCCGTTAGCAACGTGAGACGTCCCTGCGTGGAACAGCGAGGATGGGAAGCGGCGCTGTGGTATCGACGCGAACGTTCCAGAGGTTCTTTACTGTTGCCAGAGATGCTAGCTTGAATACGGGAGAAAAAAAACATCCTTCCTCTACGTGAATTCTCACGTCCACATTATTGGAACGTCATTAGCGAGTCGCCCCAATAAAGTCCGAAACAAATTCTGACAAGAGCAACGCCAACCAGTTGCTACGCGACAGAAGCCAAAGCTAACTTTCAAACGTGATGAGACCAGACTTTGGGTTCTCAACGTTCTGATTTGTTGCGGCTGAACGGGAAGGGGGTCGTAAAAATGCTGAGCATGCAGCGAGCGAGGCGGGAAAAGACTTACAGCCTCATGAAAACCATAACTACAGAGGCTGTTTTGGGAGAGGCGCATTAGCATAAGAGCGCTTACGATCAGTGTGATGTATCGGTTTGGGAGAGGGACGTTTTTATGAGGTTAAACTCTGCTTACAGCTGTGTGCGACCCTCCATCCTGCCTCCGTTTCACCTCGGTGAAGAATTAGCTTTATTGCTCTATAGGATAATATAACGTTGCTCTTGGACGCGCCTTTCTAGCCCTTTGTCTTGATATCCTCACGTCACCCTCAGCCACCTGTTGACTGGTGGCCACGAAGCTGAGGAGCAACAGGAAGATGGGTTCTAGGTGCCTCCTGGAAGATGACTGGGCACAACCATCCACCCTCACTAGCGTCTCTGGGCTAACAGTGACATGTTTATAGCCAAGATTCAGCTTCAAAGGCCATTCTCCATCTTTTTCTCCCGTTAGTGCGTCTGATATGGATAATGTTTGCACATTCATTCGGTGGGGATCTGATAATGGCCCTTCGGAGGCTGCTAATCGTTTTGCACGACGATCAAAACGGATTTGACAGTCAGCCAGAACGGCGCGTAAAACAACTGCTATTGTGTGGTTAAAAGGAGCCAAGTCAGAGGTGGAGCTCCACTAAATGACGGCGAGATGGGGCAATGTGTGGTGTCAGCAGGGAGCCGTGGGCAGAAGGTCAGACTTACGGAGGAGAAGTTGTGGGCGCCGCAGGGTTCCCCTCTGTACTTGCACGAGAGAAGCATGTCGTCCAGCTGGTGGCTCAGTCTGTCCATAAACTCCAAGTTGGTTCCCTCAAAGTTCCTGGGCGGCAGAAAGAGCTTGAAATCGGACAGCTTCTTGAACCAGGTCTGCCGGTCCTCCTGGAGCAGGTCCAGAACGATGGGCCTGACAGTGCGGTTGGCCAGCAGCAGGCCCAGCCAGTGCCCGGCGAAGTACAGGTCGCTCTTGGTGAGCTTGTAGAGGCGGATGGGGTTGTTGTTGCAGATGGTGACTGCCGGGAAGGCCAGTTCCTTGGCCCACTCCGTGTGGACCCGCGTGTATGTGGGGAAGGAGAGCCAGTGGAGGAGGCGGTTGGAGGACCAGGACAAAAGCAGCCCCAGGGAGGTGCAGAGGGCCAGCAGCCAGAAGGCCCTGCGGCCCACGGAGCCACCTGGGAGGCAAACATACCTCAGGCCGTGCAGACGTGTCCTCGACAGCAGAGTGGACGTGACCCGAGCTAGAGACGGCTTCGTGGGACATGTCTTGCGACTTTTCCTGATCATGGCCGGGGACCCCCTGCGGAGACAGCGTCCCTCCAGGGCCATCGCTGCCCACAGTGCTCCTACAGCTGTGGGAAGGGCTTCATCTCCGAGCCAGGCCTCCGAGGCTGGGGCCCACATGTAGCTCCAGGACAAATCCACTACTCAGGTCCACACATGAACGGTCCGTCCCGAGCTCCGGAATACCGAGGACCTGCGGAGCCCCGGAGGCAAAGGCGCCGCACGCGCGCGGAGCCGCGGCCTTGAGGAAGTGTTTGCGCTCTGAAAGGGTCCGTGCACTCAGCAGCAGCTACTTGTTGGTGGCCGCCGCTGCCGGCTCGGAGCGCTGCAGCCGCCGAGCTCAGCGAGGGCGGAATAAATATATCAGCTGGGCAAATGTGCTCCGAGCAAGGTGGCTTCTACATGAGTGAGTCCGGCATCCATCGCAGTGAGTGTGACAGTGAACACGAGAGGATGAGACGGAGAGAGCCAAGGAAGAGGAGCGGGGGAGGGGCGGGGACGGGACGGGAGGGGAGGGGAGGGACGGAATACAAAACACCGGCGGCCGAGGAGAGGACGAGAGAGGAGACGAACGGAGGGAAAAGGTGATTAAGATGATGGTGGTGGAGGAGGGGCAGAGCGGCGGCTGTTGAGCCGGTCCTCCTCTGAGGTCCGTTGGGCTCCCAGGGCTCCGGCGGAGGCAGGAACCACTTGAGTGTCACTACTGAAGCTGCGTGTCAGTGCAGAGAAAAGTGCCCTTTGCTCGTCTGCCCCACTTTGCTGCCTCACTTCTGATGCCTTGACTCAGCTGTGATGTCACTGGTCCTCGCTTCACTTTAACCACGCGACGGCAGTGCACGGACGCACGCACGTACACACGCACGCACTGATCCTGCAGACTAGTGCTGGTCAATAAAGCCTCCTGTGATCATCTCCTTCATCTCTGATCTCGACATTCCTCCGGCGTCGCTCCTTCTAAAAATACTCTCCCAAAATCAAATTCATCAACTTGCCCTCACGCTCCTCCTCCTCCTCGTCTTCCTCCTCCTCCTCCTCGACCTCTTCTCGGATCCCTTTGCTTCGTCCTCTTCTCTTCCACTTTGCGCACGTGCTCCCTCACTCCCCCTCCTCCGTCCGGGAAGTCTTTTTCTCGCTCCGTGTCCTGGCCTGCTCCATCCGGCTGGCTCCGTCTCCCTGTTCTGAATGACTTCTCTCCCCTCTCTGATCTCTCCCTCTTCCCTCCCCCCTCCCCTCTCTCTCCGGTATTCAGGCAGCTCGCTCTCCCGCCGCACCGCTCCTCCTCCTCCTCCTCCTCCCCCCCCTCCCGCGCCGCAGCTCCGTCCACGCATCCCGAGCCAGCGCCGTCTCCCTCCGCGCTACCTTCCTTCTCGACGTCTCGTCTGTCCGCCGCTGCTCCAGAAAAATCCCGTTGAACCGAGCGCTTCCTGTTCTAAGCGCCTGTTTGAAGTTGCACAGATGAACAGAGGCGCTCCTCTTTCTTTACCTCCCTCAACATTTGAAAGGAAACAACGATCTGCCCTTTTGAAGTTCCGCAAAGGCTTTTAATTCTCCTTTAATTAAAAGTTCTCAGAAAGTATCTCGCAAGTTTAAGCAGAGTGTTTAAGCTGAAGCGGCTCTTTGGGTGAGAACTTGGGGAAGACGGAAGCTGATCGCTGCGCGTGTGGAATTGAGCAGCCCCTAGTGGTGGCGACGCAGATTGCGGACTCCCTTCCTGGATAATATGAACACGCTGATGTAACATTATGTTTCTGTCCAACAGAGATGAATTAAAGAGGCTCGGGCGCTGCCAGTAAACACTCTGACAATCGAATCTTCACGCTCACTCGAGGCTCTAACGCCGTCTCTCTCCGTGCTTCCATCTCAGAGGAGCGCGCACGTGCTGCGGAACAGACCTCCAGTTCTAGTTTGCTCAGCGGCTCTGATGCTCCGCATCCTGAGCTAACATGATTACCATCACGGCGTTGACACCAATACGCCAAATGAATCGAGCGCGCGGGGTTGACGTCGCTCGACCGCTTCGCTTGATTTAGTCTTTCAGGATCGGCGAACACGTGTGAAACGTTTGGATTTTAAAAAAAACTGGCAAAACACTTCACGCTGGTTCATATGAGGGCATGAGGGTTTTTGTCTGACGTGAAAGGTAGAAAATGAGATGAGAGTGTGGAGACGAGCGCTCTCCTCCAGGTTGGGTCATTAGCTCGGAGCATTAAGGGGGGGGGGGGGGGGGTTCTCAGCTGCGCGGCGTCTGGAAATAACAACTCAGATGTTCAACATGGCAATTTGCAATTCTGAAACACGGGAAAATTGCTAATTAATTAGGAATAACGCCGGCCCAGCCTTCCGCCGCCATCACGCCGCGCCCTGTCTGGCCGCCGGCGCTCTCGTTAACAACGCAGCTCCGCTTTGATGCCGGAGACCCTTGCGGATCAAAGGACGGCTGCGGTAAACCGGTCATGTAAATATGACCACGCAGTAATGAGGCCGGCGCCGTTTGAGAGAGCGGCGTGGGCAGAACACAGGCGGCCGGATCGGATCAGGCAGGGAGCGCTCTCGTCTCTACGGTCCCGGTTCTGCCTGTCAAAGAGCTTCACAAGTGCTGACGCAGCAGAGTCGGGGGACCCAACAACCCCTGCGTAGCCTCTCGTTACTCTAAAAGACTGAAGGTGTCGCCGTCACTCATTCAATCATCGTTACGTCTGACAGCCATTGTCACGCTTCATGGAACCGTCCGCAAATGGACTTGGACCCGCTGGAGTAGTTTTTGTTCTCTTTGGGCCGCTCTCGCTAGCACTGGTGTTAGCGTTAGCAGACTATCTGCATCCAAACGCATCATTTCTGGACTATACTCATCAGCCTAATGTGGATCAGTTGCCTGGTGTCAACGCTGTACCGGAGCAACGGGAGATGATCAGTTCTGGTTGAAGAGTTCTGTCGTGCACGACAGCAGCAGCGCGAGAATTAGCACCATGTCAGTTCATTATTTAGCGCTACGAGTCAAGCACTGTAAAACATCCGAAAGTAAAACGTCTTTACGACTGAATGAGCGCTCGGCTCATCCAAATGCAACCTTGTTTGATTTGAGAACGCCGGGAAACAGCTGCTTTGGATCAGAACACATCTGGCCCACATTTATCCAACAGAAGGCTTTAAAGAGTGCATAAAGCTAATTTGCCTAAAAAGTTGACGTTTTTGCGGGCGTGTATGAGTGGCGGTCATCACTGATGTGGAACAGTACGTACGCATCCAAAGACAATTACAACATTAGCTCAGGTTAAGCTAATAATGGCGTGAGCTCGACGGTTGCACACGCACGTCCATTTTCCCTTTTCAGCCGTTCTCTCACAGGAAATGGAAAAGAATGTCCATTAGAAGTGTCTGTACGGAGATCTGATGTCTGCCAGATAATATGCAAACGGGCTAAATGACAGAGTTTGTGCAGAAATCAATATCCTGTCAGCTGTTATCTGTGCATCGGACTCAGATGGCGAGCCTTTTATCTGCTAAACACACGTCTGTGCGAAGGATTTCTGCCCAACGCCGGTTTGGGGACGGCTTCTTCAGTGGGTTAAAATGAATTGGAAACAGGTTGGATGCTCTAAAAGATTAAAGGTCATCAGAGTCCACAGCTATCAGCGGTACAGGGGGCGGGCACAGCCAGGCTAACACGTGCTAATAACGTACCGTCCTTTAGAATATGTTGCTTTGGCCTCCTGTGAGGGTCTGTTAAAGGATTTTGATGTGGACGCTGCGAGTCAATTAAATGTCACAATTAATGTTGGTTTCAGTCACTCATTTGATTATTTTTTCATGAATTCACTGATGTTCCTTCAGCGTTTTAATCACTTTACCCCTCCGTCAGAGGTTTATAATGATATAATATAATATAATGAGCCTCATTTCCTTTCTTTGTCGTTGTTTTTGAACTAAAATGAGTGCGAACGTGTGAAATAGGACAGGTGTGACGCTGACATCTGCACTGAGCTGCCATCAAACCCGGCGCCTCCATGACTCAGAACCCGTTTGCATTGCCAGAAGTTCCATTTTGTGCCAAAGAGAAAGGCAGCTGCCACAGGTTACCGTGGTAACCGGGGCTCCAACAAGCATTGTTGTGCGCGTGATGGACGGGAAACTTTCCGTATGTTTCGCCGCATCGTTACGGAGAATCAAAGCTAATTACGTCCAGAAACAAACGCGTGCAGGACGACCGTCTCAATAATGAAGGACAGGAGGAGAGTTCAGATCATGGCTAATGACGCTATTAGAGCGCCGCCGCGGCACAATCAATCTGGGGGGTGATTAGCATGAGCGTGCACGGGGAGGGGGGGGGCGAGACACCCTTCAGGACTGTGGTCACAGCAACCTCTGCTGGAACCGCGTCCTATGGTGTTCTACAGAAATGGAACTGGGACCGGAGTGGGGCCAGGGGCCAGACCAGGGGCCAGACCAGGGGCCAGACCAGGAGCCAGACCAGGGGCCAGACCAGGAGCCAGACCAGGGGCCAGACCAGGGGCCAGACCAGGGGCCAGACCAGGGGCAGTGCCAACACACACTCAGGGAAATTCAGCTTTCTGGCCTCCTGCAGAAGCCAGGTGGGAGAGCAGCCTGGCTAAACTCTGATGGGCCCCCAGGGGTCTGCCGGCGCCTCCTAAGCGGCTCCACTGATCTAAGTCTCTTTTACACCAGCAACAGAGGACAAGGCAGTAACCATAGTAACAAGGAGACAACCACAGAGAACATTTGGAACTCCATCCTCGGGTAACTGCCCTGGTCCTTCAGCTGGAGCTTGAGCCTCCTGGTCAGGGATGGATGGATTCTCCGTGACTTTACTGGGTCTCAGCTGTTGTTCGGGGCTGTAAATGTCCCAATGATCCCTTCTCACACCTGTTTCCTGAAGTTCCCATGTCGTTGCTCCACATTGGGAACGGAGCAGACGTGATTCCAGCCTTCAGAGAGGCAGGAGAAGCCGTAAAGCCGGAGCCTCGTCTTCCAGGCATTATTCTTGGAATACCCTCTACGATATCGTGCTATAGGTCTTAAACTGAGCGCTCCGAAGGGAGCGCCGGAATAAACACAAGTGTCAAACGTTCTGGAGTCTGAGGTGAAATGTCAGCTGACAGCATCAAACGGGGAGTTTATTCCATCTCGTAAAACATTGATGCTTCGCTGTTGATGTGCTTTTAATGAGGAGACTGAGATATGGCAGAGCTCCTCCTCCCATCGGACGCTCGGGAAATCTCCGCGTTGTTCTGATGCTTCCGAGTGGGAGCAATCACAGTGGTGATTCACCTGCAGCCTCGCTGCTGCACGCCTGCGCGCCGCCGCCGCTCTGAGTCGCCTTGAAACGAAGCCCAACTTTCAACTTTGGAAAAAGGAAAAATCCTGTGGTGCCACTTTATTGCAGGCAAGTCAACATTTTCCACTTGAACTCAGAGGAGTCGTCATCAAAGCCTGTGCAGCTTTAATCTTCAAAGTAAAATCGGGCCCAGTGTTGTTGACGCTCCCCAGAGGATGTGTTGAAGAATCGCAACAAGAGAAGAAGAATCTTGCAGCTGTCTAATCTGGCCTGGACTTCACTGATAGCCCACATGGTTAAATCTGCTCCATCCTAACGAAGGCCGGATCCTTCTGAGAGGAGGATGAAAGAGCCTCACTGGGAGGCCGGAATCCAGCGGCTTTCCCAAGGAAGTGTTGACCCTCCTGGGAATCCACTCCTAGGAGGGAGGAGATGTGAAGCCGAGTAAACGCTGGGGTGAATTAAAGATGAGCTGGAGTTCTTCTGCTCTGAAATGAGTGAAAGATGTTTTCAATCATGTCATTAGAAGATCAGAACATTACAGCCTCTGATTTGGAAAGGTATATTGTGCATGTGTGTGTTTCTGCGTGTGAGTGAGTGTGAGAATGAGTGAGAGAGTGTGAGATTGAGTGAGTGTGTAAGTGAATGAGTTCCTAAAGCACACGCGCGCACATAAGCGCACATTCGCGCACACTCGAACATAATGTTTTTTAACGTAATATTTTGAAAGCTCTAATGCGCTTATTGTTGTCTCAAACACAGAGAGCCCACGGTGCTCCAGGTCCTCCTCTTATTGCTGCGTTGCATCAATGTCGGGTAGTTTTAGAAAAAAAGACAAAGACTTGTTCATGAATATCACCCTCATCCTCATCATCATCATCATCATCACCACTTCACCTTTTTTATGGGTTTTTTTACGACTTTTTCAGTTTTCTGTCGATAAATAAGCAAAAATCCTGAGATGTAACATAAAACATGCAACTAATCAGCTTTAGTGTTTCCCTCCAGAGCCACTGGAACCTCTCATCAACATAGGCAAGACACCCGAGGAGGTCACGGGGGGTCATGGGGGTCACGGGGGGGCATGGGGGTCACGGGGGGGCATGGGACAGGTCCTAGAAGCCAAATTCAAATAATATCCAGGACTAATGATTATTACTAATCAGAATTTCTTCGGTATTTCAAGACGTACCTGCACAGCCCAGTTGTGCATAACTTCCAACAATTTCTACCAATGTTGCTATGGCAACCATCTATGTTGGGGGGGTGCATGTGCAGTGAAAAATGAAATGATACTGAGCAGAAGAGTAGTAGAGTAGAGGTAGTAGAGCAGAACAGTCGGCACCAGGTGAAAACAAGCACACAGATCCCACCAGTCCCACTGGGATTTCCACCACTCCTACTGGGATTTCCACCACTCCTACTGGGATTTCCACCACTCGCACTGGGATTTCCACCAGTCCCACTGGGATTTCCACCACTCCCACTGGGATTTCCACCACTCCTACTGGGATTTCCACCACTCCTACTGGGATTTCCACCAGTCCCACTGGGATTTCCACCACTCGCACTGGGATTTCCACCACTCCTACTGGGATTTCCACCACTCCTACTGGGATTCCCACCACTCCTACTGGGATTTCCACCAGTCCCACTGGGATTTCCACCACTCCTACTGGGATTTCCACCAGTCCCACTGGGATTTCCACCACTCCTACTGGGATTTCCACCACTCCTACTGGGATTCCCACCACTCCCACTGGGATTTCCACCACTCCCACTGGGATTTCCACCACTCCCACTGGGATTTCCACCAGTCCCACTGGGATTTCCACCAGTCCCGGTGGGTTGGGATGTGAATGGACACAGAGAACGGAGACAGAGGAAAGAAGACGTGAAGGACGAGTCGCCCACCATCAATTGTTTGAATGAGAGACATCAAGCCAATGGTGTGAGATTAACGGTGAGAGAGGAATGTTGAGCCTCCAGAGCGAGGTGGCCTGCTTTCCCGAGCGCTGGCTGCACAGAATGCCGAATTACTCTCGGCTTTGATCTCATCCTAACAACAATCCAGCCTCTGCCTTCCACTTTCTCTTTTATGAAAAAGGGAAGGAATGGGAGAAGTGGGCTGGTTGGCCCGACGGCGCTTCTGGGAAGATTGAAAAAGGAATAATAATAATAATAAAAGAAAAGCTGCTCTGGGATTCCAGTTTTGCATGTGAAAGGAGTAAAGGGGGGGGTGGATACGCCTTCCACACGCGACAGGAAAGGTGAAATGGCCCGAATGTTGAAGAGAGACGGCAGCTGCCGCTCTGCAGAACTGCTGCACGTTTAATTAGCAGCTCGTCCGACGCTCCGCATCAGTCAGCAGCAGGTTATTTATGCTCCCACGTGCCTGACGGGGACGCAGCGCTCCGGACAACAAGATTAACACGATTATTGATTAAAAGCACTGGCGATAAAGGAGAAACCAGGGCTGGAGCTCATTCTGTGTAGCTTCCCTGCTCGTATTGGTGCACGTGCTCTGGTCTAGTCCTGGGAAACAGGAAGCTTCTTCCTGCTGTGGCTAAACACAATATCTGAGAGCGAGAGAGACGCGTACCACTGAGCGTCCGCTCCTCATTAATGCTGGATTACTGCGTCCATCTGCGTCTGTGATCAGGAGAACTGCGCGGGGAGCAGCAGAACACTGGTGAGATCAGAGGGAGACGGGCCGGAGGGAGCCGCAAGCTCCTCCTCCTCCTGCCGTAAACACCCACCGAACCATCAGGAGGGTTAAATGGGCCGAGGTGGAGACCCGACGGCCTCTGGACTTCCTGGAGTCTCGTGGGTCTAATTTGAGGAACATTTAAAAGTTGGAAGGTCAGAGAGGGGCAGCGTGGCCTCCGCGCGTATCGATCCTCTCTGACATTCACCAGCTGCTTTCGTACTTCAACTTTAGTCCTCGGAGGCCGCGTGTACTTAAAGGTTACGCATTCGGCCTTTTTTTTTAAATCCACCAATTTTAAAACTGCCGAAAGAGGAGAATAATGGAGCTGTGAAGACCTGCGAGCACGACCCCGTGAGCAGAGGCCAGTCCTGGAGCCGCCTTCCATTAGCCGCATGTTTCCTCTCAAATAATGGCTGAAATGGTGGATGTGGAATCTGTTTCTCCTCCACACACACACACACACACACACACACACACACACACACACAGCTCTGTGGCATGTGACAGTGAACAGCAGTAACTCAGGGGTGGAGTGGGATGGGGGGTTGGGGGGGTTGGGGGGGGCCGTACGTGCAGCGTGAGGCACGGCGAAGGGCTGCGGGCTGCTAAATAACAGCGAGATGCTCGGGTGGCTCCTTCAACAGATGCCGAGGTCAGCACTCCTGCGTGTCGGCGCTCTCCGTTCTCCATCTTCCAACAAAAGAACCTCAAAATGGAACGTGTAATTAAGTCGTTACCATAATGCATAAACGTCGGACAGATGCATTAATTTCTTAGTGCTGTCGGACTTTAACCTCCATTAACAGGTTTACTACCCGTTAGGAGCGACTTCCTTCTTCCCCAGAGACGGAAGTGAGGAGAACTCCTGTGTTAAAAGCTCAGCCTCTCGGGTTTGAAAGAAGTCGTTACTTTAACGGTTTTAAAACGTCCTCTAAAACGACGCCCTGGTTCCTCTTCAGCTGAAGAAGAGGACGTCGAGCATCAACTAGTAACGAGCTGAAGAACAGTCAGAGACCCTTAAAAATCCAGCACAGGTTTTATTTCTTCTGCTTCCTCTTCCCTCAAAAACCCAAACCGCTTATTTCCGTGTGGAAGCCAGTGGTTCAACATCTGGACCCAGACCCCGGGCGCTGCCGCTGCCTCCCCGCCGCTCCTGTCCCCGGTCCAGGCCAGCGACTGGATGCAAGGCTGCGTTTAATTTGTCTCCCAGCCAACAACGACTGAATCAGTCCTGCCCTTTTCTCTCTGTGCAAATCAATTCTCCTCTTTACTCTGTAGCCTGAACCCACATAAACGGGACCGACTGTGACCGTGGATCTGCCAATGAGGACAAAACACGTTGTGGATAAGCTGTAGCAGGCCCGTGCGCGCGTGTGCGTCTGCATTTGTTGTGCATGCTTACTCAAACCCAATTAATCATCTCTGCGAAGCGTTCTTTCATGATTGATGGAGTGTCATGGTAACGGAAGGTCGTGGCTCTCCGTCTGATGGCGGCGGCAGAGATTTCAGGGCTGAGCAGCGTTTATCTGCCCCTCGCGTCAAACCCGCTGCGAGACACTAAACTCATATCGGCAGCTCGGGCTCTGCCACGCTCGCAGCAGTCAGGCTGACGAAGATGAAGCAGAGCGGGTGAAACAACACACATATTTATCAACGATGGCTGCCCTCTCAAAGACGCTGCGCCGCTTCACTGACCCGGACGGTACGAGAGAACCAGGCAGTCGGTCGGCTGATTGATCTATAAAGCAACAAGTGGGTTTTTATTTACATGCAGGTTTGTGCTGCTGTTAAAAGGAAAACTACACACACATACTTACATTTCTGTCTTTGTGAGGACCTTCACTGACATAATACTCAATTCTAACTTCAAGGTTAAAGCCAAGGCTTCCCCATCAAACAGTCCTTTGAAGGTGTGGAGACCAGCACAAATGGCCCCCACTATGCAAACATGTCTCCACATTTGCAAGAAGAAATAGGATTTTGGTACTCCATATGTAGTAAATGTGAGCACACACACACACACACACACACACACACACACACACAGTGATGTACAGCATCGGCAGTGTGATCTGGTCCTTTGGGAGTTTTCTTCCACATTTATTTCTTATTTAGGCCCTTCAGCTCCAGGAAATGTTGACTAAAGTGGATCAATTCCCACAGTTCAATAACAACATATGAATTTTCATCAGAATCCGATTTGATTCTGCCTTAAATCAAGTGTAAAATTGTTTTATAAAACTGTAAATTGTCTCTGGCCCAGCTCTGCTGCCTCTTCTGTAATCACCCACCTCCTTCTGCCCCCCCACTCTGTGTCCTAACTGGGAATTCTGTGACTTTTAAACCCCCACAATGATCTTCACCACTTCTATCTACACCAAATGCTTCTCTGTATGTGTTTAATGTATCAAAATCACACATAAAAGGAAGAGTTGTAATGGCTTGTTTGTTCAGATAAAGTTGTATTTATGACGCACATTTTATTTTAATTTACCAGGAAAAAAGTATCAGAAAGAATATTTGTGGGAGAATAGTGTTTTATATTTACTTAATACAACTTTGTGCAAACTAATGTGCAATTAAGGGTCTTGAATGGCGTAATTTAGTTTTTGTAATCTGTATTATCTGCCTGTACACACACACACACACACACACACACACACACACACACACACACACACACACACACACGAAGGTATCTGCACTGTTAATCGCAGACCAGGGTAAAACATTAAGCAGCCAGTCAAAGCCGACCTGCAATAAAGCGCCACATTCATCCCGCGGCAGCAGCAGTCATACATAGTTAATTTCCGGAACGTTCTGTACAGTTTTCCTTACAGCTCATTTAGTTATTTGGAGCGCTGGGAGCAGGACGGACGAGCCAGGTCCAGGAGGAATATTGCTTTCATAAGTCAGCGTGTTAAATGTACATGGGCCGTTGTCACTGCCACGGAGAACCCTGCTGATGGTGACAGACGAGAGCTAATGACTGCTGAGATAATGGAGCAATTAATATTTCACCATTATAAACACGTCACCGCAATTAAGAGCTTTTGCTCCATCGGCAGCCTTAAATCGTTCGCTGTCACTGCTGGAACTGCAGCTCCGCTGCGGCGTGTAAATAAAGTCGGGGGTTTTGGGCGGTGTCGGACGTGCCCCCATGTGGGTAGAACAGATCGTGACAGAGAGAATCATTGGCTCCGGCAGCAACTCTGGATGGGCCTCGCATCAAGCACTGGATAATTCACTGTCCAGGAGCAGAACATCTGGAGCCATCTGTCACATTCCCCAACGCGACTAAAAGAGAAAGATGATCTAGTCTTGGAAACAATGGAATTGTCTAAGGTTCTAACAGAGGAGACAAGAATACAGAGTCATCCAAAGTCCTAACACAGAGGAAGCAGGAACACTGGAGCTGTCCGAGGCTCTGAAACTAAAGAACGGGAGCTGTCCAAGGTTCTGAAAACCGGGGACGAGAGAACATGGAGCTGTCCAAGGCTCTGAAACTAAAGAACGGGAGCTGTCCAAGGTTCTGAAAACCGGGGACGAGAGAACATGGAGCTGTCCAAGGTTCAGAAACTGAGAACTGGAGCTGTCCAAGGTTCTGAAACACATGAAACAAGAACATGGAGCTGTCCGAGGTTGTGCCAGTAAGAAATCCGAAACATGGAAATCGTCAAGGTTGAGCTTCTGAAGACATGCATGGAGATGGACCTGACAAGGGTTCTGACACCGAAACCAGAACATAGAGGTGTCCTGATGTCCTGAGTGATCATAAGGTGTAGAAATGTAAACACACTTTCCAAAGTTCTCATCAGAGAAACTCTGAACTTTGAACCATCCTTGGATCTGAATCTAAAGAAATCAGATGAATGCGGGTCAGCTGCAGCAACAATGTTCTCCAGCATCACGACCACGATGTGACCATGGAAACGTTGCGCCCACCTGCTGATCTTTACGTTCTCTGGACCAGTTCCTGAGCCTTTGATCACTATCTGCTGACCGTCTGTTTCTCTGTTATCTCTGTTACACAACCAGCAGGTTTATCAGAGAAGGTTTTGGGGGTTCAGAAGAAGGATTTGTGTTGAAGAACACGCATCCAGCAGAGGAGCTTTACTGGCTGCATCCAGTCAACACAGGCCGAGCAGAACCGGGCCAGGTTCATTTCACACACTGGCGACCAATTCAAGGACAGTCTAGAAAAACATCAGCAGCGGTGCATTAAAGAGCCATTAAAGTTCACGTACGTTGCCAAGAAACACTGTGAAATAACATTTTTAAATTCAGCCAGAGAAATTGTCAACACACTCGCAGGCTGGTGCCTTGAATTCTTCACATTGACGACGAGCTCGACCACGTTCCAAGGTCCTAATTTATAGGTGCTTTCGAGTGGGACATGTTCCTCAAATGTCCAGACGTGGAGCAGGGATGTGAATCCCCAGGTTTGGTACCAGCCTGCTGTGGGCCTTCTCATATCAGAACTACAGCAGGTTCCTGGTAAGATAACGATGGTACTTCTTTTGGATCATCACAGGTCATTAACAGTCTCATGTCCCCACAGATCGGGGATCAGCTCCCGGAGTGAACTGCAGTGAGACTTGAGGATTAATGTGCTCTAAAAAATGGGTCAATATGAGGCAATTAACTGGAAACGTATGTTTTGTATCCCGGGAATTAGGAAAATGTCGAATAACCCCACGTAAGTCGTTCATTTTAATACTTTCCACAAAAAGCACCTGTTTACAGCAGAAAAAGACCGAAAGGGTGCCTGAAATTTGTCAAGAGGGAGATAATAGCACACATTTAGAGTCAAAATGCTAAATGGAAAATCTCTCAGGGGAATCAGACGTGATTAAGATGAAACGGGCATTTAATTAACAAGTGTATAACTGCATGAACAGCGTGTGTATGTGTAAGTGCACGTGTGTGTGCGCGCTTCACTGAGCCAACAAAACAGCAGCAAATCATGAATAAATCACACAAAAGGAGCTGGATGCCGTGTGACTGACATCCGGCCCAGCTCAGGTCTCACCTGAGCGCACGTGTGCACCGCGCAGCAGCGCTGACATCTGGATCACAGACACACACGCGCTACCATGTGTAGGCTAACGTGACGGCTGCTGAACCGACACCAGACGAGCGCCCGGGGGGGGGCCGGAGACAAGTAAACACCCCCGCTCGGCCTCATTATGTAGAGCTGTCAGGGAGAAGGCCGCCGCTCGCTAACGCGGACGGGCGGAGGAAGTGTGAGGCGACCGTCTGTCCTGAGCTTCAACCCCCACGAAATATACAACAATGCCGTTTGGCCATTCGCAATTAGAGTCAATCACTCATTAAGCTGGTAATGTCAAACACGTGGTTACGGAAAAATGTGGCATTAGGAGGAAGCGACACTAATGAAGTTTTGAACGGGGAATTAATGAAGGAAGAGAGAGTGGAACTGAATTACCAGTAGCTATGATTTGATGGTTTTCTGTGTCTTGGTTGGGCTTCTGACATCAACAGAGGTCATGGTGAAGCTGAAACCAGGGTAAAGAGCTTCGGAGTCACGGCGGCTACATGAATGCAGCTAACCTTCGCAGCAGAGGCGCACGTCTCTACACGCAGGAGGATTTAGAGCGCAAAGAGGACCACTGAAGAATGGGAACCGAGGTGCAGGGAAATAAAGGATGTCGTCGGCGTAGAGAAGGAGCCAACGCGGTGCCAACATCGGTCCAAACCGCAGGAAGAGGAAACAAAACAGAGCAATCAAAGTTGATTTCAAGGTTTGTGTTGTGTTGTTTTATGAGTCATTTCAAGGGCGCATCAGCGGGAAATCAAGCAATAATCAATCTAAATCTAAAGCTAAAAGAACTGGAAATGATTGTGAGTCACCTGCGGAGTCTTTACTGGATCCACTTCATCCTTCACGTCTCTTTACCCACAGTGGAGAGTTTCCTCCGTCGTTTACGAGCAGAAAAAAAGGGACGCTTCCTGTTGGAAACTAGGTGAACGACCCGACCAACGACACTGCTAACGACTCTCAGGTGACCGCCCAGATCATTAACATGCCAATGGTCCACAGGAGCTATATATTTTCAAGCTCTCTCCCCAGCCATTCCAGAGAGTTCAGAACTGAAGAAGCCTTCTGGATAGAAGGCGAAACGTCTTCAAGAGAAGAAACCCAGCCCAGCTACCATGGATACGATGACCTGGATGATTGAGAATCTACACACACTTCCTGTTGGAAGGGAACTTATTTGCTGTCTTGTCTTGTCTGATCTGCAGATGAAGACTCATTATCTCAAAGCTCCTCCATGTGGCCCTTTTCATCCCTCATCCCTTTATGAGCAGGGGGATCTGCTCCTGTGTCTCCTCACCTTGTCCCTCCAGCCATGTGAGGCTGAGATTTAATAATTACCATGTCACGGCTAAAGAAGTGAACATTTCAGCTCTCTGCAAATTCTGACAGTTCACGTCTACTTATCTGGGTAATTAATATTTACACTGTCTCCACTTCATTTCTGTCGCAGTTTTATTCAAAGAACCATTTTAATTAATTTTCTTTTAAAACCGCCTCATTTCCTGAAGGTTTAACTCACCTAATCCTGCAGCTGTACCACTTCAGCTACAAATGCCGCGTTTTTAGGGACTCTTTAGTGGCCGGTACTGAGGCTACCCCCCCATTCAGGTCTGGCTCAACACTCCAGCTGTGTGTAGACAACAGTCGCGCCGAGTGGCTGCATCTTTTCCTAAAGTTCCCTTTTGTTCGTAAAGTCTATCTTTTGACCAAGATTTGTCCCGTTGGGATGCTGGGAATGGCTCTGGTCCTTTCCTCCCCATAGGCCCAATAAGAAGGTATGAAAGAGTAACGCAGGCTGTGACAGATCCACTGGGTCCACATCCACCCGCAGGTCCTCCTGCAGGTTCCCACAGCCGTAAAAACAGGCTGAGCTGGGGAGTTATTTACACAGGCTATAAGATAAATAGGAGGATTACCGGCCTCCTCAGACGTGTCCTCAATGTAAAGCGCCTTGAACCTGAATGGAGAGATTAAACGTCCCGAACGTTGGACTGAGAGAAGATTCGTTTGAAAGCTTGTTTAACCTTCCTGATCGGACGTAGACTGAAACTACACCGGGGGAACCTCGCCGGGTCTGAACTCATTACTCTGAGAGGACAGCGGTCTGGAATGGCCTGATACCACGTGTCAGGCTGCTTATTAACACTAATCCATTGTCAGTCGTGTTTTCCTGACATCGGTTCGCTTGAGGAGCGGCGGATTAACGGCAATTCTGTCCCGTGCTTTTCACTTTAATGGCTACAGGGCCGCAACTAATGTTGCCTTTACTCACGAATCAATGTAATAATCCGCTGAGACGAAAAAAGACGCCCATCAAATAATTAAAAAGCTCATTTTCTTCTATGTGAAGACATAATTGCCTGCTCTCTGATTGGATGACACCGTTTTAGTTGTTTTATCAGGACTTTCTGGATATGAAATGACACAAAATGGTGCAGGTGCACAGCCTGAGGGTTTGGAAATGGAGACTTGGGATGCATGAATCCTAAATAATGGTTTATCACGTTGGAAAGAAGATTCCTTTGTTTTACTGGCACTTTCCACACAAGGCAATACACCATTCGATACGCTGTGCGATGGGCTCCATGCCACTTTTGAAAGAGATCGCTCAGATTATCCGTTACGAAGACGGGTACGTCGAAATGCAAAAAAACGATTAACATTTTCAAAAATCAGCATTCTGGCATGAAGCCAGTGCACAAATGTCGTGATTCGGTGCGTTATGAGAAGCTAAACCCGCACAATCACCTTTGGGTGAGTTCTATCTTCTGAAGACAGGACAACATGTGTTCGGCTGCCGTTAGCATGCTGCACCACCTCCTTTAGCCCTGCTGAGAGAACTACTTTTCTCCAGACTGAGTAGTAATATGTCAGACTGTACCTGCGCTGCTACCCTGCTTCAAATGAACAACTAATGGACAGCTTTCCCATCAGCCCCGGCTCTCGGAAGCCTCAGCTTCACAAAGTGTTCAGGACATTTTGAGCTGCAGACATACGAGGGGGGGACCAACAGTTTCCACCCTTTGGAAATAGCACACAGTAAAACCTTTTTCCAAGAGCCTTCAAACACAATCAGTCAAGCCTGTGCATGACTGGTCGTCCTCTACTGCTGTTAGAACACTTCTGATCTAAAAGGCTAACAGTCAGTGACACCCCCACCCCGATTATTTCATCACCGGCTGCAGCTTTCAGAACAGAAGTCAGACTCTCCGCCTCACCAGGCAGGAAACCGTGTTCCTTCTTATCTGCAAATGAATTTCATAAACAAGCGCAGCAGGAAAGAGATGGAGACTCCAAATCTCTCATCACGTGATCGCTCTGTGGATGAACTGTCGCACAACATATTTCAAACTGAAGCAGACGGGGAGGAGAACAAGTTCACTGCCATCGTGGTAAAAAAAGACGGAAAAGTGGGTCGAGAGGAGACCAGAGGAGATGAGAGGAGACCAGAGGAGATGAGAGGAGATGAGGAGACCAGAGGAGTCGAGAGGAGACCAGAGGAGATGAGAGGAGACCAGAGGAGATGAGGAGACCAGAGGAGTCGAGAGGAGACCAGAGGAGATGAGAGGAGCCCAGAGGAGTCAAGAGGAGACCAGAGGAGATGAGAGGAGACCAGAGGAGATGAGAGGAGCCCAGAGGAGTCGAGAGGAGCCCAGATGAGATGAGAGGAGACCAGAGGAGATGAGAGGAGACCAGAGGAGATGAGAGGAGCCCAGAGGAGATGAGAGGAGCCCAGAGGAGATGAGAGGAGATGAGGAGACCAGAGGAGTCGAGAGGAGACCAGAGGAGATGAGAGGAGACCAGAGGAGATGAGAGGAGACCAGAGGAGATGAGAGGAGCCCAGAGGAGTCGAGAGGAGCCCAGATGAGATGAGAGGAGACCAGAGGAGATGAGAGGAGACCAGAGGAGATGAGAGGAGCCCAGAGGAGATGAGAGGAGCCCAGAGGAGTCGAAAGGAGACCAGAGGAGATGAGAGGAGACCAGAGGAGTCGAGAGGAGACCAGAGGAGACGAGAGGAGACCAGAGGAGACCAGAGGAGACCAGAGGAGTCGAGAGGAGACCAGAGGAGTCCAGAGGAGATGAGAGGAGACCAGAGGAGTCGAGAGGAGACCAGAGGAGACCAGAGGAGTCGAGAGGAGACCAGAGGAGTCCAGAGGAGTCGAGAGGAGACCAGAGGAGTCAAGAGGAGTCAAGAGGAGACCAGAGGAGTCAAGAGACCAGAGGAGACGCGAGGAGACCAGAGGAGTCGAGAGGAGACCAGAGGAGACCAGAGGAGATGAGAGGAGACCAGAGGAGTCGAGAGGAGACCAGAGGAGACCAGAGGAGTCGAGAGGAGACCAGAGGAGTCCAGAGGAGTCGAGAGGAGACCAGAGGAGTCGAGAGTTGACCAGAGGAGATGAGAGGAGACCAGAGGAGTTGAGAAGAGACCAGAGGAGTCGAGAGGAGACCAGAGGAGATGAGAGGAGACGAGAGGAGACGAGAGGAGACAAGAGGAGTCAAGAGGAGACCAGAGGAGTCAAGAGGAGTCGAGAGGAGACCAGAGGAGTCGAGAGGAGACCAGAGGAGACTAGAGGAGACAAGAGGAGTTGAGAGGAGACCAGAGGAGACCAGAGGAGTTCAGAGGAGACCAGAGGAGTTGAGAGGAGACCAGAAAAGTCAAGAGGAGACCAGAGGAGTCGAGAGGAGTTGAGAGGAGACCAGAGGAGACCAGAGGAGTTCAGAGGAGACCAGAGGAGTTGAGAGGAGACCAGAAAAGTCAAGAGGAGACCAGAGGAGTCGAGGTAACCGCCAACGCAACTGTTTTCCATCCCAATTAATCAGCTCTGGCTCCTGAGCGGCGGCGGCGGTCTGAACCTCCCGTGCCCGTGTCCCATCCCACGCTATGGAACGTTTCACCTCGTCTCTGAAGTTGTCAGAACAGAAAGTTTGAAATAACGGGGCTGCAGGAAACGGCTCAGACTGGCGTAATTAAAGCTGGTAAATACGCTCGACTTTTGCCAACTGTTGCCTCAACTCTGCTAATGATCAGTTAATTAGTTTCCACTGTCCCGCGTCCACACGCACAGAATCTGTCTTGGTTTCTGTGCGTCACGACTGCACTCATGCAGACTTCAATGGCTCCATGTCCGTCTGCCGCTTCTGAAAATGTTAATTTATTCAAGAAACACTCTAATCGACTTGGTGTTTTGATTTAATTTCACTGAATCACCTAATGGGATTTTGTTTTCTTCTGGACTTATTAAACACTGCGCTCCCAACGCCGCCAAAATGACTTTTTCCGTGCGTTTAAAGGACTTTTGTTACGGCTGAAGAATCCCATTAAATATTGATATATATAACTCCATGTCTTTTTCTGTGGCGGTGGGCAGTGATGCAAGCACCTCCAGCTTTGGCCTGAACACGTCACTGTAACGATGATGAGTTCTGAAGCTCTGCTGACACCGTTCACCATCATTAGAGCACAGACTGGAGGCCAGAGCTAATCTGGAGGCCAAAATGTTGCTCTTTTCTGCAGTTTGAGTTGAGACCTGAGCTTCTTCTGGGCTAATGATGATGTTCCTTAAGCCAGGTTAGGGTTCGCAGCAGAGTTTGAGCCTTTAAGTTTCAAAAGAAGACGAGAGAAAACTCCTGACAGTAACTAGCTTAATTTCCCTTGTTTTCCTGCTCCCACTCCACACATTTCGCCGTCTTTGCCGGAGTGTTTGCGAGTGCCCGAAAATAATAATAACTCTCAAAAGAAAACCCAAAATAACTGCAACCAACAAGAAAAGGTAATAGAGCATGAGTCACAGGAGAGCAGAAAGGCTTGTTTTTACCAAAATAAGAGAATAAGGACGCAAACGCTGTGAGGTGACCTTTGAATTCTACTTCAAACTTTAATTTCAGACCTCTTCCTGTGATGGAAGCAGTTTGTCTGTGGAGTCTGATAAAACTTCCCAAAGAGACAGAACGGCGAGCGTGTGTGTCGCCGCACTGATTGATTCCCTACAGTACTTTTATCACAAACGCCGCTGCTTTGTTTACGCCGCTCATCTTTATCTCCGCCGAACTGCCCACAAATCGCCCCGTTCCCCCACAAATTCGGCCGACGCTTGTGAAGACGGAGCGCAGGCCGATAAGAAGAACCGCTTCCGAATGACACATGGGCAGAAGTAACGTGTGCAAATGTAAATGGTTCGAAGCCTCCCGAGATAAGACAAAGCAAAAAGAGCATTTGAAATGCTAACCCGAGTTCTCCGAAAACAAATATCCCCTTCAACGCTAATGAAACTCCGAAATGACATCGCAGGCTCGGCCCTGCGGAGCCGGACAGATAATCCACAGGCCTCCTTCTGTAATAAACTATTATTACTCAATATTAAACGAGTCTGCAGCTGTACTAAACGGTCATCGCCATTCCAAAGACGATCAGACAGAGATAGATGTTCCAGGTATTCCTGGACTGGAAAATCTCTGCTACCTTTGCAGCAACACACACACACACACACACACACACACACACACACACACACACACACACACACACACACACACACACACGCTGGTTTTTCATGTGGCTTAAAATGAATTGAAGGTGAACAAAAAGAGCTGGAGGTGCTGAGGGAGCAGCGGAGTTTAAGCCTTTAATGGTGCCATTGCACTCGGCTCTCTGTTGGGGCACCTCTGTTTGAAACTGTGCAGCTCAAACATTAGATCACATAAAAGAAGAGTGAAACCTTCATTAAAGGCCAGAGCTGGGCTGATATTTAGCAGCAGCTCAGCATTAGTCAGCCAAATTGTCCAGAGGTGTAGCTAAAAACAGGAGACCCGGTGTTCTGTCGCACACGTTAAATCACTCTGACAACACACGTATCATCCATGATTTGGGAGCTGTTGCCACGCTGCTGCTGTCAGCAGGTTAGCCTGTTACACAACTAACCAGCCTTGTTACACAACTGGAACAAGTTGGACCCAACAACCTTCTGTTGTCTGAAGAGCGGCACAAATAAGACCTCACTGTCGCCGGTCTGAAAAACACTTCTGAGAGACAAAATCCTGGGAAAAAAACACTGTAATATATGACTATACATCATAACAGCAAGATGGTGCTTCAGGTTAATGACAGAGAGCTCGCAGGAAAGAGCATTTCAATGTGATGAGAGGTGCTTGATGTGCTGCAGGAGCTGGCAGAAGCACGTAATGGAGAAGGTGCATTTGGGATGAAGTGTTCCACATCAGCCACAGCAGATCATACAAAGGAAGTCACGTAATAACAGACATTATTACAGATTTAGCTGCTCTGCTCTGAAAAAGGTGTCTTAAAAGCTTCAAGTCATGGCGAAATTGGCCTGAACGACAAAGAATCACCAGGAGTGAAAAACGCTGGTGGACTTTCTCGGGATGGCGGAGAATTATTGCTCTTCGCAGCCGCTGCGTTAGGAAATAGCAACATAACGGCGCCGATGTGCTGAGAAAAACAGCCTGTGCTGTTATACACTCACAACCACTTTATCTGGGCCACCAATCCACTCGAGTTCAGCTGCCACCTTTGGATGGTCGGGTCAGAATTTGGTGTAAACATGAATGAATGGATCCATCTGCCTTGTATCAGTGGTTCAGGCCGGTGGTGTAACGATGAGCAGGATACTTTCTTGGCCCACTTAGTAGCAGATGAGCATCATTTAAAGGCTGCAGTCCTCCTGAGTATTGATGCTGACGCGTCCATCCCTTCAGAACACCGGTGGACCATCTTCTGATGGTTAATGCAACACGTCACAGAGCTCAGATCAATGAGTTCACTGTACTCCAGCGGCCTCCATGGTGGGACGCAGACTCACACCATGAATGTGCAGCTAAAGCTCTGCAGCAACGAGCTGATTTCAATAGGGACCAACATCTCTGAGGAAGGGCCCAACCTTTTAATGGACCTAATAAAGTGGCTGTCTTGAACAACAGGAATATCAAAGAGCTTTTATCCTGAGTAATGATGGTACTCGAGGAAAGGCGGGAACAGGACAGAGCGTCTCCCATGGTGACATGAGCACTGCAGCATTAAAGCTTTTAGTGTGAGCGCTCGTCCTTCACTCGGCCGTTAATTACTCTGGAAAAGAAGCGCCCGATACTTGTCTCACACTCTCTAAGAGCCAGTAAAGGGTGTTAATGCAAACTTTACACTCTCTTATAGTCGCAGCAAAGCTAAAAAAAACAAGAGAGGATGATTTGGCAGCACCCTCGGACCCACTGAGGCTGCAGCGGCCGCCTGAGTTTCAGGACTGGAAATTGATTTTTCCAGCAGATGGACTCCGTTTGAGTCCTGCTGATACGGATGATTTGTTTATTCAACTGCATTTTATCCCCCGAGAGGAATCGCAGGCAAACAGCAGCGGCAGCAGAACCCGTCGATATGTTTTCCAAAGGTTCGATGCAGAAGCAGGAAGCCGTCCCAAAACAAAGGTGTTGGGATGTTTACGGGCACCGGTGGAAGGTTCATCAGTCATGAAAACCGCCTCCTGTTCCTGATGTGCAGCCAGCTCATCCAACAGCTGAGCCAGCCGTGAGTTCTCATTTTAGAAACATCCCTCTCTCTCCGGCCGCTCATTCCTCCCTTCTCTCCTCCCTCACACACACTAACAAGAACAAAATGTCACAAATGAGTGCCGCCTGGAGAGACGGAGTCTGAAAAGCCGACAAGGCGAACACTAATGAAAAACAAATCCCTCCTGAATCCCATCTGAGAAGAACCCCGGCCAAATACCCATCATTCATATCTGCAAAGACCTTTCTGGCGTCGCGCCGCGCTCTTGTTGCTAAACATACAGAGGGAGGATGCACAAAAACCCTGCTGTCAGCATGGACGGTGAGCAGCCTCGCACAAATCCAAACATGGATTTAAAGTCTAAATATCAAAAAACGGGGGGGGGGGGGCTCTATTATTATTCTGTTATTCCTTCTTCCTCGTCTGCAGAGTGGCGGATGTTAGCGTGCTAAGCAGCAGGCAGATGCGGCTAATGGAAACATGCGTCATGGTAACGGAGCTACAGTGTTCCTGCAGCCAGAGACAATCAAGCTGGCACCTGGAGCCGAGTGAGGACAGCGTGAGAAACACGCGGCTCGGCCGCCAGCTCCACGTGAAGGTGCGGAGACCAGGACGGGACGACAACAGACAGCAGGGTCAGACTTAGTAAAAGACCCATCTCTCTTCCTCAAATGCTCCGAGTCCCCACAGAATGGAACGTCCCTGTGGTGAAGAGGACTATTTTACGCACAGGTGGTGCATCTCAGCCGTCCTTCTGCTGCAAGACACAAGCTGAAGGTGGTGTCACCTGATGTAGCCACATTAGTAAAAGAGCTAGAAAGGAGCTCATACCCACTTTCTTACCACGCTCTATCATGTACTTCAAAGCAGAACTCTGAGATCAAAGCGGGGCAGACTGAAGGAGAACCTGCCGCGCTGGTGCACAGTGACTTGTGCAAACACACTCGTGCTCCTGCAAAAGCGCGAGTGCGTTCGTTTTCAAACCGGCGTAGAAAGACCCAACGCGGCCGTCTTCCCCTGCCCGGGAGGACGGGAGGCAAACAATCCCTCCACTGCAATTATTCACGGCCTGTAATTAACTCTGAGCCTTCATGGAGAGCAAAGTCATCATTCTACAGCTGCTCTCATTATCTTGGTTTGGTTTTACAGCGAGAAAAAAAATAATTATTGAATCAAAACGTTCCTCTTTCTTGTCTTTTCCTTTATACACAAAGAGCAGAAGTGGAACATTCACAACAAAAGCACAAATGTTGTTCTCCAGAAGTCTCAGATTGGTGGGAAGGAATATAAATATGTATTTTATTGCGGAAATGGAGCCAGTAAAGCAGCCGGTGGGAGAAGAGAGAACAAAGAAATGATGTTGTGCACATGCACGGAGCTCTCAGCCAGCCAGGATTTATTCAATTGTTGTTCCTAAGCCGGGGGAATCTTTAATTTGATCCTTCTTTTTGCTGGATTACTGTCCTTTTCTCACCAGAACAAACAAACAAAAAAAACACCAAACTCACGGACCGGGCGCACGTGAAGCGCCGCGACCCAAAAGAAGGTTGGTTCCTCACGTCTGCTGCTGGAGCTTTAAAACCTCGTTCGGTCCTCAGAGGAATGCTCCAATTCTGCTTCCAATAAGCCTGTAAAGGAACACCGTGGGTCTGAAAACACTCTAAAAGGTCAGGAAAAGACGAGGGATCCGAACCAATGTCTCTAAAATAAACCCTGTCCTCATTTGGAGCCATTTGAACGGGAGGAAGAGGGAAGCAAAGCTCTCTGTGGAGGGTCCGAACAGGTCGTAATTATGGTCCCAAACGTCCCTCTTTACTGGAACATTTGCTGCAATGAAAGAAGTTAAATGAAACTTAATGATGCAACGGCAGCAGCTTCGTCCGGCTCTGCTAAACAATACAGCTAATTCGTCGTTAAAACCGAGGGAAACAGCACGTAAAATTAAGAACGCCGGTTTCAGCCGTTCCACGTGGGTGGAGGTTTGGAGACGGGGACGCGTGACGGATGTCGGCGCCACATTTGTCACGGCTGCTCATAACACAGCTCATTTTGTGCGCCGCGGAAAAATGTGAGCGATAAAAGTGTGAAATGTGTTTTTGACAGAACGTGTCGGACGGCGCCCTCGGGGAGAGCAGAACATTATTGTACATATTCCCTCGCCTTCACGGAGGCGGCGCCAACGACCAGATATTAGACTGAAATGGCAGACGCACGCTCCGGGACGTCACACACACACACACACACGCGCGCACACACACACACACACACACACACAGGCAGAGGTGTCACCTGGGGTGTGATGTACCAATAAGCTCAGAAACAATAAGTCAGATGAGTCTGAGACCTCCCTGGAGTCCCCCCCCCCCCCAGCAGGATCGGCAGCAGTGCGGATGGATACGAAATGGGCCTGATTCTTGCACATTAAATACCAGATTTTCACTCAAAAATCAAAGGTTGCCTCGCAGGCTATTATTTTTAAATGAAACAACCACCCGTGTGACCTTCGCTGACCCCCCCACAAACACGCTCCACTTCCTGGGGCTGCTCATCTCTCTCTTCTAACTACGGGACAGAGATGTGCTGCTGCACCTCCTCTTCCCTCCAGCTTCAATCATCTCCACCTCGGCAGGGGGTCCCCAACCAGTCACACTTCACCAAACAGTTCCCCTCAAACGGCGCGCTGGCGCCCGGAGGCGGAGCTGTGATGGTGGAGAGCACATATGGAGCTTCTGGGCACATCTGGATCAGGGCTCTGCTGGAGAACCTGCAGCAACCGCATCACATCATCACAGAGACCCCTCTGATTCCCAGGTCGAGACCCGGCTGGGGTATCTGCAGCATCTCTCCTCCTCTGTGAGGAACTATCTGCCCCCTGCGGAGCCAATAATCCATGCAGGGAGCTGGAGGAGCTCAGCGTGGGAGGGGAAGTGGGCTATGATGTGAGAATGGAAATTTAGAGAGCGGGGGAGGGGGAGGGACGCTCGTATCGGGCCGCTGGGGGAGGAGGCGCTGAAAGGCTGCCGTCCCACTGTGCATCTCTTCATTACAGAGCTGATGGCTTTCAAGGACGGCTGAGCTGGAACTGAACCAACAGCCGTCCGCCAGGGACGGGCTCTCACAGACCCCCCCACATCCATCTGAACTGTGTTTGACGTGCCACCCAGCAGAGTGAATAATCGGCCCAAATTCCCCGCGAACGCACTCCTCACCACACAACGAGCGCTCCAGCTACGCCCAGACTGGCGACACAGCAGGAAACAGGAAGTGCCCGCCCGCGTCGGGACCCGGGAACCTTTTTTGTTTCTGGAGATTCAGCTGTTGGATGCAACCATGACAACGGCGTTCAACCTGTGCGCGTGTGCGCGCGGTTGCACAAAATTTGGTTTGCCTGACGACCAGTTCAACAACAGCCCCTCCCAGACCCACTGGGGCTGTTTTCACCCCCGCGGGTCTGTTCTGAGTTCATAAACAGATTAGAGGATTAAGACGAGTCGGTTTCCTGACATGTGAGTGTTGCAGGAATCTGAAACCTGTGCAGACGGAACTGATGAATGCTCATTGGGTCTGTCAGCTACAGTCAGAGCTGATATTTAGGACACCTATTATTTTCTTCCTTGAGCTCCTGGGGGCCCCTCCAGCAGGCTGCCGAGTTGACACGCTGCCGTTTCCTCTAAGAGATGAAGTGAGTTTCTTTAAAAAAAAAAACAGCAAAGGTTTGGACAGTTACGCTTTTCCTGACTCCAGAGACGTGCACGTGTAGCTAAAAGCAGTTTTTTGGAAAAAGTGTTGGCAGTTCGAGAATCTGATCTTCAGCAGTTTAGAAGGTGAGCACTCATTATTATAAATATCTGTGATTAGATGGAAGGTAAAGTCCCAGAACCTGGAACCTTTTCCCCTCCTGCACGGCTGCTTATTACTATTCTTACCTTTCTACTAAAATTAAATTCAAACGGCCCGGCCAGTTTAATCGGCTGTTACAGAGCGGATGTTAACTCCAGGAAGGGGTGAAATAGGTGGTTTCAGTGGTTATCCTGTCGCTGCAGCGTTTGTCAGGTCTGACAGTCGCTGACAGAGTGACAGGAAACATGTGTCGCTGAGACAAGTGACGGATGTTAACGGGGTGGAGATCTACACACACACACACACACACACACACACACACACACACCCTTCTGCAGCAGCGAGCGGCTCACTGGGAGGATCAAGAAAGGCAAATGTTTACCTTCCCGCTTCCAAATAAAGCGCTTAATCTGATGAAACCTTGAGAAACACGCAGAGAACCTCCCTCCTCCGTCAGCTCAGCCACAGTTTCACTCCCGACCAGGCTCCACCATCTAGTGGAGCGTTGTGGTAGAGCAGGAGAGGAGCAGAAGGAAGTCTGCGCAGTTCTGGAGGAGGCCTGAGCGCCCATCAGAGATGACAGGCCATCTGTGGCCCAGCGTCCTGCTGACAGGACCCCTCACGCAACAATCTGAGGGCGGAAAGGTTAAAGAGGCGGAGGGGGACATCTGCTGGGAGCCTTGCATCCGTCCAGTAATGGGCTGGCAGCAGAGCTCAGCCTGGTTTGCATAAACTGAGCGGAAAACAGCCGAAAAACCGCCCGAGCGAGGAAATAAACATTACTGCAGAAGAGATTCTAAAAGCGGCAAAGGAGGCCGCCAGGGGGCGCAATAACACGGGATGGGGTGTGAACCTGGCCCCTCAACCAACCAGGAGAAAGGGTTTTGTGTGTGCAGTGCTGTTGCTCATCATTTTACCATTGAAATATGTTTATGTCTCACAGCTACAGCCGGTAACAGCTAACTGGCTGGTTGCCGTCTGCCCAGAGTGGTCAGGCAGGGCATTATCACATAATTTAATTCCCCCTCTTGTCAAATAAACAAGGACGGCCTGTAGGTGGAGCAGATTACATCTACCTGCGTGTCTGGAAGGTTCTGGATTGATTCTGGATTATGTTAAATACCCTCAGCACACAGCTCCAAGGCCAGGGGAGGGTGGGGGGGGTGATATGAGAGAAATGGGGTACTTACCTGAGCCCGACAGGAAGTGGAGGAGCCCAGACGGGGAGGGAGACACCCAACAGAGAAAAGGAGAGAGGGAGAAAGTCGTTAGACGACAGTTGCGTGCACAACAACATCATCAGAGGCCATCAGGAGACAGTCTTAAAAGCAATCTTGGATACAAAGAAACTGAAGTGAGACGACTGAGTCCACTTGCAGCCCTCACATAAAAGGCTACTGAAGAGGACATTTAAACACACGGCTGCCATTAAATCTCTGTCTGGGCCCCGCTGAGTGCCGTTCAACGGAGATTGCGTCGTTTCCAAGGTAACAGTCTCCACGTCTCCTCCCGTGTGCACGGCTGCCTGCCGAATTGATCGGCTGACTCGTCTGAGATAAATAGAGGCTGGTTCCACCAGAGCTGGAGATGTTGGGGTAATCCCCGCCGCCGCTGCTAATCGCAGCCGCCGCTGATTAAATGGGAACGTTTGAGCTGCTGGATCCGTTCACGTGTTGCTCCGCAGCCATGCGGAGGAGAGCCAGCGTGACCACAGATGACAGGAGACTCTCCTCCTCGCTTTCTTTAATTGCCTCTAAACTTTAATAGAAGCCATCTGTCACTGCGGGAGGAAACTCCTAAACCTCCAAAAAGTACTTAGCACTTTTCAGCCTGACATCCATCAACTGTTTAAATTTGCCTGTCCTTTAACCACACACACACGCACGCACGCACGCACGCACACAAACACACACCCACTGAGTCTGCTAGGGAAGCTAACCTTTCCAGCCAATTAGCATTAGCGACTGACCCTATTACACCCCAGAGAAATCAATAGGAACTGAGCTTAGCAGCAAACTGGTACCAGTTCTGACAGGTGCTGCATCACATTTGATCCCTTTGTGTCGTGTGAATCGCAGGTCAAAGTCCAAATCTGAGATAGGACTTACAAAAGTGAATTTCAGTACCGTTCCTGAAGTGAGCTACCGTACGGCTAATAATGTGGTCACTGTCGGGCTTAGCAGGACCAACAAAGCGGCTGACCTTTAACTGAATAACCACCTTCTCTCTTTTCTGCATACTGTTACAATACTGTTCCAACTGTCTAATAAATCCTCTGGGGCTCTTTTGAGAGCAGGTAATAATAAATATCAGACACGCGACATTCAGAGATGGAGCTGTCACTCTCAAAAGCGTCCTGAGCGAAGCTGATGAGAAGGAGGGAAAGAAGGAGCCTGTAACGACCGTCAACATTCAGAGGGTCCCATCACCACCATCACCAGCCAGCAGGAACAAATACTGGCTCTGATCCCGTTTTCCTGATTAAATAACACAAAAAAATGTTTTTTTACCAGCGCACACGGGATGGGAAGTTAGCAGGTCAGTGACACACAGTGCTAAAATTAATGGTTTGCACGCAGGGTGTATGTGTTTGTTCCTCCTCCTCCTGACCAGACCATGTGTCAGTGAGGGAGTTCTCAACTCTGGATGTAGAAACAATCTGTGAGCGCTTTGATCTGTGGCTCCGGAGCGCTCCGCCAGCAAAGCGGCGTGGGGGGGGGAGCAGGAGGATGACTCAGAGACTTTCAATTTATTGGGGCCCCCACGACTCCTGTTGCTCCAGTATCTGCTCACCCTGATGCAGGTCATCAGGACTCGGCTCTCAGGTGGAGATCCAGACGACCGGATAAAAACGGACTGAACCCAAATTCTAAACTGCACAGCTGCGTCAGTTTAATGTTGAAACAACGGAGGACTGCAGCGACTCTGCCCTGATCGTCACCTCGCGGGGGAAGCCATCACCGTTTGAGGAGATGAGGGGACGTCCTTGGGGGAAAAAAACAACACGCAAATGTTAAAAAATAAATAAATAAAATGTCACTTTTGTCCTGACTGACAGCAGGAAAACATGCGGTCATCGGAGTGAGACGGGCTGAGCTGGCCCGGACACAAAACGCCGAGGGACGGGGGAGTTAGCGCCACAGGCTAACGGCACGGCTAACAGTGCGACAACAACAAACGATGGGTTGAAGTAAACACGCGATGCTACAAATGCCACAAACGGGGAGTCGAGAAAAGCACTTCAACAGTGACTACAGACTGACAAAAGCAGAGCAGTGTCACAGCAGCCTGTTGGCTGCTGGTGTCTGGGCTCTGCTCCCAGTCCGCGTCTATTCCCACCAGGCCGGTCCCCTCTGGCAGAGCTCCTGGTGCTGCTCCGCTCACAATGGAGCAGATAGCCGCTGGAGCGCGCTCAGATGTTGGGAAAGACAAAAGGAGGTGGCGCCAGCAGCGCCGTGCTGGCCTGCCAAGTGGGACGATTTTGGATTTCTGTGGGCTCTGCCGGAGTGTGAGAGTGGTGACTAACACTGCACAAATGTGATCAAGTTCTTCAGTTTCTCCAACACTCCCTCTATCTGCTCCATTATCGCCTCTCTTGGCAGCTTCGCAGAGGCTGAAATGAAAACGGATTTTACTGCAGGCGAGAAGGAAGGAAGAAGGAAGGTCGGCAGCAGTGGAGGTGGCTCCACATCTCATCTCATCTCAAACTGCTGCACAGTGTAGCTCAGGGTCACAAGGAGAGGGGTGAGTTTGAAAGGACCTGATCATAGAGGTCAGAAGACACCCTCAAGGTCATTCGTTCATGCTTGGACAAACCCACTCAGCTTCAGCGCCATCAGGACAAACACAGCAACAATAACGGGCGACTCCCAGTGTGCAGAGGTGGCACAAAACCCTTGATGGAGTCTTTCATTTGGAGGCAGAATTCCTCATTTCATTTCTATACTGTAGATTTTTTTGTGCATAAATATAACAGCCGGCACAGCCCCGCAGTCTGAGGACGAGATGCATAAATGCCCACCAACTGCAATTCACTGTCAGCATGTTAAAAAAGATGGCTGGAATATTAAAAATATGGTTTCTGAGAGGCGATTCGGGGAGAATTGAGTCAGATAAACAGCCTTATCTCTGCCGACGTTCCGGCCCCGGCCTGCGATGGCAGGTGGTCCTGGCCAGCAGAGCCGTGGTCTGTTTATCTCTGCAGGAGACTCTATCGTGTCCCTCACGGGCCGGGTGACTCTTCGGCGGATGTCAGCAGATTTCCCATCACGCATCAGTGATGACACATCTCACCTAAAGGCACCTTTAAGGCACGAAAGACTCTGACCTATGACCTTGGCTTGAATCCTCATCTCATGAAGGTTTGAACTTGAACTGTCCGTAAAAGTAGCAAAAAACAGTATTGCAAATATGTGATTTATCCCCGTGTTATTTAATTATTAGACTCAATAAGAAATGAGGCCAAAAATAATTAGCACTGAATATTTTATTAACCCCCTACATTTATGACGAATCAGCACATTTCTCACCAGATACTATTATAGAGAATAATTATGTTGTGGAGGAGGAAAATACTGGCTAAAGCTGCTTTTTCATCCTGGAGGAGCCAAAGAGAAGCAGGGAATAAATGACTCCCTCCTCTTCACGGCCTCTCAAATCCTCCTGCTGAATTTAAAAGTAGTCCTGGACACATCGAGCATCCTGCACGCACATGTGCAACATCTGTCTATCTGCGGCAACTGTGCAGCGCCCCCTGCTGGCGTGGCTGAATGTCAGAAGAGCGGAAAACTAAGCGAAACAGACAAACGTAAAGTGGGAAACATCCAAAAGTAGCGCGGACTCAGATATCCGGCCAGGTCCAGATATATAAAACAATGTTATATCTTCAAATTTAACTTAAATTAACGAGATAAAGATATCTGATCGCGCCCATTTGAGCTGAGGAAGCCGAGGATGAAGGGCAGAGTGAACAGGGACCTCTGCGAGAGTCTTTCCTGTCCTACATTCAAAGATCACAAAGGGTTTTTTTCTCCGTCAGCAGCTCGTTAGTGTTTCTGGAACAAAGAGAAGGCGGCAGAGATCATTAAATCTGAATATTTGATCTGATTCTTACGTCCACCAACAAGTAGAAATGGGAAAACTTGTTGAGCAACTTTGCCTTTCAAGGAATTCGTTTCCATAAATCACTTCCAGGTGGATTTTTCTCCCGACTCAGATGCTCCAGAGTGCACCTCCTCGGTCTTATTTATGCAGAAAGGCTTCTGCTGGAGGCTGATTATAGGAAATTATCATAATCAATTGGGATTTAAAACCTACACAAACAGCAGGTCTGATTGCAAATGATGATCGGCTGCTCTCTTAAATCAGCAAATCAGGTCGACATCCTCCCACATCCCGTTTAAACCCCCGATAAAGAGTGAAAGACGTGCTGGCTGTGTGTGGAAAAACAATCCAATCATCCATCCCATCGAGGACCTGCCGTGGTTGCCGAGGAAAGACGGGAAACATCTTGTTTCTCTGTGTCGGGACCTCACCCGCTGCCCCGTCTCCATATCCAGGAGGATAGCCCGTGAGCCACAGGTCAAAGGTCAGCCAAAAAGCTCTGTGATTGGGCTCAGACGTGCGTCATTGCTGCCGGGCTCATCGCCTCTTCACATCTGTAGGCTCGTGTGACGTCGCTGCGGTGACATTTACAGCCGTCGCCAGTGTTCGACCCAAAAAAGAACGATCGATGCTGCCGTTTCTGAGGCTTAGCGAAAACTCCCCCGTTAACTAAAAACCTCAGGAGTCGAGGAACAGAAAGAGTCTGGGGGAGGACAGAAGCTTTCTGCTTCCATCTCCACGCACGGTCAGATTAGATCACCTCCCGCTGCACATCTGAAATGTTTCTTCTCCTTTTTCGATAACGCCTCTGCGTCCACCTTCATGGAGCCTCCGACGTCGTCTCCGACTAATCCCGCCGTCCTCAGAGGGCCCGGAATTTTTCCAGTCCTGCTGGATCACATTCCCGTCACCGTCATTGGAGCCGACGGGCCGGGCAGAGCCGGGAGAGACTCAGCAGACACACAAAGGCTTTTCTGAACATCTGAGGATGCTGGCGCTGCTTCAGCTCCTCTGTGGACACGCAGGAACCAAAATGGCCGCCAAAAACTAGCGTAATGAGTCTTAGAGTTGGTGTCACCGCCCATGAGGGACAGTTCATCGTTTACTGGCTGTTCAATGGGAGCTATCAACCCCTCCCCCCCCAAAACAAACCCATTAAAACCATTATGGAAACCACTGCAGGATAATTGTTACTGGTAACCTTAGATTCTTGGTTACCAGCAGGGATGGAAAAGAAATCCTTATTCATGATCTGGACAAGTGCAAAACTCTTCCCTTTCAAGGTAAATGCTGAATGGCACCTTTCTGGACGCCCCCACGTCCAGCCCATCACACGCTGGTCCTCCCCCCGGGCGCCACCTTTGGCTCCATCAGCAGCGGGGAGCAAACACCAGTCAAACCATGGGCACGTTAAGTGGTTCTGGATGAGGTTGCAGCCCTCTGCAGGCCTCCAGAGGTCACACACACACACACACACACACACACACACACACACACACACACACACACACACACACACACACACACACACAGATCCACGTGATAACCTTCACATGCTGCAGCGCGTTCTTAACAAACGCTTTGATTCCTGCCAATCTCAGCCAGGTACCGACGGAACCTTCGGTCTGTCCACGTCTCAGCAGAATTCGACTCTTCTCTGAGAGACAAAGTGGCCTGTTTCAGCCGCCATCAGCATCCGATGGCGACGCCGCAGGGCTGCGTTCGAGTGTGGCTGATTCTAAGGATTTATTGATCCTTGTTAGCAAACAAGAGCATGCCCCCCCCCAACCTGCTCCGTGCTGAGGGCAGATGAGGCAGAGTAAGAATAAGGCAGAATAAGACACATAAAAGTCCTCATGGCAGATCCTGTCTGAGCTGCAGCTGCAGTAAAAGTCATCATTAATATTAGAAAAAGGCTCAAATATGACAGGGCAACAGTGTTGGTTATAACAGGGGGGGTCAAGGGTCACAGCTGGAAAAGTAGTTCTGGAAGCTGTAAATGAGACAGGCCGCGGCAGCCCTGAGGGTAATCAAATAACAATCAATTTGATATTAAATAGAATTACAGTTTGCCTTCATATGCGATTGTGGCGCCCCTGACTCGTTCATTAATGATGGTCTGGGGGGGGGGGGGGGGGGGGGGGGCTGGAGCCAGGCTACTGCTTCTGTTTCACCTGGTATTTGCAGCTGACATGAGTCTGTCAGGGTTTGCTGCGCCACTGATCCTGATCCTGATCCTGATCCTGATCAGAACCATCCCGACACCATCCCGCGCCCTCGCCCCTTTCATTCTAAATTCCGCCGACGTTGCGCAACCTTCGGCCAGAGACGTGACTTAAAGCTGCTGCTGTCAGAGGCCCTTAAGAAAAGTGCCGCATCAGCAACGATCTGGAAACCAGTGGCCTCACAGTGAGCCCAAACCTAATCTGATTCACTTCTCTGTGGTTTTAACGGAGATGAATTATTAATGTTGTGGAGATGTTGGGCGTGTATGTGCGTCTCCTCGTCCTCTCTGCTGTGACTACATGTGTCATTAAAGGCTATAAACTGGTAGCAGCCATCTTATTAACAGAGACTGATGCGCCTTTATGGGTCACCGGTCTAGAAACAAAGAACGAACATTATTTCTACAGATGCATTTTTCATGACTTAATTTATTTTTTGTATGTTCTGTGCAGAAAAAAGTGGAAGTGTAAAGTTGTTCACACAAGTCTGTGTGATAAATACTGCATGGCTCCATTTAGAAACGATCCTTGTAGTCTAGGCAACGGGCGCTGTGAAGGCAGCTGTAACCGTACAAATGAATGTGAATGAAAAGCACTCAGGATGATTTGGAAATAAAGGGGATGTTTGATTTTATATCTACTGTAGAAAATCACTGATAAATGTCGGCTTAATTAATGTGGCAACTCAGCATTTACGAGAATCATTTGTCCCAGTTTTCCTTCTTCCCCTGAAATACTCCTGGTTTCAGGCTCGTCTGCTTGACTTTTCCCTTCTCTTTGTTCTTCAGTAAAATTACGTTACCATCTCAGGTAGATCAAATCTTTCTTGTCACATGACTACTGGTGCGATTGGTCAGGAAGTTCCTGTTTCCTGTTGCTTCACCATATCTATAAGCTGAAATTCTTCCATCAGCTAAGGGCTGGGATTTGTTACAGCTCCGTAGCGTTAGCTCGGTAATTACGACACACTCGAAGGGGCGTCCGTGTGAGACAATATTTGCTATGTGTGGAAACGCTAATAGCCAAAAGATCAATGTTGACTAACGGCGTTAACGACTGAGAGAAAGAGGTTGTTCATACAGAGAAATGATGGAATCGGTCCATTAAACAAACGTTATAGTTGATTCTCAGCATATCTGATGGTGCAGGAGAGAAGACGACAACCAAAGTCGACATAGTGACGTCCAAAAGGTCTCCTCAGATTTCTGCACCGCGTAATTCAGAGCCTCCCGAACTAATCAGGGATTACAATACGGCTGAAATGGTCTCCTGCAGGTGGTGAAAGGCGCCGGTGAGGTTTAAGGTTTGACTCATTAAGATGGAGATTTTCTCTGGCGACCCTGGGAAAATGATTCCAGCTCATCAATGCGCTGTCAGTCAAAACATTAATCTCCGAGATGAGCTGGAATTAGCATCTGAATTAGCCGAGCGCTGGCGACCTGCGCGGGAGAAGAGCTGAGGGAGAATTGAGCAGACGCCGTCTCGCGGAGGGGAGAAATGGTCAAAGGCTGCAGCCCGGATCAGAAAATTGATCTGATCAGACGGAAAGTGCTGCTTCCTAATTACGGAATTAATTTTAAATAGGGCTACAAATTGAACTGGATGATGTGGAGGCACGTGCCTGCAGGAGACTGAAGGGAAATTACCGCCGGAGTCATGGCAGGTTTGTGTGTGCTGGCACGGAAATGAGCCATCCATCCACGTTTGACTGGGTCTGTGAAGAAGAGACGACTGAGAGAAGGACCTGCAGCATCGAGATGCACTGGGAGTTAAACTACAGAGCCCCCCCCCCCCCCCCCCCCCCCCCACAATGACCCCGAAGGAGCTTCCACACACATCTGACTTTCAACCCAAAACACCCCTCTTTTCTTCTATAAGAAGATGGACAAGGTGCAGCGCATCTCCTCAGTTACCCCGATGCTCTCAATATTCCTACTGTAGATCATCTGCAGCTGCCCCCCCCCCCCCCACTCTGCCACCCCCCCACCCCCACCGGCCTGGGTGAGAAATGTTAATCGCAATAAAACGTTTATGGAGACAGAAGCGAACAGAGAGGCGAGAAGCTGCAGCGCATTCATATACTGTACACACGTGTGTGTGTGAGGCCCCGGCTGCACTGGTTTCTGCAGGTAATAATCATCCATCTGTCACACACACACACACACACACACACACACACACACACACACACACACCACGACACATGCGCTGGTACTAGGTCATGGACGGTCACCCCCCGATCATCAGGGTCACTCCAGCAACTGTGAAGTTTAAGTTTAGTGAACTCCTTTAGTAATAAAACCCCCTGGGGGTGGGGGGCGGTGGGGGTGGGGGGGGCTTGGTGAGCGTGTGGGAGAGAACCTCTGTGATCAATGGATAATGCCAGCTGATATGATGAGAAAACCCCCTCCAGGACCAGAGTAATGAACAAAGTTATTGGTGTGGGTGGAATCCATCCGCACACCTAAATGAAGTGTAAACAGCTCGCGGGCTGCGTCTGGAACCCCCCCCCCCCCCCTACTGGAAAGCAAATAAGAGGGATGGGGGCCGTAAGTCACCGGTGAGGACGCCGGTGTGGCCGTTCGCTGGAGCGGCTGGGTGAAATTCCCGTTCACGCGCCTGCCGTACGATATGCAAATGTTCTCATTAGGGCAGATTTAGGGCAACTCATACGTGGCATTAACTCTCCTCATGAATATCGCCTTCCAATCAAAAGCCATTTCACACAGAACTGTTTTCCTTCCTCCTTCCTGCAGCAGCGATCCCTGCGTGCGTTCTGCAGTTCTGGGTGTTTCAGTGCAACAATTACTCATTCTAAAGTCCAGGAAAATAAGAGAAAAACAAGACTGTGATCTGATTACAGAGTTGGAAAATGGCTGCAAACGTCCTCCCCTTCTTTGATTCTCCTGCCCGTCGTTGGAACTTGACATTTGCGGTTGACGCGTGTGATCAATAATGCATCTCTGCAGCTGCAAATGCAATAAGAGAAACACACGAGATAATAGTCTCCGTGGATCTGAGGCGGAAGCATCAATATTCCATGTTTTCACTCTTCCTCCGGTTTTTGACGCGTCTCTGCGTCTATGGAACTTTTGTTTCTTCCACAAACATCTCGGAACATTTGGATCTTTGGTTTCCAGACGGAGGCGACAGTAAGGTCAGAAACCTGCAACCTTGCTGCTCTTCAGCTGTGTGAAGTTATGCTAACGCCGGTCCTCAGTAAAACAGCGTTTAACTGCTGATTCCAGTCTGCTGGAGCTCCACTGGAAGACATCGACCCAGCCGCAGCAGCAAAGACGGAGACGCATCGTAGACCCAAGCACACAGTCGATTAAACAAACGGATCGGTAATGGAGCGACCGGGCAAACGGGGCATGTTCTTCCTGCCCTTTCTGCTGGCTGATGAGCAGCCCCTCAGACACCTGCCGCGTCCAGACCGTCGCTTTCCATCTGCGAGCCGGTTCAGGCTGGGACGAAGGCTGGGAAAGAGCCACTGGAGAGGAGAAGCAGGCAGTCAAGAGGCCGTCCGGAGCTGGAGTTGAGTCCAGGCCGTCTAATGATGTGATCTGCTTACCGCCTGAAGCTGAGCCGATCAAACGGCAGCGTGTCGGCGGAGCAGATGAGACAAAAATGACGAAGAGGGGGAAGAGGAGGAAGAGAGAAGCTTCTAAATAAGAGCGAGGGGAGAGGCGACGTGCTGCGGGGATGCAGAGGTGGAGGAGAAGGGGGTTGTGGGTACATGCTGTAGTCAGCTGCAGCTCCTCCAAACACTGTGCAAGATGAAGCTATACATGCTGAGGGGAAAATACTGCATTATTCTTGTTTCAAAAGCCCAGGGGAATAAACATTGGCATTGATGAGACGCCCAAAGGTGCCAAGAGAAAAGACACTGAATTGTGTTTTAAAAACAGTGAAAAGATGAACAATTTCACAATCGAGGAAGACCTGACTCTCGTCTATTGTTGGCCAACGTGGCTGCTGGGGCAGTTAAAAATAGTACGGGTCTCTACAATTGAGGCTAATCTGTGCAGATGGAATGCGTGCAGCAGCATAGCGGAGCAGCGGAGCAGCAGTGCAGCACTGCAGCGGTGCAGCACTGCAGCAACAGGGGCAGGAGCTGGCGTAGAAGCCACCGAGCCCAACAGCCCCCCCCCCCCCTCAAACCGTCTCCAATCCCCAGTCACTCATTCTGAGCTGAACTTTGATTTGTATCTCTGAAAGTTCAATGCATGAAAAATGGAGTTGCTTAGCAACTTGGCTGTGCACAGCCGCTCTCCTGCCTGCCTGCCTTCCTATCCACTCCACAAACACACCCGTTCAGCATGTCAACATTTATGTCGAGCACAAATGCCTCCCACCAGACCTTACAGGTGTGTAGAGCGTGTGCTGTAATGCTGACGCTTCCACTGGAGCATTTTTCCATTAAGGTGAAGGCGGCGATGTGAGCAGCTGAACTACTACAGTTCCCTGAATCTTCCTCAGAGCTCCTGTGGGAACCTCTGAGCATGAAATCTCTTAAACCATGAGATGAAAAAGCATAAATCTTTGACGTCACGGCGTGGAAGCACTGATACATGGAAACATCTGTGGATTAATGCAGCTGAACTCCCCTATAGAGAAACCTGAGGGCGTTAAAAAGGACATTATGAAGTCTGTAATTCACTGGATGTTATTGATGGGAACAATGGGATGCTCAACGCTGGGATAATAACAGCCTGTGTGTCGCTGCAAAGCTGGGGCCGTGATTGCGCAACGGCTGTATCGGTAATTTTGAATCATAGCAACGCTCCCTCAGGGCCGCGGACAACAATGCTCCGGCTAATTTCCAATTAGCGGCTTGAACCGACGGCACGATTTCACTCGGCTCCGTCGCGGCAAATTCAACTGCCAATAAATGTCGAGAGGAATTAAATCCACACGTGTGGATAAGAAGGCAGAACCCTCGAGGTTCAGATTTCATTTGTGCGTCCAGGAGACGGAGGATCCTGTTGCTTCTCTTTGAGAACGTGTGTTGGGAAGAGCAGAAAGATGATGCTCAGAACTTGAAGCAGAGCAGCTGGAGGCCCTGATGTAGAAGGAGACCTTGTTGTGAGCCAACAGGGCCACTAAAACCACGCTACGCGATAGCACGTTTAGCAGAGGATGGTTTCAGTCCTCCGACCTCTGGGTTATGGGTGCAACACGCTTCTGCTGGTCCTGACAACCGCTAATGATCCCAGAACCTCAGTCTGGCATCTGAACCACCAAACGCGACGCTTCTGCAGTCGCTGTGTATGTTTGTCTGTAATTTTCAACTCTTCTGGGCTTAATGAGACCATTAAACTTACGTGGGTGGAGGAAAGTGGAAGGACAGAGGAGCAGGAAGCAACAGGACACCGAGAGAAAGAACGATTTGTCTCCCTGAAAGCGCGATGATCCACATTTATTAAAAAGAGAGGGGGGCTGCATCAAAATGACATACGACAGCAGCGCATCGGACGGCCAAGGTCACGCAGACAGGAAGGAGCTCTGGATAAAACTCCTCCTCGCTGGAGTAAACAGCATCCGCGGCTCCCCGGTCCGGCGGGTAAACGATGCCGAGGGAATGATGATAAAGGGCGGGATGACGGATGGGGAGAAAACACCAGAGAAATCCTACAGCCACCCAGAGGAGGGACGGGAAAATGGGGCCACCCACCAACACTTTAGTCAGAGGAGGAGGACGGAGATGAAAGGGAGGTGAAAAGCAGGAGCCGAGGAACCGGCAAGATGTGCCGATAAACCGAGAGGACGTTCATTTAGACCTCAGTGGCGATGAGGAACGTCCGCGGGGGGAGCTAGAGTTAGCTCCTGTGCTAGCAGCAGAGCTTGTCCTCAGCGGCTTGAGTTCTAGCCCGAGGCGCCGCAGCTCCAGCGGTTCCTGCTCCACCAGCTGAAGCACCCCCGCCCCGAATCACTCACCAAAGTGTAAAGAGACAACGACAGGCGGGCCTAGAGACCTGGAGGCGCGCACCCAAAGCTGAACGGCTGCTATTTATGGGGAACTGGGAGCAGTCGTCATCAAGCAGCGCTGTGGGGGAGCCGGACCTCCGCTGGCGGACAGAAACAGGGAGGTGAACCAAAGCTGGGAACTGGAAACCAGCAGAGAGACGCTCCACACGTCAGTCGACACACAAGCCCTCGTTTCACCAGGCAGCCACTTTAAAGCTGAATCGTCTCCATAAACACAATTGAAAGGTCTCTTCCACAAAAAATCTAACATGAAAATAGTCTCAACTGAATGAATTACTGCTAAACTGTGATGAATTGAAAGCAGCACGAGACTGCAGGGTTCAAAAGGATAGAAATGTGAAATATTTTGACATTTAAAAGGTCTCTATTGAACTGATTAGTGTTTGTTAATCACTGTTGGGCTTTGTTGCTTAAAAAAATGGATGTTTTAGTCTTTTATTTACCCAGTGAGAGGAAAAAAACCAACTTTGACAATCTGACATCTGCAAATGAAAGAGGGAATCTGCTGCAGGGGAGCCGCTTCTGCACGCTGTCATTCTGCTCTGGAAATAAAGCTTCGCTTTGGTTCGCCTGGAACAGGGAATCAAGCAAAGACAAAATACCCAGAATTCAAGTTTCTTCATTTCCAGTTGCGGGTGGAGGAAAAACAGAAGCTGGTCAGAGCCGATGGTTCAGGTCAGCCTATTTAAGAACCGTGTGGCTAAAACCCAAAGACTAATTTGTTAGATTCTCTCATCATGCTAGAACCTAATTTTCACGCCTTTGTGGGCCAAAAGAAATTAAAATTCTGACATTTCTTTAATGAGACCAGTCACACAGAGAGACTCTGGCTGGTCTGAATCACCCTTTTCAAGCAGCGGAGATTAAAGTCGCATTCGCAGCAGTGGAGGACTGGGGGGGGGGGGGGTCCCTGGGGAAGGGGGTGACATCCACAGCCAGCAGCAAATATACATTATTAAGATCCAGTAGATCCGCTTTTTATGGCACTGACACTGAGAACTAGAACTGAGTGATGCATCGCACCTGTGGAGATGATCTAAGCTTCATTAACGGATGCTGTGACACAGGAGTGTGTGTGTGTGTGTGTGTGTGTGTGTGTGTGTGTGTACAGACAGAATTGCTGTCGCACGGCTGATTTATCGGCACACATTCCTCCCTTGATAATTAAAAAAGTTTGTGAATTGTGAAAAGTTCCTCCGTCTCTCCGCAGAGTTCCAACAGGCATCAGAAGAGGCAGCAGGAACGTCGAAGAGCGCCTTCAGCGTTCAGGGACGCGTGGGCGCCTTCATGAGGTCTTAAACCGGGATTATCGACCTACACTCAAATATTCTGCCAAAAAAACATCCTTGTTTGCTCAGGCAGCAGAGTAAACTGAGCCCGAATCAAACCAACTCAGCTGGAATGCACCTGTAATTGGAGTCAAGGTTCCCTCTATGAGCAGGACTTTTCTATTTTCATGTCCTTTTTATCACGACCGCGTCCCGACCCAGTAATGGAACAGCTCAGAGGTGCCAAAGCCACGATGGAAGGGGGGTGACGGGCAGACGGCTCTGCCCCTCAAGAGTCTTCAAGAGGGAGGAAAAAGGAGCTTTTCAAATGTCAGGGAGACGAAATCACCCAGCCCTGCATGAACCACACGCAGGGACACAAATGTCACCTCTTCTCCGTCTCCAAAAACAATGTTCAAACGCGCGGCGGTCCGGAGAGACGCCTAATTTCAGCACAGCTCACACCTGAGCAGCTGCGCACCCCCCCCCCCCCTCCGCACAGCTCAAGTGTGAGTAAACGTGTTCAGTCAAGCCGAGCGTGTGCACAGAAACACGTTCACGACTTCAGGAGGCCTCGACTGTAAAGAGGAATCACCTGCGGACAGAGTCGGGTCTTCCTGGAACAGGTGATGTAATAAATCCTGTAACTATTCAGTTATTACACAGAGGAACAAAGCAGAATCGAGTCGACCCAGAACTGAATGTTTCAGGCTGGAAACAGCTGAGGGCAGGAATTCAGTTGCAGTCCAAATCCAGCAGCGGTCCGGTCAAACTGAATCCGGTCCAGTTCATTCAAATCCAGTCCGGTCCAGAGGACTGACGAGGTCGAGAGTTTGATTACCCTGTGATGGGGGTGCAACCCTGCAGGGACTGGAAGTATCTGCTCACATGTCTCCATGATCGCCCCCCCCCCCCTCCCCCGCCCGTTATGTTAGTCTGCAAATGCTTCTCGTGTTGTAAACCTCAGTAATAATTAACTTTCATTACCTTTCCTGTTCTGTCTCTTTGGCTCCTCTTTGTGTTGCATCTCACGCCAGCGGGTGTTGAATTATTGATGGGATGTTGCTCCCCCCACTCATTTGTTTGTTGGTCATATTGTCTTCTCCAACTTTTCTCATTTAATGCAAGAATGGTGTGTGTGTGTGTGTGTGTGTGTGTGTGTGTGAGAGAGAGAGCTCATCAAATCTATTGGATCAGTGATTGTATTTTCTCTAAAGTGTCGCTGCATGTTTGAATGTGTGTGAAACAGTCAGACTATTGCATGGCCTCACACACACACACACACGCACGCACACACACACACACACACACATTACGACGCTCATTAAGGTCCTAAAATCCACTCTGAACACAGAGCAGGACGGGATCTACTTTATGATCCTGAATCCTGCCCTCAGTAGGTTCACGGTCCGAGCCGGAACACTTTAAACCTCCAGACGAGCGTCGGTAAAGTTCCTGGAAAACAGTCTCTTTGTCTCTGACATGGAAGTTTTTCCCTCCTCGTGGAAATTCCGGAGGGACTACACGACGCCGTTCCCTGGGCGATTATGGTTTTGCGTCCCATTTTCAAAGCACTCGAAGGATTTTACGAAGACTTCACACTCAAAGCGGCTTGAATGAGAAGCTATTAAATGAATTCTGTTAGCTCTAGTCGCTCCCTCACGATAAAGATTCCCTTTCAGCATCTCCGAGATCACAGCTGACTGAAGGAAAGCTCACCACTCGGCATAAATTTGCACAATTGGACCAGAAACGTTCGCCACTGTGATACATTTAAGGCCGGCCTGTTATTTTGCCATAAAGCTCAGCTGGGAGTGGCTCAGCTGAAGCTAACGTTGGCGTTTATGGTGGGATGATGTCCTTTAGGATTATTTATGTGCCCATATTTTGTGAGCGCTGTCGCTGCTGCGCGAGTGTGAGTGCAGATCTGGAGGGATTACAGGTGCACGGCGAAAGGTGAAGCAGGCGTCGGCGCCAAGCTGCGACCGCGCCGACCGCAGCAGCAGCCAACTACACAGCACAAACGCCTCCTTTCTCTTTAATGGAACAAAGCAAAGTGGAGTCAGCGAGACCAAAACGTTCGAACCCCGTCCCCGCTGGAAGCTTAAAGCTCTTTGGCTTTTCCCAGACGGCTCCGGAGGGAAGTGAACAATCGAGTGAACGGCGGGAGGTGAAGAGTGTCAGTGGGTGGCACTGAAGTCGTGGTTAAAGAGAGCGCTGCCTTGTTTTCTCTGGCACTGGCAGCGTTAAGCTGATTAAACACGAGGAATTAGGGGACGTGTTTGTAAATACCAATAATGCTCTTGGCCTCGGAGAGGATTCCGAATCACGTCCGCTCTGTTCACGATGGTCCGGACTCAAGCAGCTGACTGCAGATCAGAAGAAGCTCCCTGAGCCGGGACATTTCTCTGAAGGTCGCGATGGAAAAGGTCGCAAATGCCGGAGCAGGTATTGTACCACCAATTTTTCCTACATCCCAGCAACGTCCAGCCAGAACCTCCGTCTCAGACCGGCCTGTATGAGCAGAATTTGGCTTCTTTATTCTTTAATCAGATTAATTAGGTTTAGAGTTTAATCATTCAGAAACACACACCATGATGCAAGTTAGATTTTTGCTCAGTGGTCTTTTGGATTGCAACCTGTTCTGCTCTGCTCTCGAGAGACTTTGTTTTTACTTCCACTTATTCTATTTCGCCATCAAATCTCCTTTTTCGGTTGACACCATAATATGTTTGATTGAATAATAAAGACACAAAAATTCTCTCCTTGTCCTTCCCTCTGGAATCTATTCATCACAAAAAACCAGCAGGCCTTTTATATTCCTGCACACAAAATATAAAGCACTCCATCTTGTGCTAACACACGAGTGCTGCGCTCATCTTTCAGACTAATAATCGGTGTCCTCTCCATCACAGCCCACTTCAATATGCCAGCTCAGCTTACAGGACTGGGCCCATTTTCTTTCCCCAGCATTCCCTCAAGTCCACGCTGTAAAAAAAAAAGACCCTTAAAACAGCCCACGTGGTTAAAACAGAAATTTTGTGGTGGTTATTCTCAGCGCACCTCTGTTCCCTTGTCACGCACATGCACACAAGTTGTCTATTCGCGGCACTCGTTCCCAAAACATGCTCGAAGAAACAGAGAAAGCATGAATACTTTATCACATATGGCTTCCGACCTTGTCCCTTCCACACAGAAACAGCCTGCAGCTTGTTCCAAAAACGTTTGAGGCATCACCTTCTCTTTCTTTCTGTCGAGATCTGAGGTTCTCCACGCGGAATTACTCCCTATTCGCCTTCTCGGTAAAGTCATTTTCACTCTCTAAGCCTTCAAAGCCGTCGTTATTACACATTAGAATAAAAAAACAACGGATAGAATCACTGCACATTAGCATTAAATTGTTGATGGTGGGCAAGATTACAAAGAATCTTCCTCCAATAGTCAAGAAAATGTTGGAGACTGAGGTCCCTAAACTTTGTTTCTGGAGGCAGGAAAGACATTTATCATGCATTGCTACCATCCCTGTGGCGTGTTCGTTTGTTTTCCTTATCCATCACACATTCCCTCCTTGTCTCCCTCACACACACACACACACACACACACACACACAGTCGTTCATCTCCCCTCATTACCAGTCGAGGGTTGCGCTCCACTCACACACTCTGTTGTTTAAACTAAATGAGAAATTAATGACCTGGGGTGAAGCCCCCACAACACACACACACACACACACACACACACCTCACCCCTGTTTTCTCCTGCCCGTTTGCTCACATGTCCCCACACCTGAGGCCCTTCTGGCCTCGGTTCACCAGGTGAACTAAGGTTTGGCCCCTCGCCGCCCGTTGCTTCCACATTCACTCAGGTCTTCTAGTGTAACAGTTAATGGCGATAATGGATCAGAAATCAGAGCACATTTGTTGGCGGCTCTCTTTCCTGCTGCCTCAGGCCTTCGCATATTCGGGTTTGACGCCCTCTTTGAATTTTTGCCGTTAAATCATGTACGCTGGTCGTTTCTGTCTGCTGGATTTATGCATGTTGTTGGCAGGGCTGCCGCTACATTATCTCTGCATGATTAATGGCTGTCCTGACGGCAGATAATCTATCAATTACTGGAAAGCTTTATTACCAATTAAGCACACAATTACCTGGCAGCTCCAATTTTAACATACGAAAGAGGGGGGAAAAAAAAGCGCTGACAATTAAAAGAGACTCGAGTTAAAGTTTCTTTAGCATCAAAAACACCAACAGCAACACAGACAGAGTTTTGGGAGTTTAGTGAACTACACCTACAGAAAGTTCCGTGACCAGCGGGCTTCATTCAGATGTGCAGATGGAGCTGCGTGTGTTTGTAATGCTAATCTTAGCCACCCACTGTGGGGTAAAGCCAGAAAACTGTTTCTAATATAAACAGCAGCTGCCCCCCTCCCCTCTTTAAATACTCTTGCATAATAAAGATCCGTAAGGTATCACGCGCTCCCCGTTCCTGACTGCGCAGTCTCGCCGTCGAGCTGCTGTCGTGCTGCTCTACTGTCAGAGACGGTGAAGGAGTCCAACTGCTCCCTCCTCAGCCGCTTCAGCTGCCGCTGTGATGAGTTTTACTGCAGTAATTCCAAAGACAGGAAGGTTTTAGTAGCTTTTGCTCGTAAAAGGAGAACAAAAGCTTCCGTGCTTATGAAAACGCATAAATATGTACAAACAGGAACAGAAGCATCATCACAGAAGAGCTCCAGAGATATATTTTCATTTGTTTCAAACGGCTGAATGGGTCTGGGGGGGAAGGTGCTGGCCCGAGACATCCAGGGTTTTTAAAAAGAAATAAACCATTAGTGCCCTCATTGCTCTGAAATGGCCTATGGGATGTTTCAACTGTGATAAACTCTCAATATAATATAAAGGAGGGGGGGGGGTTGTGGGTGATAAAAGAGCTGGATAAACCTGCACAAAGGGCAGCTTAATAGAAGAGGTTTCAAATACAAATTAAACTAAACTAATGAACGGGGAGTCGGAAATTGGTGGTTGGGATATGAGCTGCTTACCAACGGGCAGGTCTGACCATTACTGCTCAGGGGAAGGTTCCTGGAACTTAAAGTGAGTGACGTAGGAACCAGAATAGCCCACTGGGCCGGCAGCACTGGTGTCCTGTCTACTCGCATGAAAGGATTTTAACGAAATGACCCACGTGGCTCAGCTGATCAAAGCCACCAAACCTGCCCTCCAACTACTCCATTTATGACTTAAGAGTCCCTTTTTTTTACAGTTTCTGTCAAAAGCCCCGGAGGCAGAAGAAGCATCACTGGTGCTGACTGCAGAGAACGTTCTGGCTTTAGAAGCACCTGCGGCTCCGACAGCGTCGGAGACAGTCGCCTTTGCTTTTCAGCTCAGAGTTCAAATGCTTCTCTTTTGCAGTGCCTCCATTAAAAATGCAAGGCGGAGCCTCCGCTCAGCGTCCTCCAGCTGCGAGGACCTCTCCTCTCCTCTGGAGTCCGTCAACTCTCTGATTTCACGCTGCTAAACTCTCCCTCCCAGACCAATCGGATTCACATCCAGCCGACAGCTCCCGTGCTGCTCGGAGACGATAGTATTGATGATGGCGTGACGGAATTCATCGCCGGGGCCAGCGCTAATGAAAAGTGATGCCTTTTTCCGTGTCTTTAACTCAGAATCCTATACTTGTCCGTGCTGCTCGGCCTGGAACAGGTGCTGGCCTCTCCTGGCACCAACCTTGACTTATGTTCAAAGTCATCAAACATATCCAGTCCTCGGGGGCCACAGCCAGACTGGGTGTCCTATCCCACCAGTCAGGCGTTGCCGTCATCTTGGATCCTCAGTTTTCTGCCTGGTAGGACAGAAAACCTGGATCGTCTGCGACCCGCGAGGACTAAAGTGTCTTGGCGACGTGGTGCTCTTCACTGGAGACGTGGCTGAAATAGTCGAGAACTAGAAAAGGTCATTTTAGTCACAGACAGGGTCACACCGAGAAAAAGGACCGGCTCTTCCGCACTCGGGATTGATTCTGAGAGGGAATCACGCTCTCCCATTGTCCCCCAGTCTATCAGTGCCATTTGTCTTCGGTCAGGACATCACTCTCATTGACCTGGGCCTTATCCTGAATATGTTTCTCAGTCTGGCGCTGGCAGGACAACCTGGCTGCCGCATCTGCTTCTAAAGCTCCTGACAAATCACCTCATGGAGAGAGCCGTGACGGACGATTTCCTGAAGGAATGTGGGGAACATTATCTCCTCTGGCCATGCCTCAGCATCCATTAATCATTGTGATCACAAACACCGGGACAGAGCATGTTTGAGGAAGCCTCTCCACACCCGCATAGCGAAATACAGCAAAATAAGGACATTTTTTTGCCTGGGAGAACTGAAAAACCTGACAACCGAGCTGATTTTAGATCATTTCATCGCTGTTCGATCAAAGAGGCCGTACAACATCTCACAGCAAACTGGGGGAAATTAGCAGATATTTCATGATGGAATTTTCGAGCGTGGCCTGAGGTATTTATCTATAATAGATCAGAGCGTTATGTGGCGCCGACCCGCCGGACCGACAGCGCTTCCTCTCCTCTCTCTGCCATTCCTGATGTTCTTCCTCTCCGTTTCGGGCCTCTGGCCCACCAGGGTTGAGACTGATTGGATTAGACGCCAGCGTGCCCGTTTTCTCGTGGCACAAACGCAGCAAACACAGAAAAGCACAGAGCATGAATAATGACGCACGCTGCAGTGCACGTTACACAAGCTGGGAAAACATATTTATCACACACAGACGTTTGGCACGATGGGGGGGGCAGAACTAGCCAGTGGATTTAGAGGCTTAGCTGCTTAGCGTGCGCCCCCCCTCCGGGGACAGAAACACTCCCCAGATCTAAAGGGGAGCATCAGAGTCTCTGTTTTGTGTGCGCGTCCAAAGATAGTCGGTCAGGAAGAGTGAGGCGTGCAACAGAAAAGCCCAGAGGTTCTTATTTAACACCGGATTACGGAGGGACTCGTGTTCTCTTGGAGTTTTCAGACAGGATTCCCTCATTCGGCGCTCCGATTCAACGACGCTCCTGATAACAGAGTCGTCGTCAGCCGAGCGCCGCGGCAGGAAGTGCACACGCGTCGACTTCCTGCGGACGTCTGCGGGCTGGCGAGCTCCCGTTTCCCAGCCGCAGGTGTGAATTCCACAGATAAATGGATGGAAAATGAGGAGAGTTTAAGCTGGATTAGCTCAGTGAACACAGGTAACCTGGTGCATGCTTCAGAGGAGGGGGCCGCTCTGACACGCCTCCGCATGGGAGAACACCAACGGCCTCGCGGAGCGCACGCAGCCGAGCGTTCCCGGGGTGAAAAACGCTGTTCAGGAAGTGGACTAACTGCTCACTGCTGGAAATGACCAAACCGCTGTTTTTCGACTGCTTCGCGTGGAGATCCTCACATTTACACTCCTCCGCGTCCCCCAGCTCCATTTTCTTTCATTAGGCCAGAGCTGACACCTTTCACTTCCTGGGTGACTGCTCTCACGCTCAGGCAGTCCCTTCAGGTGTGAGGTGATCGGGGTATCAATAATTTAGGCCCCCGAGATGGTTTTTACCTCCTTCTCAGCTTTGCTGTCACGATTCAGCCAGTTCGGCATCACGCAGGGTGCACAAGTATAATTACAAGGAATTAAAAGTTGCAAATGGGTGCTCGTACTTGAAGATTCAGAAGCGCGATTGTTTCAGAGAAGAGCTCATTTTCAATTAGCTGTATTATGGCGACAGCGTGAGCTTCAAATAAGAAATAAACACGCCCGTGGCTGGATGCTGAGGGAGGTTTGAGGGCGTAGGCACAGATGGATCTGGCTGTTCGACTGTGTTCCGGCTCTCTGCCGTCTCACTGGCTGGCTGCTAACTGGCGCCTGGATTCAGTACTTGTGGGTTTAAATTTGCAGAAAAGTGCCGTTGATTTACACAGAAATGCGTGGTTTCCTCAGCTGAAGCACAGATTCTTTAAATCAAAAGATGCCAACTTGAATAATCATTGAAAAACACGTTGTTTTTTTTTGGAACTTTCGGGGCAGAATTCCAAAAACACCGCCACGCTCAAAGTTATTAATGTTTAACGGGGACGAGGACGTGAGGGACACTCTGCTTCTGGTAGCAGGCCATCACTGCTTGTCATGACAGTTTCCCTGGAAGACTGCTGAGGTTATTCCTGACATCACGTCAGTGGCCTAGATAGAGACTGCAGGACGTGTGACTGCGTCCAGGCCGTACGTCCACTTGTACGGGTTCAGTGATGCGACGCTGAAGCAGAGCTGTGATCAAGGACGCTGAATAATTAATCCCTCGCAATCGTGGCGGGCAACATTTAGCTTTAAACGGTGTGCAACATTGATTCAACTCTGTTTACTTGCTCAAGGCGACAATCAGCAGCACGCCTGGCAACCGCAAAACGGGCTCCGATGCTGGAGAACAGCAACGTTTTTAGGTCGGATTTTATGAAGTAATATTCCAGCGGTGTTTGTGCTGCATTTCAAGCTTAAGCAAATATCCACATCTCAGATTTAATCAGTGGCTTCTTGTAGAGAGAACGGAGCTTTTTAGGAAAGTAAGCAGCTTGCTAGTCTGTTGTTTCAGCCCTTCAGTCAGATTTAGGTTGACAGTGTTTAAAAAGTTTATCCGGGCGACCCAACTAGTCAGTATGTGAACGGCAGCATGGTAAATGTGTGCGAAAACCTCGCCGTTCTGACAGATGTATGGCCTATAAAATAAAGCTGAACCTCGGGGGACTGGAAGCTGTCTACATCAGAAGGCAACGGGAGATTTCAGCATGTCAGAAGTTCCTGCCCATCTTCCAGGAGGCATGTACGAGAAGACTTTGGAGTTATTTTGGATTTAGAATCACTCAGGGTTCCTTGTAATGTTTGATCTTCGTCTCCACAGTCAAATACTCTCATCTGATGTCTTTAGAAGGAGAAGAAAGAGGACAGAGCGGTGTCACCGCAAGACTAAAACAAGTGCAGGATGATGCTAATGTCATATACTCTTTTTGGGCTCCTGAGGGAGGAATCAGAGCAGCGAACTTTAGCGATCAGACACCAGCGTTTGTTGTCAATGGAGACGGCAGACGGAGTGAAGAGAGGATCAAAAGTGAAAAAGTAAAAGAGAGAGTCGGGAGACCGAAGTGATATCAAAAAGGAGCTTCAGATTTGCCTTCCCAGTTCATTAGAGGCACTGAGGAAGAGAAAGCAGCTGGAGGCCGGCGATCCAAACACAGAACAGGCTCGCTGGCGAGGGTCAGACCTGTCTATGGGGACGCCTCTGACAGCCTGAACCGTCTGTAAGACTGCTAAGATGCTTAAAAGAGTCCAGGTATAACTTGATAAACCCGTTTCGGTCCTGCCAGTAGCTAACCAGCACCATCACGGTTCCCCTGTCTGACCACCCTGCTGGTTCCCAATCAAACCTGCTCACCTACCTTCTGTTTCCTTACCAACTACAGCTCTGTACTAATAAAATGTTTCGGTCAAGAAGAATTACACTCCCCCATGCATGCACGCACACACATGCACACCCCCACATACACACACACACACACACACAGTTCCAGCAATTTCCCTGAACGGTGACAGGAATAATTGAGGCTGCCTGGTGTTACCGCGTTCGTCAGGCTCCGAGGCGCCTCAGTATACAGAGTTTTCTTATGTGAAAATAAGTTTTCACATTCGATCTGGCACAGGAGCGGGAGGATCACATTCACCGGCTGATGTGATAATTGTCTGCCATCCTCTTGCCCGGAGCAGGGAGGCTGACAGTTTTATCGCCACCACCCGAGCCGTTCAGAACAGCTCAGAGATCAGCCCCCCCCCCTTCCAGAGGGGAGCTCGCTCCCGTCCTCCTGGTCACTTTTAAATTTAAACACCTTCTTCCTTACAAACCTTGTCTGTTATCAGGGGAAAAGCTCTCCTGCGACGCCTCGTTTCCTCCTGTTATTATTTTCCTCCTTCGACGTTTAAAGGGTAAAAAACTCGCTAAGAGAAGTTGCCGACTGAACCAGGGTGGGAGAAAGAGAGGCAGGCTAGCCAGTTCTGTTCCTAGCGGCCCCCGCCCCAGTACACCTGCAGCGGCGCAGGATCATGACGCCCACAGCAGAGGGAAATGGATGGTAGCTTCCCGGCGAGGGTGAGGGGTGACCCCTCCGAGCCAGGCGGTAATCTACCCTCCTGGCTGCTCTGGGCAGCCTCGCTGGGCCCTTTCTGCAGGACTATTCAGTTATTAAGGTCTAAAGTAAATGTTAAAATATAATATTTGACGTTCTGAGTAGAGAGGATGATACCAACTAATGTGATTTTTAGCAAATTCAATACATGTGAATGTGTTATGAGCAGAAACTTCAATATTAATATTAGATCTGCCAGGTTTCATCTACTTATGTCAACACTCTAAAAGTCAGGCAGCTCAGAACGGATGTCAAAAAGGGGCAAAGGATCATCATTTAGGGATAGTGAAAGGATTTATACTTATAAATAAAGCAGCTCCACTCGAACAGAAGCCTTCTCCTGGTCTGGACATGCACAGTTTGTATCCCCGTTTGTGTCCTTAAATCACATATTAATGGATATTTATGTGCATAGTTCAGGGACTGCGTGGTCGCTGCGAGTGAACAGATTAGATCATGATGCTTCAATTTATGGCTCAGAATGATTAAAGATCAGCCAACGAGCGATAGGGAGCCTGCTGGGGCAATTACGCTGGCAAAGCAGAGCGATATTCCGGGTTTATCAGAGCCGGCAAATCTGGGAATACCAGATTAAGAAAGGGATGAAGAGATGAGGGTGATCGTGATATCGATAATGAAGATATTAACGGTGATGATGATGATGATCAGCTCAAATCTCTCTCTGATTTGAGTATCCAGCTGCTGTCAATCTTTTTAATATCAATTATCAAATGTGTCTTAATCCGGAGACCAAATCGGAGCCATTCTATGGCGAAATGTCCTCCACAGGGGAGCCCTGAGGGGCACAGCGAGCGTTTACTCATCAATCCGCAGGACGCGTTTACTCATGCAGGGTTGAGATGCAGTTAACATAAAGAGCATCTCAGCGGTGAACTTTTGACACCAGGTTAGCGAGGAGGGAAGTGAAAGGAAATCAATACACACATCCTGCAGCTGAGGAGAGCAACATGATGCTTCCACCAGCCAGAGGATGGACACACACAGACACACACAGACACACACAGACACACACAGACACACACGGTATCTAAGTTTTAAACTAAGACGCTCCGTTATTTCCCTGTGATTCAGCACCATCCATGACGGTTCGCACTGATTTATTCTTCTGTTTAAGAGCAAAAGAAGCTGAATTACATCTGATTAATGCACTGCTGCTTTCATTCTTCTGTATCACTGTTAAATATTCCCAGATTAAAAGGGGCTGTAAAAACACCCAAAAAAACCAAGACGTGTTGTAGCCGCTCTGCAGAGCACCGCTCTGCTACTCATGGACCCTTCTGCAGGGTTCCTGCAGTCAGCCGGGCCAGAGAGGGCGCCACTCCAGTTGTCAGGGGTCCAGAAGTCGAGCCTCTTCATGCTGCTGCTGACCGGTACCAGATGCACTCAGCTCCAGCACCAGCTGGAGGAGAGCAAATTTAGCAGGATGACAGAGTGCTGATACGGGGACCCTGACAACGTGGCATCCCTGGACCTCCAACTGCTGGCTGAATTATATATGAATAGGGACAATTAGGCACAACTACCAACACAGAGAGGCTGAGGAAGGAAATCTCAACCGCAGCCAGTTCTGATGTGTTGTTTTGTCGCAGCTTTCAGGATTAAACCAAGTTTCTTCAAAAACTGCGGATGCTTGTGAGGAGAATCTAGAACACAGGATGCAAAGGTTGTCAGAGAGGATTAGGCTGGGTACCGTGCCGGTCCAAATGAGCTCTCAAAGGATGCTCCGAGCGTGCGCTGGTTTATTATATGGCGAGGCGTCCTGATTTATGTGAAGCTGCATATCAAACAGATGGAATCTATAGGGCTGTGTTGTGCAGGAAGCAGAGACGAGCTCTTCAACAGACGTGTGCTCCATAGTGAGACTTGTGAGCACTTGAGAAAAGGGAGACGTGCCTATAGGGTTCACAGGGTTCATGCCAGTGTTTATCTATGCGATCACCATGGTAACAAGGGACACGCAGGTAGTATTGAGAAGAAAGGAATTACGAACACAAGGGTCTACAGCAGGAGTCCGACATCAACAGAACCGCTGCTGTAAATGTAGATGAAGTGGTGAAACAGTGAGAGGGCAAGAGCTGCCGTACCTGGACAGAGCTGGAGGACATCTGGACATCTAAGGACATTCTCAACGCCTCTCTTAGCCAAGGCACTGAGTTGGCCAAAACTAATGCGTGACATTAGGAAATGCACCAAACGCAGCAGATCAAGGCTTCCACATTGGCAGGAGTGGGTTTCCACCAAATGCTGCATCCACATTTCCCAGCAGAGAGATCCGGAGCAGAAAGACCTCAGGTGAGCCTGAGATCAAACGGGGTTTCTCGGCACACAGAGTAACACAGGAATATAATGGGGAAAAGCAAAATAGACAAAAGGGAGCCTTTAAAACAGAAAGAGGAATCGAATTCTCCAGTAGCACTCTGTGGGACGTGAGCAGCTAACACTCAGGCCAGACTCTATATGGTAAATTATGAAGTGAGAGAGACGAGTGAGACATGAAATGTAATGGAAAACCAAAGCGACACGCACAGAGAGCCTGTGAGGGAGGAAGACAACATGGGGCCTGGTGTTACATCTGTGTAGACACACAGCTGGATGCAAGCGGCACAAGAATTATTTATGTGGTTATCATTTGCATTCAGGCGACAGAACAGCCGTCAACGCGCGCTGATCTTCACAAAAGACGCTCAAACGGGCTGCAGGGAGCCCGAGAGCATCATAGGTGGCATCACACAAAGCAGCGGCAACAATAGGATAACATATTACTCCAATCTAATCTGCTTTGGAGAATAATCCTTTGTCTATGTTTGTGTCTGTAACTAATCGCGCCCGATTCCCAAACGGACGAGCCATCTGTCGCCGTGGAGTTCCTCTGTCTTTGCCCCAAACCTGCAGGATGGAGTGATCTGGCCTCCTCTCAGGGAGCTGGAGGAGGAGAGCAAACACTCTGACTGCTGCTCTTTTGTCTCCCGAGCTCTTCACCAGCTTGGTAACTGCTGTATTAACGTTCGCCCACCTAAGGAATTACCGCCCTTTCAAAATTCTAAACGCAGCTGCGGCTGCTGGTTTTTGAAGCCGCCACTAAGAGCTGTGATTCCACAATACGACGCAGACGCGTGATCAATATTTGATCTTCCTGAGCAGCCTGTTGCCGCGCTAGTCTTCCTCCTCTTCACTTTTCCGGCAGCAGCTTTGACAAATTGCCACCAGGTTTTAGCTGCCATCGCTACAACGGGGCTGACTTAATCTATTAACTGCTCTATAACATCTACTGCTTCTTGACCTGATTAAAGCCGAAGATATTAAAATAAAGGATCCCGTTGTACAGCTTGTAACTGCTTCACGCTCTATTTTAGTTCTTTTTTTTACTTTTCGAGAGACGGTCCAGAGAGTGAAGGTGCAGCCACCAGCATCAAGAACATCCATTAAGGTTTCAGCTGGTGCTGGAGAGCTGTTGCTGTTGGTGAAATCATAAAATCCTGCACTTATGACCAATTTCATTCCAAAGTAATTTCCCGACTGTGTCTTGAGAACTGAAGACACCTTAAAAATAGACCTCAATTTCCCGTTCCTAAAGCATTTAAGATCAAATCCCGGTTTTCAAAGAGGCCCTTCATCAAGTGGATGATTACGATGATGTAGCACAATCAAAACATCACAGTCCTCTCCTCGTCATTCCTCCCAGTGATGAAAATAAGCTGTGATTCCACTGCTGGAGCATCTAAACAGATGAAAACGTGGACCAGCTAACAGGTCTTAGCCCGTCTGTGCTGAAAGAGCTGATAACACAAGGCCGATCACATATGACGGCATGTTCCCACTCAAACCTGCCCTGGTGAAAATATGAAAACATCCTCTGGCGCAGTGAAATACACACACACACAAACACACACACACACCCAGGAACCTAACCAGCTCAGACAGTGTTTCCTCTGGAGGCTACAGTGAAGCAGGAGTCCTGACAGACTGCTGAGGTAATGGCTCTTCACTGCTCCATCCTCCTCCACAGCTTTGCTACACAACATCCACAGCCTGAAAAACATTGATGAACAATGACAGGGGACGAATATTCCTGGTAATTCTTAGAAAATAGACTAAATAGCACCTCCAGTAATATTTTGTGACTTCTCAAGGTGATCCGTAAGGAGGGTAATACAGTTATGGTAAAAACATGAGCATCAGGGGGAATTACAGGTCCTTCAACACCACATAGCAGGCAGGTAAACAGTGTCCACACTGAGCAGATGGACTTCAGCTTCCTCCCACTGTGCAGGGTCCTGGTGTTATATCTTCTGTGCCTTTTAAGATCAAAGCAGCCAGGACGGTGAAATGCTGCCGCGGTGGCGTCTTAGTGATTAAGACCGAGCATCAGAAACCCAGAGCCTGACCCAAAACAAGCAACAGTGGCAGGAAAAACTCCCTGTTAACAGGAAGAAACCATGAGCAGGACCAGGCTCACATGGGGGGCCTCCTACTGATGGATGCTCAGGTAAAGGAGGAAGAGGAACAGACACCAAAGAATCTCTGATTCGAGAAGGCAGGGGGCATTCGTGGACCCACAATCCTCCTAGATCACCAGCTGGGAGGCGGCACCTCGACACAGTTAAACAGCACTGGGACACTAATGTGTGGAAGCCCAAAGGTCATGTGTACACTAATGGGTGCGGCAACCACAACCGCTACATTAGCAGATCGTGGTCAGAGGGCTGGATGCATCGCTAATTAGAGTCTGTTACAGAGTTAATGGCTGATTCACATTAAGCCAGAGAGTGTGGGAGTCCTCTCGAGACGTTCTGCAGCGGTTTACATACGTATTCAGTGAGTACCTCATCCCTCCGGCAGCCCAAGCAGCAATTAATCCTGTCTGTAATCATACATGACAAACATGCACAGGTAACCCGCCGCTGCACAGACAATGAAGTGATAAAGCACCCCGGCCCCGACACGTCTCGTAAGCTAAGCTAATGGATGATGATGGATGACTCCTTTCGGGACTGTTGAGCAGCAAAGGCCACAGCAGTGAAAGCAGATGGCCTGACCTCTTTTAAACCAGTCCACAGAGGCTTCAGGCCTCTTTGAGAAGACATAAAGCAAACTCTATGTGTAGGACTGGACAAAACATGGACTGTACGGACTGTAGACGTGAGGCGGAGGAGAGGGCCGGTCCTCACCGTTCCAACCGTTGGGGGATCCGAAGGTGCAAATGGTGCCTGTACAGTAGACGTTGCGCTTGCTTCCCTCTCTGCTCCAGTTGCATCAGTCACGTCACGCCGACTCCCGCGTCGCCTCCATCTTCCCTACGGAGCCTTCGTCAACGCGTCAGTCAAAAAGCTGATTCTGGTCCCAGCGGAGTCGTGCACATGTTTTCCTGCGCGCACACGTGCGCGCGCGCGTGCGTTCCCGTCTATTTTGGGAAAACAGGTTTTTCCTTTTCACCTTTCCTCTAAGACACGAAGGGCCGGCGCGTTGACGGAGAAGAGACGGAGCGAGTCAGGAGCGGAGCGGCAGCAACAGGCAGAGGGCACAGAGGATGACAGTGCCTTCGAGTAGCCGCTCCTGTCAACACCAATATGTTGGACGCTGGCAGGAGGTCAGCGTCACCTCATGAAGTATCCAAGACTGTCAATTAAGGGGGCGCAGCAGACATTAGAAGGCAGTGATACTGCAGAATCTGCACCGGCTCGACTGCTGCGTTGAGATCATCGCAGACGCCAAAGAGCTGATGTCACCTGTGTTTAAATCTTCACGCTAACAGACAGCAACGCCCGGATGGAGCTCTATCTCTTCTTTTCACCCTGGCGACGCTCAACCCAAAGCCCAACAAAACAAATGAGCGAGGTTGATCTCGAGGACGTTTATCTGCTCTTTTGTGGTTCTGTTCCGTGGACTCTGTTACTGCCGGATGTTATTCTGGAAATAAGGAGAGCTTGGAGCCAGTTTACCCCATTAACGATCTCGCTCTTTTTCAGTCTCTGCTCCGTTCTTCGGGATTCAGACTCAGGAAATCAAACGTTTGCCTGGGTTGGGAGCAGATATGTTGCTAATGACACAGACAATCAATGCAGAATGTAAACAGGGCCGTGATAAATGGGAAATCACGGCATCCGTCTGCGTCCGTGTCGGAACATTAGTTTGACAGTCACTTTGACATTACAATGCTCTGCTTCCTGAAAACCCAGGCGTGGCGTCGCTGTGCCTCAGATACAAATAAATGTGGTAATAATGGGATGTATTCATCACAGACACGACTCCAAAACATGTCTAAAGGAGTCAGGATGGAAAGAAATGGAAAGATGAAGATTTTATGAAACAGGGACGAGCAAACTAAGGCTTTTTATCAGGATTTTACCCAATTAGAAGGGAGTGACAGTGAGGAAGCTCTCCGTGATGACGGAGATGTCCAAAGAGAGAAATGAAAGGCATCGCTCATCTGGACAATCCCAACCCAGGATCATAGATCACCCACAGCTGGCCCCTGCTGCAGTGTTGGTGATGGAGCCATCTGTAACTGCGTGTAGTCAAAGATTAAATCTATCAACAATCAGCATTATACCGCATTCACACTCTGGCTGGAATTTTAATTAGGCCTGTGTAAAAGTCTTTCTGTGCCTACAGATTGTGGAGGGCAGTAAACAATATATTTAAATCCACAGTAGACAGCAATCATCCATTAACTGGCATACTGGCTGAAATATTAATTGGTGCAGGGGGGAAAGTGACTGAAACGAGACCCTATTTCACGCTACAATCAGACCTGAACTCTGAACACGGCCTCCACGTCTGATTCTTCATCTGAGATCATCATCAACAATCCCCTCGGAAAGGGACAAGAAGGACAACAAGTGTGTGCTTTATATTGTTGTCGCAGCACTTGCGCGCGTCTGACATCTTTTCAGAGGCACTTAAATAGCACTCTACCACAACAGCTACAACACACGGCAGAAGAAAGCTTGAGAATCAACCTGCCAAGACAGTTAAAATAAAGATGGAGGATGCGTCACCTCCTCCTCCTGTTGGACAAAGACAGAAAGCCTAAATATCCGCTAGGCAGAGCCAGAGTGGAGGTGGAGCCGTGTTTGGTTCTGGTCCATGAAGCCACCCTCTCAGGCTGAGGTCAGCTCTGTAACCCGTCATGAGTTCATGAGAACCCATCACGTAACCCATCATGAGAGTTCAAGAAACTCTGAGCAGCTGGATAAAAACAAATCAATTACAATAGGGTTTATACAATTCTCAGGGCCAACTGGATTTACCACATCACTTCGGGACTTTTTTTAATCCAAAGACTTAATTTAAAAAATGGCGGTCTTGGCGCATATGGCCTATACCTCAGCCGGCCACTAGAGGGCAGTTGGTTTTGTTTATTTTGGGGGTTTCGCCTGATTTTGGGGAAGAGAGGCCCTTCAGGGAAGGAGCAGCTCTAACTACATATCAAATCATTTCTCAGGTTCTATCAGCCACCGTGTTGGAATCCTACAGACGGAAAACATGGCGGCCAGGCACCTGGCCCGCTCCCTCGGACAGCCGGGGGGGGGGGGGGGGAGGGGGCTGCCACCGCCACTGATCCCTGCCCAGCAGTGATATTTAAAAGAAGACGCGGGTGAACTCACGGCTTTGAAGTCGCTGTGGTTGCACTCTTGTCCTTGGAAGCGGCAGTAGAGCATCATCTCTTTGAGGTCGTGTCCAACCCGCTCCACAAACTCCTTCATGCTGAAAGTCTTTGGCCGGTAGGCGGTGAAGTTGGCTTTTTCCTGCAGGAAAGCCAGAACGTCAGGATCTGCCAGGTGAGGCTGGGGGATCGTCAGGTGCACGTCCAGCAGAGCCAGCAGCTCTCCGGCGTGGTACAGATCGTTGCGGGTCAGGCGGCTGAACCGATAAGCATTGAGGTTGCAAATGGTCACAACGGGGAAGATGAGGCTGCCCGACACCACGGCGTCCACACTGGTCACGTGGGGGTAGGAGAGGAAGTAGGCCAGACGCTCGGCACTCTCCAGAGCTAACAGTCCCAGGCAGGCCAGCAGAGCCACAGCCCACAGTAAGCTGCGTGCGGTGGGCTGACCATACGGGAAGATGAAACGCAGTCCGTGCAGCGTGCTGCTGTGAGCAAAGGCCTGCCAAGAGGTGGGGTGCAGGCTAGAGCTCTCCTGGCTCCCCTGACTACCACAGGCCTCCTTTAAATCCATCATCAGCACTCCGGCCGGTGAGCCCCTCGGCGCCTCACACCTGCAGACACGGGAGGAAAGTGTGTGAAAGTGTGAGATCCGCAGCCCAGAATCGCAGCGAATACCCTGCGTACAGTCAACGAAGCCCCTGTGATCCCACAGGACACGCCGAGGAGGATGATACGGAGCAGCGAGGTGAGGAGAAAGACTCTGAAATGTGAAAACAGCCATGGGAGAAATAAAGAAAAACGCACAACAGGCACATTTCTGGAGGGAAACTACTTAAAGAGGAAGACAGAGGAGGAAGACACTCCCTCAGGGGGTCCCCTTCCTCACCACTTCCACACTCAATGACTCCCTGGAGGTCAGAACACACACACAGCACACAACCCTTCAACACAAACACACACACACACACACTTATCCTGGGACGTTAGCTAACTTCACTCACAAAACACGCCACAGGTAATTTCTGCAAGGCACCCGGAGCAAAGAACGCTGGAACCGCAAACCAATCAAAGCTGCCTCTGTGTATCCCAACTCATTTCTATTCCAAACTCACTCACTCACACACGCACACACACACACACACACACACACTCGAGCGCAAACACACGTCAAGGATTTCCAGGATCTCATGAGCCTCAAACTAACAACAATGGTAAGTACCTCTCTTGTTCAGCCTAGCAAGAAGACATCCAGCCAGTGCGAGTGCACGTGCGCCAGGCGGTGTGTGTGTGTGTGTGTGTGTTAGAGGGAGCGCGAGAGAGAAACGCGTTGACAGAGAGAGAGCGAGAGGCGTTGATGATTGGAGCCGCTAGTTAGTCGTGCATGCCGGTCCAAACTCCTCCTGTTTTCCTTTGGCCAGATCCATCCGTTTCCCCTCCTCTCTTCAGCTCATCTGTGGTGGCGGAAAACAAGAGCGGAGCCGGGAGAGGCGGGCGGGAGGCACACACACACACACACACACACACACATGCTCACACAGAGAGAGAGAGAGAGAGAGAGGGGACAAGAGAGGGAGGGGGAGACAGGAGAATGCTTTCCTCCATCGCTCTCTCCACACTAAAGTCACTTGAATGTTTCCTCCCTCCACCGTCTCGTTCGTCTCATTTCCACGTCTCCCCAACACTGGTGGCGACGGACCGACGCACGCAAAATGGAAGCTCCCACGGGCGGCGGGGGGGGGGGGGGAGACGCGGCGGCGGGCGCTGGCCGGGGATGGGTGTGTGTCAGGGGTAGTGAAGCAGAAGTGGAGACGGTTCGAGAGGAGAGACGAGGACGAAAATAAAAGGGGAAAACTAAGAGAGGGGGGGAAGGAAAGTGCAGTCACATGGTGCTCAGTGATGTCACCCAGAGAAAAGTCATTCAGACGTGATGTCACGCGCACAGAAGAGGCAGAAAGCTGGAATGGGGTGATAATAGGTGTGCACAGCATGTTTGCTGTTTGGTTGGCATGGTAGCTGGCACCGACTGTAAATCTCAGTGTGGGTATTACAAATGCAGGTCTAAGACACCCGTATTCCACAGTATACTGGATTCTTTCAACAAATGATGCAAGAAACTACTGATTTTAGAACGTTGGGGATATGTTTTGATCCATTGATCATGTTTTTTTTTTAAATTCCCATCATTTGCCGAAATAAACCTGTTACTTGTGTGACGCTTGTGCAGCAGAAATGAGCAGTACAAACACACAATTAGCTGTAATTGCTGACAATTATTACATTTAGGAACTAGTAATTTACTAAGGCTTTTGCCAAAACAAAGAGGTTAATTCACAGACCAACCCGGTAAAACAGACAAACAAAAGCCCTTACAGCGCTATTAATTTTTGCAGGCATAAGGACAAAAGACAAATACACTGAAAATAAATCACAATGTTTCTTCATATCTGGAGGCGATGAACAGTAATCTGGTGATTTCTGGGAAACAAGTGGCTGCAGGGACAAGTTATATAAATGCAAATTTCTTTAATGTTTATTTAACTGATTGAGACACAGTTGGCTGCCATTTTGTTTTCCAAAAACACCATGAAGTTAATTGTCAGTTAGCGAGTTTGAGACCGTTTTTTGAAAATGAACAATTAATAATAATAATAATAACGATTATATATATATATATATATTAATATTATGTGCCTTAGGGGACGTGCAGGCCATTCTTGTAGCTCGTTATAACATGAACAATGGCGGTACCGATCTAAATTAGCTTACTTTCTTTTGACTACGCAGTGAAATTAAACTCACCTGTTGCCATGGCGCTGATCACTTCCGGGTCACCTGTGGCGCTTGTTCTGTCTCGCTGGTGTTATTTTACACCGTTTTAATTACTCTTATCTGACGATCGGTTCAGAAAACCGGCGGATTAAAGAAAGAGCCCCGCTGCGGCTGCAAATTTGACCCCAAGAAGTTTCATTTTTGAGAGAAGCGGCCCAGTTTTGCGGTTAATTTATTCAGCGTCTCCCTTTTTTTTTTTACGCAACATTGAGTCTGACGAACGTCCTGATGTGCCCCTCGTCACAGAACCCATAATTATGATGGAACATTTTAAGTTCGACGCACTTTTTTCCTCCCCCGCACCGGTTGGTCTCTGCTGCGGGGGTTGCAGCTTCCTTAACGGTTTAATTAAGCACATTTCAAACTCATCTCACTTGACACCATCCAGCCAAGCAAATCTATCCAGTGGATTATTAGAGGGCAGGAATTGTGTTGCTTCTGTTCTCCCTACATAGAATATACTGATTGAACACACTGGCAACGCTATGAAATATGACTGGGAATTATCAGAGCAAGTTAATGTGAGCAGATGCTTTATCCCATGTACAAATCCACGATTGAACTCATCCATAATGAGCACTCAGCTCCGCTGGAGGCGCCGATCTGGCCTCCAGTGACCTCCCCTCGTTCGCAGGGTCACGTCCGAGAAGTTGGTCCTAAATCCCCCGCTGGTGCTCAGCAGACGGAGGAAAAACGGCCCGTTACTGGCGTCTTCGCATTCTTGTCAGGCCCCATGTTTCTCCACGCCCTTCGGGCGGATCCGCTTGAGTTTATTAGCATCAGCCGGATCGTTTGAGCCGATTCTGACAAGTTCCCCATGTTAACTAACCACCAACCCTCCTCGCGCCGACCCAGAAGTCAAAACTCAACTTTTGAGAATCATTTATGAACCATAATTTCAGTCGGGGCTGCATGATGCGTTTGATTACACTTCAGTTATTCTTCAACCAATGCTGAATTTTTTTTATTTAAAAAAAAAAAAAGCTGTTCTGAGAGATAAGAAACCTCTCTGTTCTCTCCACACTTTAAACCAGAGCGCTGCAGATCCCCTCCATTTTTTAGGAGTCCCCCCCCCCCCTCCAGATCAAATCGCTCCTTATTTGCATGACAAGACTAACGACACTTTTCGGTAGATCTTAATGAACTTTAGAGAAAATCAGCTCTGGGCGGGAGATAATTAGGCCGTTTCTGAGATTGGCTGCGCCTGGTTATTACCTCTGCTGAGAGACCATTTGACATTGAGGGGGGAATTATTGCAGAGCGAGCGTGAGCTGCAGAACCTAGATGCATTTTTGAGGTCGTAATTGGTAGATGTGCAGATATGAGGAGGAACCCCAGTTTCTCTCTCTCTCCGAAACACACACACACACACACACGCACACACACGTTCTGGTGGAATTAAAACTCCCTGTAATTAAGAGTTTTATCATCAGGTTTATTAAAAGTAGCGTTGGAGTCGAAGCCGACTAATGATGTCCACCAGGACTAGAACTGCTGCCGGCGCTGTGCACGTGTACGAGCAGCTATAGGCTCGATTTAATCACCTGTACAGACCGTCGGGGCTCCTGACCTGCACGCAAACAAACCCAGTTAAAACCCTGAAGTTCCTGAAGATGATGTTTTGGACCCGTGCAACACATAAATAGGGATGAGACATGTGGTGGGATGTTGCTTTAAGGTCGTCCCTAAACGACCTCCAGGTTTTTCGGCAGCAGGAGTGGACGTGCGCGACCCATTTTCTTTTTCTTCCCTAGGATGGCAAGGTCGCGACCCCTGCGGGCTGCCCGCGATTGGCTCATCGGGCTGGTGGAGCTCAGGATCCAAATCGTGTTTGAAGTCCAAGTCGCTCGCGTGGAGCTCGGTGGTTAATCCTGCCCCGGCTCGCGACGGTCACGCATCCATCACGTGACAAATCAGGACGGGGGGACGTGCGGTTGGGAAAAAGTGGAAACTCAGCTTTGTGAGCATCCTCATTTTGGCTCTTTAGGAGATAATCCAGGAAATTTATGCAGCTGCATTAAATACAGAAGCACAAAGAGGCAGAGGATTAACCTGAATCTGTAACAGTGAGGCGGAGGACTCTGGATCTGAGGCTCAGATCCTGTTGGGAGCTTTTCCAATAAGAGCCTGTTAGTCACGGTGCATCTCTGATGCCGAGGCTGAGGGAAGATGCTCTGCTCCTGGAGACCCCCTCGGTAAACAAACGCGGGGTCGCTCCTTATTCACAAAGTGCCGCCGTTGTAGGTTAGGGGTCAGAAGCTGTAGGTGTCCTCAGGTAACTCCCCCAGAAGCTCGTCCAGGTCGTCATCTGCGCGAGGACACAAGCACGCGTCAAGGAGAGGAGGCTTAAATATCCCGTTTGCTCATCGTGAGGTTGTTAGAAATGAGAGTTCTGACCCAACTCCCAGCCGGAGTGCTGCGGCGCTGCCCTCTCGGGCTCCAGAGCGCCTCTGCTGGAGCCCCCACCAGCGAGGTCCGCGTCGGCCTCCTCGCCGTCCTCGTCAAAGAGTAGCTGCATCCGGGACACGGGCTCCCGGAGGGTGGCGGGCGAGACGGGCTCCTGGAGACGAAACACAGGCGGGTTCGGATTTCATGTTCTGCTGGCGTTTCTGTTTCTGGAGGTCGTGACCCTCACCAGGACCAGCGGAGGGAGCTGCGTGGACGTCAGAGCCACTCCCTCCGGGGAGTAGATCCTCAGCAGGTTGTTGGGGGTCACGTTCAGGTAATGGTTTCGATGGGAAGGGGAGAACACGCCCACCTGCCCACACGGGGAGCAAACGTGTGGGCGAAAGGGCAAAACGACGGATGTGAATCCAGATTTAGACAGAGCCGGGGCAGATTTACCTGTTTGAGCAGCAGCACAGCGCCCACCTTCAGCTCCTCCACTCTCTCCTCCAGGAGGCGCCGATGCACGGTCCCCTGGATCTCCCCTGACACATTTTAGGATAATCATCCACATTTAAACACCGAAATCTTTAACAAAACGTGTCTTTATCTCCTCCAGTTACATAACAAACGAGTGAAAAGTGGCCCTCAGATCTATTTAGGACTCCGTTATAATTATGCATCAGTCTGTCAGTTTGATAAATGAAGAATTTTGAGCGCTAAGTTTTCTACAACACTTCGATTAACGACGCTGGATTCCTCCAGGGGGAAGCGTTTCTTTTTCGCGGCCAACTTCTCGCCTGGCGATTCATTTTCCTCCCGACAGAATAATCAGCGTTTGCGACCGGTCTCGGTGTAAAACAGGAGAACGGAGCGACGCCGGCGTTTGCAGGACATGCGCCACATCTGCGTGTAACCAGGCTTCTTCCCGTGACCTTCCCGTGACCTCTCAGCCTGCGCGGCACTCAGTCAGGCGGATGTCGAACACCCCTCTGCCGCCGTTGTGCTCTAAACACTCGTCTTTGTGTGTGTTTTTTTAGAGTCTTTTTTGACTTTAGAGTGGGGGTGTGGGTGGGCCGACTACCTGTTGGGTCTTTGAACACGGCCCTGGCGTCAGCGTGTGTGTGGACGATGCTCTTCAGCAGCACGGCCATGTTGGGCACTTTGTTTTTCGCCAGCCGTTTCAGCGCAGCCTGCGAGGACCAGCGGGAAAAATACCATTATTTTACAAAAATCACCTAATTCTGTACTTCAGACTTTCCAATCGTTTTTCTCTTGTTTTGCTTCACCTTTCAGGGGCTTTAGTTTCACTCAAAGTCACAAAACATGTCTGCAGCATGTATCGTGGCGCCCCCAGTGGTCTCCTTGGGAATTACACCTCTGTTTATTTGAATCGTGTCGTGTATTTTCTTGCTTTTCACACAGTCAGACATATTTTTGGGCCTAACAGCAGCAGTGCTACCATGCCTCAAATGAGTGTGTGTGTGTGGGTACAAAGTGTACAAGCTGCCATGTAGAAAAATGCCTGTTTTGAGCAGCATCGTCCCCACAGGGAGAACAGAACACACAGCTCTGTGCTCATTACAGTGATTGATGAGTGACTGTTAATAATTATGAATCACCTCCGGTGCAGCACCGCCGTTTCGTCTTATAATACTAAAAGACATCCAGCGGTGACGTGGTCTGTATTACAATGGGAAGATAATTGTAAAAAATGGTGCCTCAGCTGGAAACGATCCTGGCACCATTCCCTTGAAAGCACGTCGGGTGTGGAGATTGCGGCGGATCACCTTTCGAAGCACCATGACGACGCTGTAGGAGTGCAGGAAACAGGAGGGGTTTCGCTCATCCAGCCCGATCTCTGCCTTCATCGCCGCCCAGGCGCCGCCGCCGAAGTCGTCGTCCTCAGCCTGAGAGCTGGAAACCTGCAGATCCACATTCTCATCGGGGCGGCCAACACGCCGGTCATAAATCAGCGCTCCCGAGCTCGGGCCGATCGGTTTTGTGGCCGGTATGAAGTGAAATATGCACACAGGTGATTCAGGAAGCTTTTAATGCCGTTACCTGACTTTGGAGTCGAGCCACGGCGCCGTGAGCCGGAGTCAGAGGAACAGAGACCACTACTTCGTCCAGGTTCTGACCCTGCGGCTGAGAGACAAGAGTCAAGTTATTACACCGCGCCCTCGGGAAAACAAACGGTGGAAGATCATCGACAATCAGGCTTATCCGGACCGACGAGGGCCGAACCTGCTCAGGCAGGAGTCCCGCAGGGCCGGGGAAGCGTCGGGTCCTGGGCTGGTGACACCCCGAGCGAGACCTCTTACTGGGAGGTTTACTGGAGGCCGACACCAGCTGGACCAGGCGGTTGGTAAAAACTGGTGTGTGAAGAGGGTGAGGGCTCAGGATGGTGGAGGACGTGGAGGGTGCAGGGGCGCGAGGCTGAGGAGAGGGTCTCGGGGTCGTACGTGGTCCCTGCGGCCTGGAAACGGGGCTGGGGGAGGCACACGGGTTGGGACTGCGCAGAGGAACCGAGCGGACAACGGGACGAGGGTACGGAGACTGAAGAGGAGCGGACGGAGTCTGAGGGCGGAGTTTATTTCCAGATGAGGTCGAGGCCGGGGGCGCGGGGCTCGGCTCTCTCGCGTGGGGTGGGGGTCGCAGCGTTTTGGCCACAGGCGCAGGCGGAGCGGGAGACTGAAGTGGACGGCAAATCTGACCCTCGTCCAGGTCTGCGAGGTCAACGTCCCAGTCGTCAAAGTCCTCCTGAGCCCCCGGGGGCTTCAGCACCTCGGCCCCACGGCTCTGTAGCGACGCCACGGTAGGCGGCGAGTTAGTCTGAGGAGCCGGGCGAGTGGAAGGCAGCCGTCTCAAAGCCGGAGCGCTGCTGTGCAGGCTGCTCCCGCTGCACGGGGACGCTGAGCTCCATCCAGCCTGCTGAGGACAGCTGTCCTCAGGGTCTCTGCGGGACACGGAGGACCCACGCAGGGCGCCAGGTGACACCGTGGTGGTCCCGGTGGCAGCGGCCGGTGCAGGCTGCACACCCCAGTCAGGCTCCAGCAAGTCCTGACACACCAACACACGCAGGCGTGCACGGTGCGTGAGGGAGAGACACAAAGATCATCACGTTAGAGGGAGAAAACCAGGTGGATCAGGCGTTTCCTGGGAGTCACCTCATCGTCCAAGTCCTCGCCGATGCTGAACAGGCCGCTTATTTTGTGGGTCTGTAACAGAGGTGACGGCAGAATGACGATTCTACACGATGGCGACGGTGTTAAAGGCACAATTATTATGTGGGGATGAGCTATTAAAAAAGCCACCATTAGTGTTGTTAGCAGGAGTTAGCTTCGGCAGCTCAGATTGTTCACTTACCATCGCCGACACGAGATACAGCGACAAGAGCTGAATTTCAAGGAAAGCAAAGTTTCAGAGGACCCGAGCGCCATTCAACAAGATTCAGAGAGAGATTATCCACGAAAGATCAACGTTGCTCAGCGATCTGAGGGAACTTTCAGCCGTGTCGCTTCTGCCGCGCGGCCGCGTTTAAACACGACGTCATGACGTAAGGTCGACGTTCCAAAGATCCTCGTGGAGTCAGATGAGTCACTGCCCGGCCCGAAACACGTCCACAAATTGACGTTTTATCCTACAAGATGACAACTTCACAATAGGTTCAACACATACAAAGCTGCTGTAACAACACGGTGTCTAGCAGAGTTTCCCCGGACAACTGAAAAACTTTACCTTCTTTTGTTTGTTCTGCGATTTCGATGACTGAGTGGCCGCTTGTAGCGTCTAATTACTGACACCGTGTGGCCATTTTGGATATTACAGGTATCTGTTTACATTCTGATCTATTAATAACGACTGCAGCATGAGCGTGGTTCTGACTTTGAAAAGAAAATAAGGGCATTCGGTGTTGGGACATTCTGCTTTGGAAGTGCCATTTAAAAACTTAAGAAACTGTTTAAACTGTGAAGATTTTCACTTGATGTGTCTCATGAGCCCCCAGGCAGTTCAAGTGGAAGGTAAGTAAGAGGTGGCATTTGTCTGTCACAGTAATGCTGCTAATAAAAGCCTTCAGGCTTGTTTTGAGGCCATTTAACCAGCGATGCGACGCAGACAGACCAGGAAATTGTGAAAAATTGTTGACTACCAGTTCCCTTGTATAACATGTCAACTTTGCACAGGGCTCACTTCAAAGTGATGTCAGGAGATACGTTTCCTTTCACATCGGCCTCGCTACGCTCTCTGAGACTGGAGCAGGAGTTCCAGGACTGGGAGGATGCTCGGAGAGCATTGGCTCACAGGAGATCCATGGCGCGGGCCCCACTATCGCGGGCCCCCAGACCCACTTCCAGGCAGCAGCCCCTTCAGGAGGTGCGGGCCCCTCCGCCCCAGATGCGATGCAGGGACACAGCCGTGCACAACACCTTCATGTATGGAGATATGAAGGGCGTGCACACTGTGCTGAAGGACCCGGGGATGGTCAACGCCCTGCTGGAGACGGTCAAAGAGGAGATGGTGTGGACCCCGGAGATGGGTACGGACTCTAAACCGCGCGAAAACCTGTCGATAACTCGTAAACTTGAACTCATCTGGGCTCCTCCGTCAGGCATGTGGACGCTGAGCTCCAAGGTGAAGCAAACGTCGCCGTTGCGTCTGGCCGCCAGCAGGGGGCACTCGGGGTGTGTGGAGGAGCTGCTGTTCCGTGGGGCTGAGGTGAACGACGACCCCGGGGGAAGCGCCGCCCTCCACGACGCCTGCAGCGGCGGGCACGCCGCCTGCGTCCAGCTGCTGCTCGCCCACGGAGCAGAGCCCGACCTCCTGGCGGACGACGGCAGCGCTCCTCTCCACCTGTGCACGTCTGCCCAGTCACTCCAGTGAGCCAGAGGAAACATCTGGAACTGGACGTTCCTGTCCAGAACAGACTCATTGAGTCCCGTGTGAATATCTGATTCCAGCTGTGCTGAGCTGCTGTTGCAGGCCGGAGCGGAGGTCAACGCCAGGGTGCGGGAGTCCAGGCGGACCGCTCTGCACATCGCTGCTCGCCGCGGCCTGGAGGAGCACGTGGAGCTCTACCTCAAGCACGGGGCAGACGTGCGCGCCACCAGCCAAGAGGGGGAGACCCCTCTGAACGCCGCCTGCTCCGGCGCCGAGAGGCCCTCCGAGGCCGGACGCTACTTACGTGTGATCCAGAGGCTGCTGGAGGCCGGCGCCGACCCCAGAACCGCGGGCAGGAAGCAGCACACCCCCCTGCACAACGCCTGCTCCAACTGCAGCCCCCGGATCGTGGACGTCCTCCTGCAGCACGGGGCCAGGGCGGCGGTCGCCAACGGTCTGGGATACACACCAATGGACTGTTTGTTACAGGTGTGTGTGTGTTGGGGGGGGGGGGGTTAACTGGTACAGGAGGGCGAATTAAAGCATGACATCATCCTTTTGCCGTTTAAGGTGGTGGATGATTTCCAGGACCAGCAGCTGGCAGCCGTAGCGCGTTCCCTCCTGAACCACGGAGCCAAGCCGGCGTCGCCAAAGGTTAAGAGGAACGCAACACCTTAGTCTAGCCCGGAGCACAGCCGAGGAGGTGGCGGTTGCTATTGGAAACGCCACCTTCATGGCAGTCAGAGTTTCAGCTGATGCGTCCCCCCTCCTCCTCCTCCTCTCAGTACCCCCAGGTTAGTTAGTACCTTTAGTTGAAGCAGGGTTAACAGTCGTTTCTGCTGTTACAGGCGCTGCGGCGGTGTCTCCCATCCGTTTCCACCCTGGAGGTGATGCTGAACTCCTACGAGTCGCTGCCTCCCTGTGACTGGGAGGTCTCCCTTCCTCCCCACCTGTCCCAGGTGAGTCGCCGCCTCCGCTCCGCTGTCGTGCTCCAGGCCCGAGCTCCTTCAGTTTCCACCCTCCCTTCCTTCCTTCCTTCCTTCCTTCCTTCCTCTCAGGAGCACCAGCCTTTCCTCCGGCTGCTGAGTCAGCGTGGAGCCGGGCCCCGCTCCCTGCAGCACCTCTGCCGCTGCGCTCTGCGTCAGCACCTCGGGCCCAGATGTTCCACAGCTGTCGGGTCGCTGGACATTCCCGCCTCCCTCAGGGAATACCTGCTGCTGCGCAGCGATGGGACGCTGCACTGATGCCGCAGAAATGGCCACCACGGCCCTCCTTCACTCACTTTTTAAAACTCGGTTACAAAGGTGGCGTAAATTTAAAACTACTGTTTCATGTATCTCGAAAATCCAAAAAAAAAATGTCCAGTTTCGCTTTAATAATCCAGAAATAAAGAAAAATGACAACAGAATCTTCCTCAGGGACAATTTAGATTTATTTTTTTTTAGATAGACGAAAACAGTAAACAGAAAGGTGCTGGTGACGTCATCGGCGTTGACGGCTAACAGCGGCGTCTCGCGCCCACCCGCAGAGCTGCGCCTCTGCTGACGTCACGGCGTGTCGTCACGGGCCCGTGTTGATTCCCTGCTCGTTGGGCAGCGGCTGCTAACTAACAAGCGTCGGTCTTCCGTCCAACATGCTCTGATTCCAGGTAAGAACGCTGACCTGCTCGCCGCCAAAGGCGCTCCGCGTCCGCACAAGCCGCGGGAAATGTCGGGGGCGCGAGGTTAAAGCCAAGAAAACCCGAAAAACGTCGTTGTTCAGTCAGCGCAGCAGGTTAGCCGTCAAGCTAACTCGGCTAAGTAAAAACACAGAAGGCAAACTTACGTAAATAAGGTCTGATCTTGCTATTGTGTCGCATATCAGTTCTTTTGAAAACATTTAGACGGTGTAAAACCTAAAAAGCTTCATCGGTTATAAACATTACTCTGACACATTCGCGTGGATGTTATCAATGGAAAGAACGTTTGTGACTTTGAAGTTCTCCGTTATTGTGTCCCGATACATTAATGTATCCAGATGTGCAGGAATATCGTCCCAATATGCTGTAAAATCAGCTTCCTCGGATGAGTTTCGCCAGGTTGTGGGAAACCACGCTTTGCTTGTGAAGCTAAATCACAACCGGAAGTAAACAGTGAAAACATTGCAAAATTGATCAGATTTGGAAACGATTGGCTGTTTCCCTGGCTGCTCGGACATTAATGCTGCACGTGAATCATGTGACCCTGAGAGGTTAAAGGTCATCGGTGTCATCCCCAGACTCAGAGGACAGAGATGGCGGTGTGTGCACTGACCATGTTGGATGGGATGGAGGAAGAGGTGACGGCAGCCGGGGGTGTGCTGCTCCTGGCCCTGGCTCTGGTCGTGGCCTGGCTCTCCACCCACGTGGCGGACCGGGGAGACCACATACTGGGCACCATCCTCACCGTGGGGGCTCACGCCTCCCTGATAGGACTGGGGGGTCACGACACCTACGGCGCCAGGCCTCCCAGCACCGACGCGCCCGAACAGCAGAGCGCTCCGACCTCGCAGGAGAACAAGCCAGATGAGCCGGGAACAGGGGGGGAGGGGGGCGGGGAGCAGGCCGAGGGGGTCCCATCGGACCTCCTGTTGGACATACAGAGCAAACAGGCGCAGAGCGGGAGGCTGGACGTGTCTGACGAAGAGGACGACGAAGAGGATGAGGATGATGACGAACTCCAGGAGGGGAAAAAGATTATGAAGCACATTCCAGTGGTGTCCAGGGTCACCTCGCCCCCAACAGCCGCCGCCCCCCCCTCCATCTCTGTCCGACTCAAGTTCCTGAACGACACGGAGGAGGTGGCTGTGGTGGAACCCCGGGATACGGTCGAGGGGCTGAAAAGGTGAGTAAAGGGAACGCCGGGCGTTGCCAGCGGGGCCGGGAAATGACTCTTTCTTCTTCTCCAGTAAATACTTCTCCGGTCGAGAGCATCAGATCAAGCTCATCTACCAAGGCCGGCTGCTGCAGGACCCAAAGAGAACTCTGTTATCGCTCAACATCGCGCACAACAGCGTCATCCACTGCCACGTCTCCCAAAGGCTGCAGGAGCCGGCGGCCGAGGAGGCGGCCCAGCCCGGCGCCGACGCGCCCGGAGGCCTCAGGGCCGGCGGGGTGGCCGTCAGCACCAGCAGCCTGGTGGTCCCCGTGTTCGTGGTCATCCTGGCGGTGGTTTGGTACTTCCGCATCAACTACAGGCAGTTTTTCACCGCGCCTGCCACCGTCTCCCTCGTGGGCGTCACTGTGTTTTTCAGCTTCCTGATATTCGGGATGCACCACCGCTGAGCGGGAGCCGGCGCACGCCAGCGCCCGAATGTCACGCCGGCCGGCGGCCTCTGGAGACAAGGGAATATGTACAGAGGTGCTCGGCACAGGCGCTGCAGCCGAGTGTGTGTGTGTGTGTGTGTGTGTGTGTGTGTGATGAGACAGGTGAGCGCGAGAATAACCTGCAGAGACTGAAAAAGCAAAACCAAATTAGTTTTTTCTGTTGCTTAGACTGATGCTGCATTGCTGTGTGTAGATTGTGTGTGTGTGTGTGTGTGTGTGTGTGAGTGATGACTGCTGCTTTATGGCTCTGTGGAAATAGGCTAATTTAAATATTCACCAGGAATGAAAATATACACTTTAAAGGCAGGGATGTAAATGTGTATTTTCTGTAAATAAAAAGATAGAATGAATCAGAACCTGCATCTGGCACACTCAGGGGGTCCCTGGCCCCCCCCCCCCGAGGGTCCCTGCCCCCCCCCCCGGTGTTCCAGATTAAAGCTTTTGAGTCTGAATGCGAGTCGCTCTGGACAAAGCTGCTTTTGTTGGGAGTTTATTCATATCTAAACACCAGCACGCAGTCCAAAATATATCACGTCATGTATAACAACTCATCCCGGCGTCTGAGGTTGTGCTTGTCAGAGAGAGCCAGACGCCACCGGCGCCGGTGACTGCGCCCGTCCCGCACAGAGAACCACGTCTAGTCCGATATCAGTGCACGTCACAGAAGATTCACTGAGGAAAGCAACACGACGACTGGGAAAGAGGCTGAAACCTGGAGCCAGGAGTTCAAAATGAGACACGCGGAAGGGACGGGATGTGGGCGGAGTCTGTTAGCCATTATCTCTAAGGTGTCCAGGGTTTTGCCCCCCCCCCCCCAGAAGCTGGGTTCCATTTAGACATCGACACCAAACAGCCTCAGGTGAAACATCTGCAGTTCCACATGCAGCTGAAACAACAGACGTGCTGCTGATGTAAACAAGAGTTAAATATCTAAAATGGCGCACACACCTTCACTGACATCACTAGAGGGGAACATTTATGAAAATAGAGATTATTACACCTTCTGTTCATAACTGCAGGCTGCTGGAATTAAAAAGCCACATGAAGACTTCAGCACAAGTCAGCTGAAGGTCACGACAGCAACAAACCAGCGCTGAATCTTTGCCAACTCCTCCTGATTTAGTGTTCATGATATTTGAAGCACAGAAACCTGCCCCAAACGGGAGGTTTGTCCATTTTTCTGCTAATTTTCCAGATTACTAATTTTCTCCGTCAATTAAAAAAGGCCAAGAATCTAGTGTGGCTCTGGAAAAAAGGCAAAGTCTTTAAAAAGATTTAAAAAGCTCGCAGGTAGCAAATGATTAATAAGCTTAACAATGATCAATAAATTAAAACACATCGTCTAAAAACGTTTTCTCATAAAAGGCTGCAGTAACAGACCACATCCACTGGGCGCCGCTGTTTCCCTTAAATTCCCTCATGCTTGGAATTTTTCTGGGGCCCAAGATGGAAAAAAGACATTTTTATCCGCCCAACGCAGCTCAGCAAAAGTCTGTTTTAGGTCCCGTCCTTATATTTGTTCATCAGACACAGATTATGGGGGCACTGTGCTTAAAAATGTTCATCCTGGCTGGGCTGCTTCTTGATGGAAAGGTGAGAGATGGGTGTGACTTCTGAGGTTAAACTCCTCTCCGGCAGGTTCCCAGAGCCTGAAGAACTCTGCTGTTCCTGTTAAACTAGTTAAACTCATCATAGAGGCTGGAAATAGACGGAGCCGAGAGCTTGGGCCTCTTTTTTTTGGCGGATAAACTGATGTTACTCTGTGAGATGATGCTGCTGCTGCTGCTGCTGCTGGTGCTGCCTCCAGTCAGACCACCACCACCTCCTCCTCCTCCTCCTCCTCCTCCTCCTCCTCCACTACCACCACTTCCTCCTCCTGTGCTGTTCAGACTAAGAGGTTTCTTCTTCTTCTTGGGCCTCCTAGAATCCGAGTGGTTGGTGCCTGTTTGAGCAACAGGAAACACATCAATCAATCCAGTGGTTTAGTTCATCCACTAGTTAATCTGGACCAGCGCTTCCTTACTGGTTTTGGAGGAGGAGGAGTCAGTGGGCGAAATGTCGGGGGAGTCTTCCCACTGCAGGCGGCTCATCAGGCTCTGGCTATCTGGAATGTCGAAGCTGTCGCTCTCCACCGCGGCGTCTGCGCTGGGCAGCATCGGCCTGGAGCACGAGACCCAGACAAAACCTCAGGCTGAGCATTAAAAGCTTAGCGGCGGTTTTCCTTTAAAGCACCGGCTGAGCAGGAGTGATGTCACAGCCGGTGAAAAGCTGCAGCCAATCACTTTAAATGAAGTTATTACCGATGTTTAAGGGGAAAAAAAGCTCAATTTTAGATTAAATCTGGGTACAAAAGTGTGAAAAACATGTTTCAATTTCTTTTTAAAGAAGCAGAAAGTGATGGTCGTTAGATCAAAGGAGGCGTTTGATCCCATCCCTGCGGGGGCTCATGCAGACAGGCAGGCAGAAGACTGGTGGGGGAGGAGGGGGGGAGGAAGGGGACGGGGCACACTCACGCGGACGGCCCCAGGAGGAACACCCTGACGGCCCTCCTCTGTTCGTCCGTGTGCTGGGGGCACCGCTGAGACCTGGTGGGACACAAGGTGGCGTTATACATCCCAAATGACGCCCCCCCCCCCACCACGGCACACAGCTTTGCATATTACCCACCACTGAGGCGGGGGAGGGACAGGGGGTGGTGGTGGGGAGGCAGAGGGAAGCGGGCGCGGCCAGTGACCAATCAGAAAAGGCTCAGGAGCAACCTTGAAAGGCCCTGAAAGGTCAGAGGTCGGCGACTGACAGGGTCGTCCATGACGACAATTTAGTCCAGCCAATCGGCTCCGGAGGCGGATCGGGGGGAGCCACCTGTGCACCAGAGCGAGTCCCGACAGGTGCGACCCCCTTCAGAGGATCAGGTCTGATCACCGAGGGAGGGGGGGGGGGGGGTTAGTGAACAGCAGAATCTGCTGCGGCCACCCCCAAACTTACCTGGTGCACATCTTCTTGGTGTGTTCAGAGATGACGCCGCACTGCTGCAGAGACAAAGAGGAGGTGAGTGGGGAGCGTGGTGGCCCGGCCCGGCCCGGCCCGGCCCGGCCCGGCCTGGCCCGGCCCGGCCCAGACAGCAACCCCGGCCCATCTGCTCACCGTCGTCAGGAGAGATCGGACCTCGTCGGGCCCCAGCGTTTCGTAGCTGATGCCGCTGTTGTAGTTGTACTGAAATCAGACACAGGGCGGGTTCAGCGCACGAGCGCGAGCACGTTGGGACTGTCGCGGTGGGATTTCTGTCACCTTGTAAACCTCCGAGCCGACGCCGCTCCCGAGTTCACCTGAGAGGGACACAGCGGAGCGTTCACAGGTCGGACCTTCGAAGAGCGCCGCGACCTTCAACGCCGACTCACCGTTTTTGTGTTTGATGGACTTGGATCTTCGCGGAGAATTCTGACTCTGCGCATTTAAACAAAAATAAAAATAAAATAAAAACACAGTCAGATGAGCTGATGGCACCTGTTCAAGTTCAACCTAAAGGTCGGACAGTCCGGGAAATGGGAATACCTTATCTGACTTCCTCTTCTTGGCTGTAACACAGGGAAACATCGGTTTATTCCGGGGTGGCATAACTGTTATTCCCGGCTAAAATGTGCTAAACGGACCTTTCTTCTCTGCTCCGTAGGACCAGTCGTTGTCGTTGAGGTCATCGTTGTCCTCCTGGTCGCTCTCCGACTTGCTCATGTTGTTGTTGGTGGCCAACCTGTTCAACAGAGAGGAACGTGGCTCGGTCGACCTCCTTTTCCTCCCGACCCTCCCCCCCTCACCCACCTGCGGTTGGCGATGCGGCTGCTGTTCCGGCCCATTCCCAGACACTTCTCCAGGTGCGGCGCGAAGCGCGAGGCCGCGATCAGCCGCTTGCAGTTTGGACACTCGCACTCTTTGTTTTTCCACTGATTGTACACTTGGCCGAATATGTCCACGCCGGGCTGATCCACGATTTCTGGGGGGAGAGATCGGGCGAAATGAGGCCGAAGTAGCGCGGAAGGAAAAGGAGGAACGATCTCTACCGACCGAACTCTTTCATGCTCTCTTGGTCCGTTTCGTCCAAGTAGAAGTAGCCCTGTTTCACGGCCCGGTGGACCTCGAAGCACAAGCCCAAACAGGCGTCGTCCACCAGCTCAGAGTAGATGTCATGGACCAAGGCCTGGAGGTACAGGTGAGACAGGTGAGACAGGTGAGACGCGGGGAAATCAGGTGGAACACAGACGGACGTTAAGAAGCAAAACAAGCTGCAGCTTCACCTCTAGCTTGGTGTTGTCTGGTCCTGACAGGTGCATATCCTCCATTTTCATTTGAAAAGCGATGTGGGTAACCTTGACAACAAGGTAATCGGATGTTGGCCTGCAGATTCTAAATAAATAAATAAATAAGTCGAATGAGGACCGGCTGTTCCCATCGATGACATCAGTGTCAAACGGAAACTCGCGCGACGGATCCAGGAGATTAATATTCTTATAAGACATCTATTATTATTGGCGAGATAAACTGTGCAATGCTGTAAAATAACAGCCAGGCGCAGAAAGACAACATTGCCTCCATCTAAACAGCCTTCTTGAACCAGCGACCACGCACAATGTTGTCTCCACGCGTGGGCTCATTTTTTATGTAAAATCTGGCACATTGATGGAAAATACACGGATAAAACGCGATGTACACACAAGTATATGTTTTAAGTTGAATGCAGGCAGCTCTCACCCCGTCACACGGAAAACTCAGCCGAACCAGGCGTCTTCTGAGATGGAGGCAACATCGCTCACGTCCGCCGCGTCGCCCCAAAAATGCATAAAAAGGCTCAAAAATAAAAATGAGAAGAGAAAGGAATACGTTTGGGCACAGCCATCCTCCTTTCGGTAAGTGTGGGCGCAGGTGTCGGTGATATTGTGGTTCCGAACCCGCTTGACAGCGACGATTCCGACACCGAGCCACAAAAAACAGGCAATACACCTCCGGGTGACCCCATCAAAATAAAAGACAGGGTTAGCGATTACGACTTAGAGTTGCCAAAATAAATAAATGTTTCCCCGGTCCTGAGTGTTCAGTCCATATAGTTTTAGCAGGATACAGCTTTGGTTGCTGGGAGATGCGTTTAACAAGGTTAAGCGCTTGTTGCGCCCTTTTATTGTGTTAAACAAACATCATTTCTCCGACTTTTCTGGGAAACTCGAGGCGAAGCGGTGACGTTTCCGGTCAGGTCAAGGCATCAATAAGAGAACGCGAGAGCATCGATCGGGATCTGGGCTCGACTAGTCGCGCCTGATAGTTTCCAATTACGTCATCGGCGCAGGTACTACGCACTCCGCGTTTGTGAGCGGCTGAATGAGGAATTCCGGGTCAGAGTCGCCCAAAACGACACGCATTTCTGTTAAAGATAACTTTATTTGCCCAAAGACTTCAACTACAAGGACGAAAGAGCACCCTCAGCTATAGAAAACATCAAATTTTGTCAAATGATCAGCAGTACAAACCTGTAAAGCTTTGCTGTCTCATGTCTATAAATCAACAACACGGAGAAGAAACTAAACCGGGTGAATCCAACCGAAAACGTTTACAGTGAGTGAAAAACTCACAGCTTCAAAGCTCACAGATGAGGGTTTTGCAAACATAAAGCACCAACAAATCACTCAATCTAATAAAAAAAAAAAAAAAAAGACATTATTTACAGAAAAATTACAAGTTTTCTTTAAACTTATTTCCCCTGGCAACTCGCTTGAAATCCCTTTTACAAATTCCCACCGGTCAATCTCAGCAAAGTCGTTCTTTAGTCCTCCTGAAATTATTAAAATCGTCCTCGCTGGTTTTGCTTCGGTGAACAGATTTTTTTTAACAAAACAAAAATCAAGTTTGTTTGTTTTTAACCAGATGATTGACAGTTGCCCTCAGGACTGTCAGTGGAGCCAACGTGACGGTCACGGTGACGTGACGGCGGAGCAGGAACACGACTGAAGACCTTTGGAGGAAAAACAAAACGGACGATATCTACATTCATGGAAGATGTTCCCACAGGCAGTCACATCGTGGTGTATGCAGAAGAAGAAAAACAAAAGTAAAACAGCACACGTTAAAGCAAAGGAACGCTCGCACCCCTCGTATATACACAGCTCTGTGCAGGAGTGCACACAAACTCACACCGAGGGACACATTTACATTAAGTGCACACGTGTTTTTGGGCAAAGCATCAGACTAAAACCCACATTGACTACAGTCAACCCCAATAACATTTTCAAAAGGAACCGGGGAGGATGGAAATCCAGTCATCCGCGAATGACTGCAGCTGGACGAGAACTCCTCACGTGAAATGTAAGATCAGAACGCCACCGGGGGACAAATGATTTGAGATGACAGTCAGGTTGGTTACCGTTTCCATGGCTGCACTGGTCAAAATAAACTGGTTTTTCCCCAGTCAGGGGAGAAAAAAACCCCAAACAAACAAAAGCTGCTGGATCTGATCACTTAAACCTGATTCACTAGACCTGTAAAGCCTTCACTCCCTCTGGACTCAAAACACTGTGGATGTAACCAGGCCTCTTCAATTAAAACTTAAAAAAGAACAAATGAGGTCCAAAATTTTTTTTTTTTTTTATAAAAAACCACAGGTGTAGTCCAGTCAGAGGGCTGTGGTTAACTGGTGTTTGCTATGGATCAGTGGGCTCACTAAAAGGGTGAGGGGAGGAAACGCACTTCCAGTTTACACACACTTTAGTGAAAAGTGTTGGTTTTAAAGCAGGTTTGTGTCAGGAAATGGGAGGTTTTTCTGAGGATAAAGATGCATTTTTACACACTTTGGTTCTGCACTGTAAACAATAAAACCATAAGTCCAAGAGGGGGTGAACGCTTTTTGCAGGCACCCTACATTTTCTAGAAATTAACGTGATTTAGTAACATTTTTTTTAAACGTTTTCCGGCAACATAAAGACATTCAAAATGGCTTAAATATCTTTCCTGAAAAAATACCACTTCTTTAAGAACCAAATGATAAAATCTACATCAGAAATTTAGAAAGAACAATTCAACATTGCTCAGGAAACAAAAAAAAAAAGAGTAAATAATGGAAACATTCTGAAGAGTGCAATTTTTTTAGTACCCTGCGCGCCCCCACCCCCCTCCCTAAAGTGATCCACTGAAGTGTGTTCTTTGGCTCATGAAGCCACCTGTTTAACTAATAATCAACAGAGTCATAAAACAAACACGCAAGAGCTTCAAATCACCATCGACATTAAAACTCTTCTCTTGAACTTTTAAATCAAGACTGAAACCAGCGGCGGACGTGTTCATGACATCACCAGACCAGTGGGATGCTGCTGCGGGCAGTGGGCAGCGTAACATTAGCGTTGTCATGCGGCCGTCGCGCCGCAGGAGGACTGAAGGTGACTGTGGACCTCGGGGCGGGGTCCCTCCAGAAGATCACGGACCGACGCAGGAACACAGGATGGGCGAATGTGCAGTGGATGAGGCAAATGCAGAGGCTCCCCCTGGTGGTGGGAGGAGAGCAGGGTTGGCACAGGGGCAGAGCTCCTGGACTCTTGGCTCAGCTCAGCGCTGCTCAGTTCGTCTCACGGCGAAGTCGTCCCCTCAGTCCGAGTCAGAGTCCGACGACTCCTGTGAATTTGATTCACTGCTGCTGTCCTCCGACTTGTTCTCCTTGTCTTCGGCCTCGTCTTCCTCGTCCTCGTCATCATCGTCTTCCTCCTTCTTTGCAAACGCAAAAACAGTGAAGGTGTTACGGCTGTCGCTCCTCAACGTCATCCACACACACACACACAACTCACATTGTCGTCGTCGTCGTCATCGTCGTCATCGTCATCGCTTGATGAGTCTGCCTCAGAGGACGCCTTCTCCTGCTCATCTTCCTCTTCCTCGTCTTCCTCCTCTTCCGTGTCCTGTTGGTGGAGACGTTTCAGGTTAGCCACCCTCGCCCTCTCGCCCGACCAGAAGAGTCGCGTCTGTACTTACAGATTTCTTGGACTTGGCTTTGGGGCCTCCTGGCTTCGCTGCACATTTTCTCTTCTGAAATGTGAGTCGCACAGTTTTTAAGCGTCCTCCGGAGAGGTGGGAGACACAGAAAGGCCGAGCGTTTGAGACTGACCTGTGAGTTGTATTCTTTGTAAGTGTTCCTCTCTTGCGAAGACAAGCTCTGCAGGAGAAGAGGAGTCGGGTTAGAGGGCGTATCCACGCGCTTCCACCCACCTTCCCAGATCAGACCCCGTTCCTTACAGCGAGCCACTGCTCCAGCTGGACTTTGTACTGCCGCTGCTTCTCCTCTGCGATCTTCTTGTAGCGGTCCTTGTCCTTCAGCGGTAACCTCTGCCAGCGGCTGCCGATCTCGGTCATCCTCTCTTTCATGGGGAGGTGGTTGAGCTCGCCGTTGGACAGCATCTCCTGAGAAAACTTCTGGTATCCGTTTCTACGTGTTCAAACAGGCGTCAAGGGAGGGAGAACAAGGGAAAACGACGACGCGAGCAGCACCGGCGGGAGGGCGCGGCAGACTTACGATGGCGGTTTCTTGGGTTCACCCTCAAACTTCATCTTTTTTCCTGAGGCGATGGCAGCAGCGGCGGGTGACCGCATCTCGCACAGCTCTCTCTGTGGGGGTGGGGGCCCCGTTAGCTCTCTGTCCACATACCGGCATTCTCCTCAGGATGTTTTAGTTTCAAAATCAAGCGACACCAACCTCGTATCTCTTCTGGTCTTCTGCTGCCTTTTTGATCCACATTATCTTCTCTTTTTTCTCCATGTTGCTCCACGTTGCTTCCATTGCTTTCTGGGCTTTTGATCGGTCACTCTACCCACAGAATCACATTTAGGTTTCCAGGTTTGGAAAAACTTTACCAAACGTCTGCCGAGGTTCCCGCCTACCTTAAACCTGGCCATGTAGTCTCCGATAACGCTCTGCTGCCAGATCTCCTGCGCAGTCTTGGGTGGGTCTGGCAGACGACTGCGGTCCTCCTTCTCTTTCTTCACCGACTCCGCTTTCAGGACGATTTCAAGCCGTTTATATTTCTCCTAAACCAGAACGGCATCGTTGGAACAAACACCTTTCTTCTTCTCCTGATTCTAAAGTACATGTGTGGAAGGGGGCATCGACAGCTTACCTTCTTCTTGTCCGGCAGCTCATTCCACATGCGCGCCAGGAGTCTGGTGAGCTCGCTGTCAGACAGGTCAGGGCGCTCCTGCTGCAGTTTCGGACGCTTCTCCTCAGAGAAGATGAACATGGCTGAAATTGGCCTTTTGGGTTTTTCTGGGTTGGCCTACGAATGACGGGAAAGTCATACAACACTATTAAATATAACTGTTTACCGGATGCTGACTAACATGACGAGATGAGATGGTTAGAGTAGAAAATGACAGAGTGATGATTTCATCACGGTCCAACCTTAGCTTTAGAGTTCTTCTTCTTGGAGGCTGGACTACTGGCCCCTGTGCCCCTCCTAAATCCTATCTTCTCCTCAGACAGGACCCGCTGCTGCTCCTCCTCTGACAGGGTCTGAAGATCAAGAGAAATGATACTTTACAGCAGCTGTAATACAAGCATAGTTGGGCATTTGGTTTAAAACACTGCAAGTACTTACACTGAGGAATCGGTTCATTTCTATTTCATATTCCTTCTTCCTCTGGGGAAACAAAAACAAGTCAGGGGTTAAGGAGAGACACTGGTGTTTCCGTCTGGGTGCGTTGACGGCGACCTCACCTGCTCGCAGCGTTTCTGGTAGGCGTCCTTCTCGCCCTGCTTCAGCAGCTTCCACCGCTGGCTGCACATCACCATGCGCTCCGTGCTCGGCACGTCCTTCATGTTTGACATCAACTCGGCGCAGAACATGGAGTATCCGTTTCTGAAAACACACACACCTTTGTAGGAACGGCAGGGCTGGAACGGGGCTCACCTGCGAGTTTGGAGACTCACGGAGGCGGTTTGTCCGGGCGGCCGTCCGATTTATCCTTCAGGTGTCTCTCGGCCTTGGTCAGAGTGGACTTCACGATGTCGTTTTGGGTCATGTTTAACTCTGGATGTTGCTGGATGTACTCACGCATCACCTCCTGTAATACAACAAAAACATCACTGTCAGGAGTCAGGAGGAAACGTCGACCCCTTCTGCCGACCCCCCGTTGGTCTGTTCTTACCTCGTACAGCTTCCTCTGCTCCAGAGACTTGGTGATCCATTTCAGCCTCTTCTTGTCAGACAGCTGTGTCCACTGTTTGCCCAGATTGTCCTTGATGTCTTTGGTGGTGGCCTGATGTCAGCGAGAGAACGCCAACATTAGAATAACGACGCAGTTGTAATTTTAAGAAACATGAGCAGGTTTGGCTACTAGAGATGAAGCATACATCTGGGCGCGTCTTGAGGAACGCCTTCTTTTCATGGTTGTACCACAGCTGTTGGGGGGTTTTGGGCTTCTCCGGCACGTTTGAGCCTTTCTTGGCCATACTCTCCACTAGGTCTGGATGCTCTTCTCTGTATTTACGACATTAGACCTCAGTTATCTTCCCCACACACACACTGCAGGACATGTCCAACACAGGATAAAAAGAACACCAATCATCTTACCTGAACTTGTCCATGCTGTGGACAAATGTTTCCTTGTCTCGTAAGAAGTCATCAACATATTTTTTCTGTGAAAGGAAATCAACATTTTTGTGAAAAACCAATGCAAACTGAGGAGGAATCCAACACAAAAACCAATGTGTCCTTCTCTGGCGAACCTTCTTCTTTTCGGGCAGCTCTCTGTACTTCTTGGAGAGGATTTTAGTGAGGTCGAGGTTGCTCATCTCTGGGTGCAACTTTGCATACTTGGCCCTCTTTTCCATGAAGAAGCGGAAATATGGTGTCAGGGGCTTCTTGGGGAAGTCTGGGTGTTTCTGTGCGCAGCAGATATAAAATGAGCATGAGAAACATGGAAATTACACTCAACAGATGGAGGTAAACCTCACCCACCTTTATCTTCTTGCCTTTATAAGGGTTTTTGATGTAGTCCTGGGCATCTACTATCAGCTCTGTTAGAGTCCTGAATTTACGAATCTGTAGAAACGGCATGGAAAAAAATGACATTGCGAAACACAAAAATGGGCAAAGATTCAGGAGTAATCTGCAAAATCAAGGGTCTCACCTCTTTAGAAACCTCCTGCCACTTCTGCTTACACATTTCGGCTGTGAAGGAATTGAAGGCCACCTTCTGCCAGTCCAGATGGGACTCGGAGGTTTTGTATTTAGTCAGGTCTTTCGGGGGCAGGGCCACTTTCATGGCCTCCAGCAGCTTCAACATATCATCCTGCACCCACACTGCAGGCATATACAGTTAAAATACATTTAGACCAGAGCGCTGGCAAGAATCTCAGTTTGGAACAGGATCGTCCACTGAAATCCAAGTAATTGAATAATTAATAAAATATATGTATTTTTTTTTAATATAAAATGTTACCTTTGTCTTGGGCCGCTGTCTCCATTTCTCCATTCATTGGTGTATATTCTTTGTCCTATCTACAAGGAGGAAAAAAAAGAGGCTTTTCAACATTTGACTCACGTGATCATTAAAATTCAACGTTATAAATTTTTTTATTTTTATTTACTAAAAGAATGCATCGGAGGAGGCTGTAAATAGCGTGTTTACTTTGTGACATTTTTATTTTTTTTAAAAAAAAGTAGAGCTCGTTTTGAAGTGGCGAAATTCAAATTTTTTTTTTGCGTCGACATGATGGTTGATGTTCATTACGCCGCCCCTTAAACGTTTACGCTCCGTGGTGAGACACAGCCTGTGACGGCTGCGAATCTCAAATAACACTGCGGAGCTCCGGCGGCGCGGCGGGGACTCATCACCCGCCGAACGCTGCCCCGCGGATATTTTTTTTCGGCGTATTAATACCGCCGCTCCGCGGCTAAAGTCTCGCGGACCGGCAGGAGCGACCATTTTCTCCTTCGTCGGGCTCGGCAATGGAGGATTTTCTCTCGGATAGGAGGGTGGGGAGGATACGCGGAAGGGAGGAAGCGAATGGACGTGGACGAAGGCAGGCAGCTGTAGGCGACCAGCTGACCACGGCCGAGGGATCTTCTTTCGGTCTCCGACGTGGGGGAATGGCGGCTTGGAAGTACTGCAGCCTCATGCGCCACTCGGTCGTGGCGCCTCATCACCGATTGACGCGGATCTCGCTCCGCCGTCCGACCCTATATTCTTCCGTTTTTACCCGACCGGGGGTGGATGGAGGTGGAAATTCGATCAAATGTTCGCTTTTTTTAAAAAAAAAAATAAATGTGGTCCCAACATATGTGAGAATCAGAATTATTTCGACTGGGGGGTGTTTTTAAACGCATTTCGGGAGCTTAACTCGGTGAATTCTTCAGCGAGGCGTAGCCGAGTTGTGCTCCAATGATGGCGGCTGCTCGTTGTTCATCGTGTCCTTCGCGGCCCCGTCTCAATGGTGTCTACGGTCGGCTCCAACGACACCCAAACTATCGACACCGAGGCGCGATCGACCCCCTATACGAAAACATCGAACGAATTTGGCACAAATCTGAAAGCCGATTCTGCCCAGGATCTGATTTTACCGACGGATTACAGCATATGGACGCGCTCGCTCCATCGCCAAGGGCAACTTGACACGATAATCTGGAAAAAAATGTTTATTCGTCGCGTTAAACGTTAGATCGCACAAACTTGCAGCTTCATCCAGAAATTCTGAATTCCTCAAACCACCACCTAATTCGTATAAACCCCCCCTCCCCGCCGCGGCTTAACGCTATTAAACGTGGGCAAAAACTCCCGAGTAAACGTTCAACAAAGTACGCGGCGGTTGTCGGTGGGTCCTGCGGAGGCACAGGAAGGAAGAACACCAGCGAGTTGCGGTCCAAACGTGCCCGCTTGGCCTTCCATAAAGAAAGGGATCCGTTCTAAACCGTAGCGGAGAACAAAAGTTACGGGGGTGACCCGCCGAGGCTGAAAGGAAACAAGGAGACGACCGAGGCAGAGCGGCTTCGCGAACGGCTCCGGGTCCGCCATGCGTCAGCTCGACGAGGAAACCTACCGTCACGGGGTCCAATGGCGCACTGCAAACACAAACGCGGAGCCTACACTAACGCCAGGGCGTTGCAGACTCCCGTCCTCGGTCCAAAAAGCGCACAAGCGAGATCAAGAAGGCGGGTTCTCCGCGCTCGGCCGTCGGGTGGTTCGAGCCGGGTCTAGTCAGTGAGAGAGAGGGGGGAGAGAGAGTGCGAGTCTCTGCGCGGTGAGATATTAAACCGAGATCCCTGATGGCTTGCCGAGAGAGGCGGCTGGTTGTTCCGCCAACAACCGCATGGAGGTCTCGGCGCGGAAACTACCGCTAATTCCCCCCCCCACGCGGTGATGTCCCGGTTAAAGCGCAGAGAGTCGAGTTTCGGTGACGGCGGATCACGTAAACCAGAAGCCGAACCTGTGGGGGGTTTTTTTTTTTTCGAGGCGGGGAATATCGCGTTTGCCTCTGGGTGCTACGCACGCTTTCTCCCCCGCTGTAGAGGACACGGTTCGGCTATGGCGGACCTCGTCTGTGCCCTCACACAGCGTCGGTTGGAAGCAGCGACCACAAAGGAGCCACCGAGCGAATGGCTCGGAGCGGAAGCAGGGGGCCGCCGACGTGTTTAAGCGTCGGCTTGTTGTTGAGTTTATCGTTCCCCGTCGCCATGTTGGGGACAGCGAGCGGCAGCCGCGTTAGCTTACCTGTCTCTCGGCGTGAGCCTCGGCGTCGTTGTGGAGGAAGAAGGGGAGGGTTGAACGATAGCCAGCACTGCGCCGTCGGTCCCGGGCTCCAGTCCCCGCAGAGATGGTCCTTCCCCCCGCCTCCATCTCACTCGCCGTCTCCCTCCACTCAACACGCAGCAGCTCCTCTCTCTCCATCCAACCAACCATTTCGCTACGCCGAGACGTCCGCAGTTTCCCGGCGAAGCGCAACTGTTCCCGTTACTCTACATCGGCCCACTTTGTCAAACCTCCGGCCCAAACTTTAAGGCATTATATCACGTCCCCCACCCCCCAAGAACGTGAACTTTAGTCGGTGCTGGTGATCCGAAAAGAGCAACAAGCTTTTCCAAAACACAGCGATTAATCTTGATCGTCATTATTTTTTGTTGTTGTTTGTCTCTTTCACTGTTGTCATCTAAACGCCCCACACAGACGGGACTATCTGCAGGCATCCTTGCACTCTCGATTCCCCCCTTTTGGTGAATTACAAGCGGCTGTTTGACAGCTTCATTTTGCCCCCGCATGTTTTTTCTTTTCAACTCCACCTTGTGTGTTTGTGGGTGGAACCGCGTCCGTCCAATCCAGTCAGCCTGATTCAGGGAAACAAATGACTTTCAGCCACTCGGCCTTGTTAAACTGTGATGAGTTCCCTGGCTGTCGGAAATCTCCCCACCGTGTCGTAGAACAACTGATTCTGACTTTGTGCCCTTTTTGGTCTTGTTTGGAACGCACATGTTCATTTGCTGTTATTTCTGCTGACGAATTTGTTCAAATAAATGCCTTTAAGTTTCGACGTCTACCTAGAGAGAACGTCATCGCGTTGGTATTTTACCTGAGAACCCTGAAGGCACCATCCAGCTGAGAAATGGCCCCTGTCACTCACTGCTAAGGCCCCCTGTTGGATTAATAGTTATGGTGGGAAAAAAATGAGGAATAATAAAACTTTATTGCTTCATTAAAGTGAAAGCGCCAAGCATGTACAGTGTTTCAAGCACACAAACACACCTAAAGCCCCAAAAGTTCCTTGTCCATTTACAAATAAGTTTCAATTTAAATAAACCTTACATTCCATTATCTACCCATTCTACTCCTCATTTCTTAAAATCTTGAAAGCGATTACACAATGAACGTTAGACACGTGGGTATTACACCTATTTATAGACTTAACAAACTTGATAAGTCTAAAGAGGCAAACCTGAGTGACCCAGAACAAAATAGCTCAAAGCAGTCATATTATCTTACCATGAGTAGTCCTACAATCTATATGGCTGTTAGGTAATTCAAGAAAAACAACAGAAATGCGTCATTTCACATCGCACTTTAAATATTAATTATGTATCTCCAGATCCATTAAACAACTAAACAACCAAAATCAACAAAGTTATAATTGTAGTAAACACTGATTAGTGAACATATAGAAAATGGAAAAGAAAAAAAGAACTGAGAAAGTGGACGTGTCCCACATTTCAATGACGACATGGACAATTATCTTTTTTTTTTCTCTGTTGAGGTCACAAACAGCCTCAGCTGCAGCGATAATAAATGAATTATTCAATATATATATATATATATATATATTAAAAAGCTACCTTTAAAGTTAAATACCTGTTGAAACTTTAAGCTCTCATATGCTTGTAAAGACATCAGCTTATCACTGAAGAACTGGATTCAAGTGAAAGTTTCAAGTGCCACGCCGTTCAGGGCAGCGGACACTCATCGTATACGTCTTTCCCAGGTTCCTCCTCAAATGTCACTTTGGCGTCATCGGCATCCAGCTGTGGCACAAACGTCTCCAGTTACAAACCAGAATAACGGCACAGCCGAGCGTGGCGGTGACTGTGACAGACGCAGGGAGGTACTTACGCATTTCATCTCCATGACAGAAAACAGCCTGCCGGTCATGAACATACGCAGAGGGACGGTGAGGATGAGAACAAAGGGCAGGGCCAGTGAGAAGGGACTCATTTTCACCACCCACAGGACGCCCAGACAAAGGAGCTGGATCAGAGTGAATAAATGCATCCGCATTGTCTTCACCTGCACAACAACAGACATGTGGAGATTAGCTTTACGCACAACAACTCAAGCTGGTTCCTTGTATCAACAGAACTATTAAGATTCAAGAGATGAAATGAAGAAAATCTGAACAAACGTTCGCCCAGAGGCAGGAGAAAACTACGTCTGAGTGACAACTGGCAGAGGTTGCCTGCATACCCTGGTGGCATAGGCGTCTGAGGGGTGGTATTTCTTTGGCGTGATGAGTAGAAGCATTCTGTCCCACATCTGGATTCCACTCAGGGAGGTGATACCCATGTAGAGGAAGATGCCAAACAAGGCTGTCATGGGAATCATCTTTAGAATAGGCTCCATGAAAATAGAAACGCCTGAAAGCCACACAGGTGCAAGGTTTAGCAAAGAGGCCCTGCAGTAACCACGTAAGTACGGTAGATGGCGTCACCTACCAACCAGGATGGCCACAAGAATCCCACTGATCCTCTGCTCCAGCACCTTTTCAATCTCTGGTTTCGGGCCTTTGGACATGACAGTCAGGGCGTTGGCGTGGGTGACCGAGCGCACGGTGGCTGCGCTCAGCCAGGGTACGCCGAAAATAGAGGAGATGCCCCCCATGGTAACCAGGATAAGCAGATCCCAGTGAAAACCAGAGCCTTTTACCATCTTCCTCTCAGGTTTGCTCACAATCAGCCTGAAACCCAGACGCATCTAAGATCACACCTTGATTCCAGATGAGGTGACATTCAATCTGACTGTGTATTTATGATGTTGCTCACGTGGTGATCTGGGACTCCAGGAAGATGAGGATGAAGACGAGCAGCGCTGGGACGCAGCAGGCCGCCATCATCCAGATGGGGAAGGGCTGTTTTTCTCCCATGGGGTTGATAAACCAGCCTCTAGCTTTGGGGTTGGTTACCTTAACCCCATCGGGCACCACCAGTTTCTGAGAGGTGGAAACACAAAACAGCACAATCGTTCAGAAGATGCAAACAGAGGTGGCAACGTGTCCTCAGCGGTGCAGTGGGATCGAGACCGACCTGAGTGTAGGCGTCCTCGATGCAGATGTCAATAGCGATCATGATGAAAATGGCGATAGGGACTCCGAAATCTCCAATCAAACGACGAACCTGAGGGAGGAAACAGCAAATCACACATCTGGTACCCCTTCTCAATTCTGCACATTCTCCAGCAACAGAATTGGATCTTACTGGGCCAGGCAGGAAATGACCAGACTTGAAAATACGCAGGAAGTACGCGATGGAGAAGCAGCCAAACATCAGACACATGGACAGCAAGGCGGTGTTGGGGTAGGCCCTTTCGATCTCCAGCTCGTGAACGGTGATGTTGCCGTCGGGATGGTACTCCACGTGCTCCTTGACAACGGGGATGAAGGGGTTGTCCATGGAGTCGTTTAGGTGGTCGTAGTTCAGGATCAGTGGGTGGGTCCTGAAGATCTGAGGGCAGTGACGGAGGGAAGAAGGTGAGCGTTCCAAACGAGACAGGAATGAAACGGACGGAGCGGTGCGGTGAGAAAAGGGAACCTTGACAAGCTTGTTGAAGGTCTCGTAGATGAAAATGAGCGAGATGAGGATGGAGAAGATCTCCTGAGTGAAGCGGGAGATGAATCTGACCAGGAAGCTGCCTTCCAACGCCACGATGAGGATGACGATCACAACCAGCCACATCCCCACCCAGATCCGGCCCACAATGTACTCGATGTTTTGGGACTTGCAGAACTACGATTGGACGAATAAAGGAAAATGATGATAATGGGAAAGTGATGAAGGGACGAGGGTTCCTTTCAAACATCACCCACGGCGTAAAAAGCTTCCTCAAACACCAGCAGAGGTCCAGAGAAGCCAATGACAAGGACAGGCTGGGCAGCAATGAGGCAAAAGATGACCCCCTGGATGCTGGTGGAGATCATCAGCTCCGACACTCCCATCATCTTCTCCGTTTTGTCAGCTGAAACGAGGAAGATCGTTGGGAGTTAATGAACCTGGGCAGATGATCCGAGGCTGACATGGAAGGCAGTTTTACCCAGAAGTCCTCCGAAGGTGATGGCCGGGGACAAGGCCGCAAAGTAAATAAAGATGACGGCCGCGAGGACCTGAGGGTTCAGAGCATCCGTGAAGTCGCTGATGTAGTGACGGTAACGACGCTTCAGGTCCTTTATCATGCCACCGAATGGAAATCCCGTCCGCACCAGGGGGTCCTCCCGTGGCGGCTCGGGAGGCTTCACGACTGAAATGAACAGGTGTGTTTTTGCCATTAGTGACACCATCCAGAAGACCATGATAGAGGTGTCTGAGCCCCACCTTTGACCCTGTTGCCAAAGGCAAGCCGGGTGTCGTTGGGGCGGACTCTGTCGCGCAGCATCTTCTTCTGGAAGTTGATGATCGGCTCCAGCATCATCTTGTCTTGGATCTCAGTGGGGGGGATCACGATGCTGCAGTCCATGAAGTCTGCGATGGCGTTGGTCACATCTTTTTCCGTCTGGGCCAGAAAGGCCTCCAGACAGAACACCTGTCAGAGCACCAACACAGAAGGCATTTACACACCCATCAAAGTGGTCTGGATCTGCCCTTCTGGACCTTCTCTCTCACCCAGTCGGCCATCAGAGCACCCATGGCACGCCCGCTGTCCCCGTAGTTCAGATCACTCTGGGCGGGGCCCACCAGGACTACGAAAAAACGGACGGGGGCTGGAATCTCCAGGGCAGATTCCATCACCACAGAGTCGGTAAGCCTCACAAACGCAACCACTGGTTTCTGCAGGAACTCCAGGACACCTAGCGAACACGAGCATGCTCAAAACCTGGTTGAGAAGAAACAGGAGGAACTGCGTGAGGAACACACCTGTGAGGACGAGCGAGGCCTCCAAATTGTCCGAGCAGTCTCTCTGAGGGGAGGACAACACGTTGGTGTTAATCTACGGTCATGCATGATGATAATGCTGCCCCCAAAAAAGTTGAATTTGGCACCTTCTTTGTTACAGAAAAGGTCTGCAGCTCAATATCTCCAGCTTCAGGCACCGGAACTGCATCGGACTGACTGGAAGGACAAAATAAATGGGCGCTCGATGTTTGTTCACACATTTTCTGGCCTTATTAAGAAACTAATATGAACCTGCGTCTCATGAGGAGAGCTCTCAACAAGCCCTCCCGATCGCCTGCCCTGATCTCGTTTTTGCTCAGCAGCTCGTCCACCACCCTCTCTGCCACCATAGACAGGTTGCTGGTGTCCAGGTCAAGCAGGAACACACCTGAGCACATGGGAGCTGCTTTTAATGGGACATGACCACTGAATATTGTGCTCCTGGGGGCGATCCACGCTCACCTGTGCTCATTAACTTGCGGAGCTGGAGCAGGCTCTTGAAGGTGAGGAAGGACACATGAGAAGGACCCCATTCATCTGTCCTGGGGTTGAAGTTCTCCTCGTAGCCCAGCCAGCGAGCAGTTTCCAGCCATTTGTTTCCCTGGAACTCATTCAGCTCCACATAGGCCTGTGGTGATTCAATCAAAACAGAAAATGATGCTTTGCAACCAGTTCTATGTCCAGTAAGTCTGAATGAAGGCCACTAACTTGAGCATCTCCTCTTGTGGTGGCATTGGTGTTGACGTTCAGATAAGCTGCAATAAAGAAAAGAGGAGCTGATATCAGTCTTCAAACAACCCAAGGAGTCTGGTTCCGTGAGGAGAAGCTACCCTCTGAATTTGTGGGGATGATGATGGCCTGCAGGGGGGCCTGACCCTCCTCTTCCTCCATCTGCAGCTTCTGCTGGCCATCGATGTCCCTCAGGCCTGGTGGAGCCCTGATCATTCAGAAAACAGTTCACACAGCTGGCCGCCAGGGGGCGACCGAACACAATCGTCTTATCGTGGCTGCTCACTAAGATAATTTCCCTCCCTGAGGCTGCACGACTGCACACTTCTGCACATGCAGCCTGCAGGCACAGGGCACCTCCTCTACGGGACCGAGCTTCTGTCAGTATTTCTGGCCTTGTTCTAAGCTTTTGCCCGTGGATATCTTGGAATCACACCTAAGCTACCCTCTCCATCCAGCTGGGCACTGTCAGAACTCCTGAATGAAGGTCTATTGTTGACCCATCGTTTAGGTTCATGTCGCCAAGCCAGCTAAGACAGGAAAGGTGATAAAATCAAAATACGGATCATGATATGAGGAACAAAACAGCCGAAACAGGCTCAAATGGAATTCTCAAGCTCTGTGTAGCTCGACAGCCTCTGACACGCTCGAAAATATGAATATGAGGAGCTTGGCTGCAACCAGGAGATAAAGACCTGACTGTATCACGCCCACACACACACACACACACACACACACACACACACACACACACACACACACACACAGAGTTCAGAGCAAAGAGTCAAATGTGACAAAAGACTCACAATGTCACCGGAGAGGGAAGGTCTGAGTCTCCATAGGACAGGTCACTGCCCTGAGGCAGAGAAAAGACAGGAAACAGGGATGAAGGATGAAAGCTAATAATTAATAATAATTACTGTGTGTTGTTTGTGGACCTGGAGCCTAAAGAGGGCAGAAACGGTGGACTGACCTCCTCAAAACTGAACTTTTCCATTGATCTTTCTCAGATGTTGAATCTTCAGAGTCTTTTATTCATTCCCTTTGACAGAATAAAACAACATTGAATCGCATCATGAACGACACGGTGGGGATGTTAAAGTCAGGTTCTGGGCATTTCTGGCCTGTTGATTCCAAAAGCAGCGACACCTTCAGCATAAATATGCATTTACATCCCGTAGCAATGGGGACCTGAGGCAGCATCGAGCTGAAAATAAGCCTTGAAACAAGTTTGAGAAGCGGCAGCGGATCTTATCTCTGGCCTCCACTCTCCTCTCACAGCCTCTGACCCGGGACGTTTTCCCGTAGCAACAGCCCGAAACAGCTAACGCTCACAACGGTACGAGAGACGGAGACATCTGAGCGCGTCACGGCACAACCGCCGAGGCAATTGCAATTTAGCCGCCATTCTCCGTGTTCTGATCCCGAGGTCATGCAGATATAAGTGCCTGGGAGGAAAAAAAACCCTCCAACATCTCAACTGGAACTTTACAGACGTCTTTATCTGCTTTTTCTTTAAATGCGTCTCATCACGGCTCTGCGGGGACATTAAACGCTCTCCCCCAAACACGGACCCCCCTCCATTTGACCTCTAACCTCTCGGGCCTCCGCGGGCCGCCTGTGGTTCAGCTGGTTCCTGGACACACCCTTACCTGCATGCAGGTCCCCCACCTGGTCTCCGGCGCTGGGAACAGGACGGCGTCTGTCCGTCGAGTGAGGCGAGCGCGGCGATAAAGAGCGGCCGAGCGCGCAGCGGAGAGTCGGGCGAGGAGGAGAAGGACGGAAACACCCAAATGGAACTACGTAAACCCTAAAAAGTGCTGTACCCCCTCAACCCCTCTGGTTGCCGAGCAACCAGGCGCGGGGCTTTGGGGAGATAAGACCTCGGCGATAGAGAAGCAGCCCTATCGGTGCAGGACACCTTGAGACTGGGATATCCCAACCCCTGTTTGCCCGCTCCGCCCTCGCAACGCCAAGAGGACCCGAGTGAAGACGGGGGCGCTAAGAAGAGTTTGTTTAGACCTGGGGGGCAAACCTCAACGCGTCTGAGGGCCTCAGCGGGGGAGTAAAGAGGGCAGGAAGGTGGGCAACCTGCTCTATCAGGAGGAGAACACCTGTGTTATGTCATGTTGTTGACGCACCAGGGATTCCCCCCTCGATGAGGATCCCCCTGCTCTTGATTAGCTCCAATTACTACCCGCCTGGTTAGCAACAGACGGCTGGACGACCGCCCGGCCCAGACTGATAAGACACAAAGACACATTCTATTACAGAAGTTATAGTTAAGATAACTTCAGGAGGATTCCAGGAGTCTGCCAGAGTGAAACGGACACCTAAATAGACCTGGTTATATTTAGCTTTATTTAGCTAGCGCCACAGCTAGCCAGCATCCCATCGTGTCCCTCTCTACTCACGAGGACCTACGCAGACCTCTTATACTTCTGGTTCTTTCCCTTGTTTTCTCAACAACATGTGATTTCTCAGGCTAAAGTGTGATTTCCAACTAATGTCAACAGGATGGCCCACAAGCTCGGACAAAAGCCTCCTTTACTGTGTGCAGCCCAAACTCATGGCCCCCATAATTGATTTCAGAGTCAGGCCGTGGTGGAGGTGCAGGCTGAGTCGGCAGATGACCGGCGTGCATGTGCGCAGTCATATGAGTCAGCTTAAATGCTTCTGTCAAGAGTTGGAACGCTTGTGTCCTTTGATTGTCCTGGTTAGCCGGTCAGAGCTCGGCTCCAACTGAGGATGGGTCACGAGGTTCGGTGGAGAATCGGCTCGAGTGGCCACACGCACGCGCCGACTCAGGCTGCGCTGCAGGTGGCGACCTGTTGTTAGCTCGGCTGCTTATCTGGAGCTTCGGCTCTCACAGAGAACGCCGCTGTGCATTGTTCCAGGACGATAAAAGATGTGCTGAGTCATGTGGCCTCAACTGGGCGTCACCGCGAAGCGTCAGGTTCCTCTGTCATGATGATGACAGAGGGGGAAAAGGGGGGAAAAGGCTCCAAACTTCAGCCTTTGGGCCTTTTCCCCACAGTTAGCATGCTAACCACTGTTGCTGGAGAGGATGCTCATTCACTCTTGTGCAGTGGATTTAGTGGAGCACCTCCATCTGCCAGCTCAGGGCGCCGGCGAGGCCCCCGGTTCAACGGGCCCCAGTGCCAGTTATCGACACGTGGAGGTCGGCTGCGTCTGCATCTCAACACACTGCTCAGCGACACTCCCGAGGCTTCACTGGCAGCTTCAGACGCTCACGATGTCTCAGCTCAGCTCCTCAGTTGAGACGATGCTTTGAATAATAATGCAGCGTTCAGGCTTTTAAAAGCAACCTGCCGCACAAGTCATCTGTCCTCGGGGTCTGATGAAGGCAGCGAGGACGCTCTATCAGAACAAACAGCCATGAGTTATCACCACGACCCAGAACCAGCAGCAACGTCCCACCTTGTCCCAATATTAACATCTCCAACGAGACAGGTCACATGACCTGACCTTTCGGGGCAGAAATATCCCTTCAGAGGACGCGAACGCGTCGCTAACTGCCCATTTAAATTGGGCTCAGGAGGCAGACTGGAGGAGGCCCGTTGGATCCGTGTTGCGGCTCCGCTTCACATGCTGGATGTGACAAACGTGAAATTTGCTCCAACAACTGTGACGGCTCTCGGTCTGCCAAGCGCTTTGCTTCCTCCCCTAGTAAATCAGGATTTTAGAAGAAATTAGTCACGATTCACTGACATTCAAGTCAGTAAGGCGTAACACTCAGAGTTAAAGTGTGTTTCTTAAAGGGGCCTTTGAAAGCCTCCATCTAAATGTGTCCGCGGAGGCTTGAAAGAAGCGAAACACTTGTGTTGCCATAGTAACCCCCCACAGCGTCCTCAGGAAAGATCACAGAGGAATACATCAGTAATGAGCATGTTTTTGCATCAGCTCTTTATTCAGTCCACCATTTAAAAAAAAATGCCAAGGAAATTAAATTCCTTCAACTTGAAAGAGAACAAAGCAGGAGAAAGAAAGAAAACAGATCTGATCTACTGTATAATTCCATTAAAAACACAAATCAGTGTTTGGTAAACCGTTGCATTTGAAAACGAGGGTCATTTTAAAGAAAACATTGAGGCAGTGTTTGAACAGGACCGTCGCCTCCTCCCTGTCTGGGCTCCCCGACACAGGTGAGTGCAGGACAGGTGCGTCACACTGTAACCTGACAGGTTTCAGCCACAGTGGTCATTAAGATCCTCACGGACCGGCGCCGAGAGCCAAGAGGGGGAACCGGAGGACGGGCCTGTCTGGTGATCCGCGGCCCTCAGCGGGTTACATGATCACGCACGGCGGGCGGCTTTTGGTGATCTTCTCCACGGGCTTCCCATCGGAGACGCACTGGATCGCATGCATGACCTTTGGGAGAGGGCAGAGAAGGGGAGACTGATGCTAAAGCTCCACTGGATGAGCAGTTCAGCCCCGCTGTTACTCACGTCGTCCTCGTAAGGGAATCCGCCCGTTTCGAGCTTGGAGAAGATGAGCTGCTCGTTGATTTGGATCTCAAAGCTGCCTGCAGAAACCCCCCCCCCAGAACACGAGAGATTAGATCTTTCTCCCAACGACGGCACCTCAGTCATGGGTGTCGCCAATCAAAGTTCAGCTCCAAGAACTGTTTCTCACCCATTCTTCCCACGAAGCCGGACACATCCGCATCGGGAAACTCGGCCCTCACGACCCGGGCGAGCTCCTCATAGCGGGGTCCGTATCCTCATCCGCCACTACAAAATGACATCAGAAAATTAGCATGAAAGAATTAGCCCCCACCTGCTAACATTAGCCGGACAAGCTAGCTATGCTAATCAAGATAAACCCCCGCTTCCGCTTCACGATTTACACAGCAGACAAAAACGCCAACGGGAAATGCGTTTTGGTTTAAAACGAAAAGCTGTTCCAAGCACCAATATTCAACTCTTATCGTCACTCCCATGGCTGCGTCGGCTCCTGCTGCGATCCACTCCGCGGATCTGCTCGGTCCTCCGCACTTTCTTCTTCGGTGGTTTTGCCGGTGAAGTCAGCGGCGTCGGTGCGCTCGCTGATGCTCTAGTACCGTCCGCGGAGGGGCGGGGTTTAACGGCAGCTGACAGCTGAGTGACCACGAGTCGCCGATTAAAGAAACGGATTCGTGGCCGCACCGTGAAGGCAAAACCCCACCAGTTATATGAGGATTACACGGGCGTCACACCCGCACACAGGCTCCATTCAGTCGCATTTAAAGCCAACAGACAGGAAATGCACTGCTTTATGTACCCCCAACCCTTGACGATGAGAAATCACTTATTCCTGTCTTAATTTTTAAGCAAAATGTGAAAAGAAAATAATGGAGGAACTAACATTCATTTGTATACACCACGGTTGCTAAACATGGCAACCTTCGAGCAGCCATTAAAAGGGACCAGGGCCAATATTTCTACACAAATGTCTGACTCATTCGAGACAATATGGAGTGGTTTGCTGAGGTTAATGAACATGACTGTGTCATATTTAAGTTCAATAAAAACATCCAACCTTGGACCATCACTTATCCTCATTTGTTCCAGTGAATTTTACGCATGATACAATGTCAGGTGCCCCCTGATGGCAACGGACCTCGTAAATCACCGAGCACACCCTCCAACAAACCCAGGCTTTGATTTCTCCACATGAGGAACAGCAGGAATGCCAAAGGAAATGATTCCCACCCTCGGCTGTGAGTGGACTGTAGACCTGTGGCTCAGAGGAGCGGTTCTGTCTGCTCTATTTGAGAAGGATTACTCATTACAGACGACCTTCAGACTCATATACACATAAAACAATCGTCTGTTGTCACGCGGCCGTTGTTTTTTCTGAAAACATGGACGTGATACACAAATAAGTGTTGTGTCCCAGAAGAACCGAGCACCAACAGCGATGTCAAACAGTGAGCCGTCGTCATGTAGGTACTCTTTATCTTCTGCAATAACCTGCTAACATCTGCTGGTCCGCAACAGTCTGATGCGTGTTTGTTCTCAGGATCTGAGCTACACACAAAATGTCCCCTCGTTGTTTTGATGAAGACCTAAATCGGGAAATCCTTTAAATTTTACACGCAAATTGACCAAAAAGGTTCCATTTACTTTACAAATGAGGGAACCTGTCCGTACGTGTCGCTTTAGATTTTCCCTCTTCTTCCTTGTCCAGGGTGTCAACCGAAGTTGAACGTCGTCCTTCTTGGAGGCAGAAATTCTGGGAAGAGCTCTTTGGGGAACGTGATCCTGGGCAAAGAGGAGTTTGCCACCGGGGAGCGGACCTCATGCTCCCGCAGGGTGGGGGTGGTGTGTGGAAGGTGGCTCACGGTGGTGGACACCCCCGGCTGGTGGTGCGACTTCAGCAGTGAGGACACGTCTGGGCTGGTGAAGAGGGAGATCCGGAGCAGCGTCTCTCTGTGCCCGCCGGGACCGCACGCCTTCCTGGTCGTGGTCAAGGCGAGCTCAGGCTTCCCGGAGAGGCGCCGCCGGGCCGTGGAGGAGCACGTGGCCCTGCTGGGAGAGGGGGTGTGGGACCACTGTGTGGTGGTCTTCACCTCCGAGGTCAGCTCCGCTCAAACGAGGGAGGAGGGGGAGCAGACGGGCCTCCGCTGGCTCGCCGAGAAGTGCGGCCACAGGTGTCACGCCGTGGGCTCGGGCGGAGACGGCGAGGTCGCCCAGCTGCTGGAGAAGATCCTGCAACTGGTGAGGGAAAACGGAAACCGGGCGTTTGAGACGGGGCGCCAGGTCTTACGAGCGATGGCGGCGGAGAGCGGACGGGCGGAGGAGGAGGCTCAGCGGAGGTTTCTGAGAGTGAAGAAGCAGAGGTCGCTGGCGAGAGGTGAGCAGAACCCGAGGCGGTTTCTGAGTGTGGCGTTTGTCGTCCCTTTGAGATTTGATCGAGCCCGTTCAGCTTTGGGGGTAAAGCTCCAGCTGCAGGTGAGGGCAGAGTCGGACACGAGTGCGAGAGCTGTAGAATGAGGACGCGCGTTGGGCGTATCCCTCCGCTCCGACTCCTCAACCATCCTCTCCCGATCCTTCCAGAAAAGCTGCGCCACGTCACCGACATCCGGATTGTCCTGCTGGGAGCAAAGGGTTCTGGGAAAACCTCCGCCCTGAACACCATCCTGAACCGACCGAGCAGCCAGGTCCCGGGCCGGACGGCCCAGTGCGTGCTGGGAAGGGGGCTGGTGTTCGGCAGGCGGCTGACGGTGGTGGACACCCCCGGCTGGTGGATGAACTACTTCAGCGCCGAAACATCCATTTTCGACCGGGATCAGCTGATCCGGAGTCTGTCGCTCTGTCCGCCGGGACCGCACGTCTTCCTGCTGACGGTACGCGTGGACAGAGCCTTCACGGAGACCTACAGGAGGGCCGTGCAGGAGCACCTCCAGCTGTTGGGCCGGTCGGTCTGGACCCGCGTTATCCTGCTGTTCACCTTTGGCGACTGGCTGGGGGGCACGAGCATCGAGCGGTGCATCGAGAGCGAGGGACCTCCTCTGACCTGGCTGGTGGAGAGCTGCGGCAACAGGTACCACGTGGTCGACAACCGAACCAGAGGGGACGGGTTCCAGGTCCGGGAGCTGATCCTGAGGATCGAGGAGATGCTGGCGGGCTGCGCCGACGCCCGGCATCCTGGAGTCGGGAGGGAGGTGATGGAGCAGACGGAGGAGAAGATGAGGAGAGAGGAAGAGCGAGCCGAAGAGAGACGGAAGAGGAAGGAGAGACAAAGACAGACGGGGAAACTTCAGCTGGGTGAGTCACCAAAACTGACGAGAGTCAGGATTTGGAGTAAGATCCGGTAGGTCACCTGCTGCCTTGAGAGACATGAAGCTATTTGAAAACCCCCTCTTGTCCGGGGAGAACCTGAAACCTCCATCTTCTCGACAGCGGAGCTGACGCCTCTCCCAGAGCTGAGGATGGTGCTCGTTGGTGGGAGGAACACCGGGAAGAGCTCTTGTGGAAACACCATCCTGAGCAGTCGGAGCTTCTGCACCGATGGTCCCACCACCAGCTGCGAGGAGGACACCGCTCAGGTCTTCGGCAGGTCGGTGTCGGTCCTGGACACTCCGGGCTGCTTCTCCCTGACCTCTGACCTCCTGGAACCCGCCTGCGTGCTCCTCCTGGTTGTCAACGTGAGCTCCTCATTTGGCGACGGCCAAGAGGAGCAGCTGGGGAAGCAGCTGGAGGCAGGAGGAGCCCGGGTGTGGAGCAGAACCGTGGTCCTGTTCAGCCACGGCGACTGGCTGGGCCCCACCAGCGTCGAGCGGCGCATCGAGAGCGAAGGCGCGGCGCTGCGGAGGCTGGTGGAGAAGTGTGGGAACAGATACCACGTCCTGGACAACAAACGCCGGGGCCATGGAGCTCAGGTGGAGGGGCTGATGGAGCTGATCGAGGAGACGCTCAGAGAGGACCAGCTAGATGCCGGCGACCACGTTTGGACCCACCAGGAGATGAGTTTTAGGAGCCGCAGACATCAGCCGTCCCAAAACTGTGAGTAAAACACCTTCAGGGATCAGGGTCAGTGGTTTTATAGCCGCAGATGCAATAAACTGAGGGTTGTTGAGGCTGCAGAGGTCATAAAGTCATTTTCATTTCCTCCACAGCGACTGAAGCAGCTCCAACCGTCTCCCCCACGGCTCTGACGCCAGTAACCAGCTCACATACGGGTGGGCAGATGGCGCCGGTCCCGCCTGGAGCAGCGGGACAGACCGGATTGCCCTCCATGGTCGATGTCACTTCCTGTTTGGCCTGTGTGCCCTCTGGTAACAGACGCAGGCCGAGGTGGACTCTGAAACTGCCCGTCCGTTTCTCTGCCGATGCCCTCCAGCTGAGGCCCAACGGCGAGAGACACTTCTCACCGAGGCGCCCGAGGACGCTCCTGGCTTTACCTCCAACACACCTCCGGGTGTTTGCAGAGGACGACGGCGTCGGCGTGCGCTCGCTCTGCCACCCTGCGCTAAGAGAGCGGGCTCTGCTGAGGCTCAGTCGGTCCGGAGGTCTGCAGGCCCTGATCGACCGCTGGGACCACAGCGACCTGGAGGAGCTGGAGGCCTTCATCGACCTGTACTTTGAGATGGTTTGGGAACAAAGCATGGGCTCCCCTGAGTTCCCGGAGCCCGAGGAGCAGTTGGTTGTGAAGGAGACTGGAGAAGCGGACGTGCTCGCTTCCATCGACAGGAAACTGTCAAAGCTAGAGCTCTTGGAGGACATCCAGAAGGAGGTGAAAGAGCTGAGGACCAACCTGGAGCACAGCTGGAAGCTCCCGCAGGAACAGAAACACGATAATAACACACAAACACCCGGACCCGACACGGTTGAATAAGGACATTTCAAATGATTATGACCAGGAAGGAAATGTTATGACTTTTGTCCACAAGAGGGAGCCATCGCACAACAAAATATAATCTGAAAACGTTCACGTCAGCTATACAAAAGACCAAAATAGTACCAAAAATGATGTATTTTAAAGCGAAATGAAGGGATTACATATGTGCATCATTACTCTGCAGATCAGTCTAATATGATGTACTTTTATACTGTCTATTAATGCGGAAACTTCTGAGCTGATTACATATTAATGACATATAGATTGATATTTTTCATGTCAATTTGTAAACCTGTTAAACTACAGAAACACACTGATCGTTGGTTCACTTCACCTCATCAGCATTTATTGGTTTTAGGGCTGTAGGACACCTTAAAGAAGCGGAAATAACCTGGATCACCTGGTTATCTGGAGCTCCTGAGTGGGGTCATTTAAATGTCAGCTTTGCTCTCATTTCTAATAAGCTTCGTTTCCTGTAAACGGATCAGAATCACAACCGATAACAGACAAACAAACAGCGACATTATGTTTAAATAGCCGCACTTGTGATCAGCAACCAGCAGCTGCTTGAAAGTGACGAAGAAACAGACAAACCAGCACATTCTTGTGACGAACGCAGCTGTGAACCATCTCAGTGTGTGTGTGTGTGTGTGTGTGTGTGTGTGTGTGTGTGTGTGTGTGTGTGTGTGTGTGTGTGTTGTGGTCAACAGCTGTCACAGAAATGTTGGTTTTTATTTACATGGTTTAAATTTGGAACTTTCTTTCAAAGTGCCCCCCTCTGTCTGACAGAGGAGGTGAAGCTCCAGCTGAGCAGAGCGGAAACAGACGTGTGACGTGTCCACGAGGACAATCGGTCCGCGCCACCAAGTGTTTGTGAACGCCAGTAAACACAGCTGTGCCGCAGCAATTAAAATGATTAAAAGAATTTTTAAAAAAATCTGTGTTTTTTCCCTCATCTTTCCTTTGATGGTGGGATCAAAGGAGGACGGGCGATGGCGCGGCCGCCAGGACGATCGTTTCTCTGTCGCTCTTTCTCTTTTTCACCTGCTTCAACATCATCCAGCCTCACTTACGCTGCTCTTTTATCACCTCTCCCCCTCTTTTATCACCTCTCCCCCTCTTTTGTCACCACGCTCCCATCTTTTTCTCCCTCTCTCTCCCTCTCTCCCTCCCTCTCTCTCCCTCTCTCTCTCCCTCTCTCTCCCCCTCTCTCTCTCCCTCTCTCTCTCTCCGTTCCCCTGCTGCCCATTTCCTCCCAGTCCATTCTTCTTTTCTGTATCGTTTCTCTCTCTCTCCCTCTCTCTCCCCCTCTTTGGTCACCACGCTCCCTTCTTTTTCTCCCTCTCTCTCTCCCTCCCTCTCTCTCCCCCTCTCTCTCTCCCTCCCTCTCTCTCCCTCTCTCTCCCCCTCTTTGGTCACCACGCTCCCTTCTTTTTCTCCCTCTCTCTCTCCCTCTTGCTCTCTCCCTCTCTCTCTCCGTTCCCCTGCTGCCCATTTCCTCCCAGTCCATTCTTCTTTTCTGTATCGTTTCTCTCTCTCCCCCTCTCTCTCCCTCTCTCTCCCCCTCTCTCTCCCCCTCTTTGGTCACCACGCTCCCTTCTTTTTCTCCCTCTCTCTCTCCCTCCCTCTCTCTCCCTCTCTCTCCCCCTCTTTGGTCACCACGCTCCCTTCTTTTTCCCCCTCTCTCTCTCCCTCCCTCTCTCTCCCTCTCTCTCTCCCCCCTCTTTGGTCACCACGCTCCCTTCTTTTTCTCCCTCTCTCTCTCCCTCTCGCTCTCTCCCCTCTCCCTCTCTCTCTCCGTTCCCCTGCTGCCCATTTCCTCCCAGTCCATTCTTCTTTTCTGTATCGTTTCTCTCTCTCCCCCTTTATTAAAGGAGTTGTGCAGCCTAGGAGAAATGGATCCCCCCCTCCCTCTCTCCATCCATCTCCATTAGTAGGACAGTGCAGCGGCCAGCATGACTCCCCCCCCACACCCCCCCAACCCCCCAACCCCCCCTATCAGGTTTCACTCCCTGATATTTGCCCAGGTGGAAGAGCAAAGACAGAGATGTTCCGAATGTGAGAACGTGGCTCGAAAACAGATGATTTAGACCTGAAGGAAGCACCTCGCACCGATACAAGGACCCCCTGCTGGGGTGGGGGGGGTGGGGGGGGGGTGATGTCTGGGGCACCATCTGTGTGTGTGTGTATGTGTGCGTTCGTGCTGCTACAGCAGCAAGGACCAACGTGTGGCATCATGTTGGGCCTGAATATTGGCCAAGGCATCATTATGATGTCATTTCCAGCCAGGTTCAGGAAGTGAGCGAGGAAACAAGGAGTCCACCTGGCCTGAACACACACACACACACACACACACACACACACACACACTCCTCCCTGTCAGGATGTGCCGGGTCAGGGAAAACATCAAGGGCAAAGTTCAGGAAACTCTCAAAGGAAATAAGTTGCAGGTTCTCTCAGCACTTGTCGGCTCCTCACCCGTTGACTCCTCCAACCTCCGTCTGCACGTCTCTGGAACAGGAGGAGCAGATGGAGTCCAACTGCTGGAGAGCCTCCATAGACGTCTCTGGTCAGATGATGGTCCTCCCAGGCCGGAAGCTTCCGCAGCATTTTCTCACCCGTGTGAAGTTTCGGGGAGGATCTGAAGGGAGACATCAGATGGTGGAAGAGTCGATGGGAGCCTGAGCTCTGCGGCCTGGGTAACCCCATGAGGTCGAGAGGTCACTGGGACGCGCACGGCGTTGGCGGGAGCGTGATGGTGCTGCTGAGCTAACAGAGGGAAACAAGGGAGGAAAAGGACAGAAAATCAGGCTCCTTAAGCACAACTGTGATGGAACTGTGTGTGGACGTCCAGATCCGAGGATCCTGGAAGGAGAGGACATTTAAAGGAAGACGGAAGCTGCGGATCAGGTTGTCTGTGATTGCTATTCGATAGCGTTCACCCGGTTAATCATATTACTCGGCTCTTTGTTCCCCGCTGTCAATACTCTCAGTCAAGTGATCACTTTATACCTCCCTCCTCTTCTCCTCTTTGCTCTTAAGGCCACTTTTCATTTGTTTCGATCCCTCCCGTTGCCTCTGCCGCCCCCGGACTTCTTGAAAACCTCAAAACATTTTGTCCTTTTTCAGCTTTTTACCCACTTCAGTCACAATGGTAATGGCGCTCCGGTAAAATAGGCGGCAACACCTGGATAAATGCCAGGGTTTAAAAAAAGCCTCACACCTCCATCAATAGTCCGTCAACTCCGGTGACGCACTTCTTCCATTTGGCTGATTATAGTTGTTAGTGGAAGAGTCACAATGGAGAATTGCACAAAAGAGCTGCGTCTCCCAGTCGGTCAGTCATAATCAGCTTCGCTGGCTGCAGGGGAGGAGGAGGAGGAGGAGGAGGAGGAGGAGGAGGAGGAGACGAAGAAATGAGGCCGTACCTGCGGGTGAAAGGATGCACTCAAACTCTATTTTCCACATGCACGATCGCTCCCAGTCAAATTCACCATTTGTGATGCAAACAGGGAGATCAAAGCAGAACAGGGAAGAGAAAAACCTGCAGTCTGGCCTCATTCATGCTGATCTGAGGTCAGAAGAACAGCGTCAATCACCCCAGCTGATGATACCGTTCATCCACCAGGGAGCATCTCGAAACCATTTTACCCAGCATGCATCAGCTGTGCATCAGACGGGAGCAGCAACGGCAGGAAATAGATCACAAGTTTAGCTTGAGAATCGTGCTTGGTTTCTGTCTTCAGATGAAGGAACAGCGTAAACGCTCTTTTTAAGCTTTGCTTTCGGTGACCAACACCGCCCCCACTGGACTCCCGGGGGAACTGCAGCCTTCGAGCTGTGAGGAAAACGTGCAAAAACCGATGAAGGGCAGAAACTTTAACACCAAAGTGAAGTTTATCAGATTAAAGGTTGGCTTTTATCAATTAATAGACAGCTGTGCAACTTACGCTCTATAAACTGCCTGAACTGTCCGCAGGTGTCCTGAAGAACGCGTGCATATAGAACGTATCTGTCTCACAACAGGGCTTTGAACGTCCCAGCAGAGCAGATGAGAGCGAGCCCGGCTCTGATGGATGGCCATGAGTTCAGACTCCCTGCTTTGATTTCCCACTGTGCAGTGTTTCCAATAAATCCATCTAAGAAGAAAAATCTGGATTTGAGTGGTGGGAAAGCAGCATAGCTATGAAACCTTGAAGCAGGAGGTCAAAACGGGAAATTTCCCCTCAGACTCCAGCGGGTCGATGGGTCTGAAATCGTGCCTGTAATTAGAGCTAATTTTAGGTCACCTGAGTGTCTTGCGAGGGCTTCTGGAGATAAGCCCCCCGTCCTCTCTGGACATAAGGCTGTAAACCTGACAGGAGCGTTGGCCTCAAAACCTACTTTTTATTCTTCCTTTTGAACTGCTGATACTGGATCTGCGCCCTCCTCCACATTAAAAGTAACCACGGGGAAAATAGGCCCCGACCGTCGCTGCGGCTGCCTGCAGGGGGCCTTTCTATGAGGAAATGGCTTCTTAAACTGGAGCAATAACTCTGGTGTTGTTGGGGCGGAACCAGCCGCATGTACCGGCCCGCCCCGCCGCCCCGCCGTCTTCTGCAACATCTGCACAGAGTTGTGCATTGAAGACTAGAAAGAACTACATTCCAGCAGAGTTCCAAGCACGTTTTTAAGCCCCAAAGGCCAAAGAAGCGACGGGACCCGCGAGCGCTCTTGGGAGCACGTGTCGGTGGATTATTACTTGCAGCTTCGTGTCAAGTTGCCGCTGAAAGCAGAAGAACGAGACCTGTGATTGAACCTGGACAAGAAGCCTTCAAAGGTCCAGAAGTTCTGACTGGTGACAGGGTGCTGATCCGGTTAGACACCCGCCAGGAGCCTGATGTCCCAGTCAGACTGGGAGGACGTGTCTGTGACCACAGGGCGCGTCCATGTAGAGGCCCAAGGTGGCCGTGCTAGGTGGCACCTTTTATCATGCTGGCGTAAAGCCACCAGGATTGGTTCTTCCATCTGGTTCCTTGTCTTCCGAGTCTGCTTTTGGTCAACAGCAGATAGAGATCGGACAAACTGTCCCTCCATGGAGTTGCCAAAGCGCCTTACGGGGAACGGCGCTAACGCTAACGGGGGTCAAACACGTGGTTTTGGTTGAAGCGTGTAGTCGGAGCGAAGCCGCAGCGGTTCTCTCAGGCTAAAGCCAAACCTTAACCATCCTATAAAACAAATATTTTCCAGCAATGAGGCACTTTTACCGACAGCCTAATAAAAGACTTTTCACTCCAGCTGTTGCCCAGAGGGACCAACGCCAGTCGCCTCGTTCGGGATTGTGTGTTTTTACCTGTGACCTTTCAGACCGACATGACATTTCCTTCTGCTGACCAGTCACAGGGCCGGAAATACGATACGCACAGAGGAAAAGAGACGTTTCCCTCCGTCAGCGTTTGTCCGCAGCATCGTATTTCTGGAGTTTGGATGGATCCCTTTCAGCCTGGACTCCGGTTCTCCGCCATTCCAGTCAAACGTCACAGGTTAGTTTGATCAGGGGCGTGAGGTCACGGAGCCCACCCCATGGAGCCCGGATCCGGGGAGATGTCCCAGAGTCCTGCGCTGATGGAGGCGGCGGCCGGCAACCATCAGCTGGAGGTGCTGCAGGAAGGATTCAGGATGGAGGAAGTGGGAAAATTGATGAGCCTTGAGATCAATACCAGAGGGCACTGGAACGCCGGCGGTGTAACTAAATCAGGCCGCGGCTGCGGTCCCGTCTTCAGGACATCTGAAGATCCTGATTTGAGATCGGATGCTGATAAGGTTGTTTTTTTTTTTTTGCTCATCGTCACGTTGACCCGGATCAATATCCATCAATGCCAGTTCCCCCTTAAGAGTAAAGGCTAGGCTAAGTAACCACAGAAGCACCGAACCCAATTACAACGCTGAGACGTGCATTAGTGGTTTCGGAGTGGGTTCACCAAATTTAGCGTCATCTTGGCAAAACAGCAGCCGGTGCTGAATGGAAGTGCCTCAAACCTCAAAATGCTCAGCACATCGCCAGAAACAGGGTGCACTTTACGGCTTCACGTGCATTAAAGGGTGCAGGAGATGTTAGCGTGTGGTGGAAGGCACGGAGATAGATGATCCCAGTGGCTTAAAATGAGCAAATGTCTCCAGAAGTATCAGAGGAATCAGATCATTTGCGTCCCAGTTTGCAGAAAAAGTCAATTTAAATACCTAAATAAAAAATAAAAGTGTGTAGAAATAGCCGTTGAAACCTGAGATCAGTGAAAAAGATCTCAAGCATCTTTGTACAAGCGATGCGAGCTGATCTGAGTCGCCTCCCAGTGGCGGATGCAGGTAGTACACCCACCGGGTTCACGAGTCCGCTGACGGGATTAAAAATAATTAAATATTATTAAACTATATGCATCATGTTTAACAAAGAGAGAAATATCAGTCCCACGGAGGACAGAAACACACGAATCCTGTAAGTCCAAGATCTGTTCTTCCCTCCCAAGACTGAAACGGGAAAAGTGTTCACATAAATTTAAACGTCTGCGTGTGGAAATCTGACCTCCGACACGTGAGGATTTACTCATATGAACGACATGTGTGAGGATTTGGCCGCGACACGAAACAAAGAGAAGTTGATTGGCTGAAATGTTGCTGAATGTGTGAGATATTTTGTTACCGGAGAGAGAGAGAGAGAGAGAGAGAAAGGGGGGGGGGGGGGGAGAGAGAGAGAGAGAGAGGACCAGGTTGTGTTGCGGCAGGACTCTGGAACCAGGAGCTGGACTCCCTCCTCTCCTGCTCCGCAGTGCACTTGCAGCTGCTCTCCGGACAGGACGGTCTCCAGCAGCACCTCCTCTTCCTCACCCTCCTCCTCTTCCTCCCGTGCTGCTGCAGGGCGCGCACAGACGCGCATCTCCACTCGTCCCGCGCGGGGCGCGTGACATCGCGGACTCATTGATAAAAATCGGCGCTGCCGGAGCGAAAATGAGGCTCTCCTCCTCCTCCTCCTCCTCCTCTTCATCCTCCCCCTCCTCCTCTTCATCCACATAGCGCTGCTTTCTCCCGCACATCTGTTTCATGTGACTCCAGCACGCGACACAGGATGAAGACCTCACCTCTGCCGATTCTGTGCGCTTTGGTAAGGTCCCGACATAAGTGTGTGCGTGTTTGTGCGTGTGCGTGACCTGCAGTTTTCCTCACATTTCTGCAGGAAAGTTAGCAGAGTGGCGTTTCGGTGCTGGTTGTAAAATGGTTCCCCACAGTTGTTGACCTCAGCCTCTGCCCCCGTCTTTAAAGTGACTTTTGTTGGGATGTTTCCTCTGAATTCCTCCTTAAATCAGCATCCCGCTGCGGAGCCTGTCCATCCCTCAAGTGTCTGATTTCCATCCGAACGTTAGACAGAAGCAGGAATCGGATCCAGGAAAACTGAAGCTGCTTGGGTTTGGTCCAGGAGTCTGCTGACAGGAACCAGGATGGATCTCCTCAAACACCTGGAACGAGGGTGCAGGAAGTGTCCGACCTTAAAGTGGGAGGATGCTGCGATGTGGACTGGTCTAACTGGGCAGCTCACTCATCACGTGGACCTTCTGCTGTGGCAGCTGCTCCGCGGGGTGGCGGCGGCGACGGCCAGTTCCGTCTAGACCCAAAGTCCCAAATTGGCCATGAACTTGTGAATGACAGCAGAACAGCTGTCCTGCGTTTGATCAGGGTCCATAAACTGTCCCAGCGAGGTCGTCTAATGGATCCGTGATTGAGCCGTGGGACGTTCCACAGCCGGAGGATCTGAGGACAGATGCAGACGTTCCTGCAGCTCCGCGGGGCCCTTTGAGTTCTTCAAACAGTCGAGACGAGCTCAGAACATCCCATAATTCAGCTGCGACGCAGACATTTACGCCACATCTCCGCAGAGGAGTCGAAGCAGTGAGATTTATGCTCTGGTGTCACCAGAAAGGTGCATCTGAGGGATCACAGAAAAGTTCTGCTAACAGGTTTTTATTAGGCTGGATGAGGATGATGGATGGACTCTTCTGCGTGTGTGTGTGTGTGTGTGTGTGTGTACCTGTGTGTGTGTGTGTCTAGACATGGAGACACGGAGTGCATCATAACTTAGTTATCAGAGTAGATGTGTTTTCAGAGGAGCTGTTGAAGCGGCAGAGATGAGCGGCACATTTGGAGCAGACCTCAGACGTGACAAGGTCCTGACAAGGCTGAGTTGGAGCACATGGCCCCAATTTTAATCAGTGCGCACGTGTGTGTGTGTGTGTGTGTGCGTGTGTGCTACTGTGACAGGTGGCGCTGGTGTTGACGTCCAAGACGGAGCGAGCGGTGGAGCTCCCCTGCGAGTCGGGCCAGTACACCAGCGGCGGCGAGTGCTGCCTGCAGTGTCCGCCAGGAGAGGGCGTCGTGAAGAAGTGCGGCGCCACCCAGACCGAGTGCAGCCAGTGTTTGGACAGTGAGTAGCTCGGAAAACGCCGTCATTACCTCTGAGGGGCGATAACACGTGTTTATTACACGGCAATAAACACGGCTTGTTTAAAGAATAAATAACCGGTGGGAGGAGTTTTTGTATGTTTGATGAACTTATAACACCAGTGAGAAGAATGGAAAACAATCCGATAATTCGTCAAATTAGCTTAGCATAGGCAAGAACCACTGAACTTTACCTGTTTTAAGCATTCCCACTAGCGAGAATTCCTAAATCTGTTTTCATTTTCATGAGCTTGCTTTGATAGAAGGTTTTGATATGATTCCTTCTGACTCGATTGAATTTGCATCGAACAAAAAAGATTCACCTAACAATGATCAGGAGGCTAGCCGTTAAACTTTAAACTTAATTGGAGCTTTTCGGTAACATTCGTTTGCCGTCTGCTGACCAGGAACATTAGATGTTAGCTGGTTAGCTTCCACCTGCTGTGCCGAGTACCGAAATAGCAGACTCCTTGAATCTGTTCAAAGCTGTCATCTGGAGAAAATCAAACCGCCGTCAACGTGACGCGATTAATGTGAACGTTCCGCACTTGCGTCAGCTTTATTTACATCCATCTCATTTTCTGCGCTTTTAACTCCAAACCTCGAGAACGCTAAAGCCCGTTGTCCAATTTGCTCGTTTGTGTGAAGCGTCTGTTTTGCGTTTGCGAGGCGAAATAACACAGGAACTCATGTGTTTTGGTAAGTGGCTCCAAATGTGAACCGTTAGCGCTGAGCCAGTGGAGGCGCTAACGCAGCCACGGCGTGGGGGAGGCACGCCAGCGCCCTCTAGTGGCCCTTTCTGCGTTCCGTGGCACTGAGAAGACCCGGAAGTCCATAATTAACCTCCAGAGCGGCAGGAACCGTTTCTGCGTAGAGGAAACGGTCGCTCTAATTATTATACACCGATGCTAATCTTAGCGTAGCGTCGCGGCGCTCTCAGAACCTCACGGTCTGCTGGAGGAAGTCGTTCAGTACTTTCCGGCGATTCCGGGTCGTCCGCAGGGAGGGAAATCCACCTCAGATGGTGTCGATTTACTGAAGCTCCACAGCGGTTTTGGGCGAAAGACGATGAAAGAGAGGCTGAAGCAGGAGAGACCGGACTAGAGTTGTGAGGAGCTCTCCATCATCCCCACCGGCCCCCCCACCAGCTGGTGTCGTGCCTCCCCCCCCCGCCCTCCTCGCTTTTGCTATGACTCATCCTCTGTATTAGCGGATAAAACGGTATCAGAGCGCCAGGCAGTAAAGGGCGCGATCCCTTCATTTATCATGCATACTGTTGCATCAGTGCCTCTTTACTGGTTTGATCCGGCTAATTAAAACCAAACCAGGGAGCCGTTTGTGCAGCGATAAGACTCGTAAAGACGCGAAATTCCCGGGAGATAATTGATGATTTCCGCTCTTTGTTGCATCCGATAATGTCTCAGCCGATAAAGTGATAGCTTAGCTGCGTCCAAAGGTGCTCGGGCGCCAGGATTGTGTAGCTGACACGAGGCGAAGACAATGAGCGGACCTGAAATATTAAAGATATAGACTTTCTGAAGTGCCGAGATGAATAATTAAAGAGGAAAATTCATTTCCTGTTTCGTGGTAAATATAGGTGACTCCTTACTTACCATGAAACTCCTAAAATTCCCACTTCCTGTCAGCCCCCATCTCCCCCCCGGTCCTGAGTGCTAGCATCAACGGTGTTGAAATATTCATCAGTCTCCATTTTTCTGTCGCGGCAGACAAGATAACACTTAGCCGGAAAAAGATGGAATTCCCCCAGGGTGTCAGGGGGGGGGGGACTGTCCAGGATTGTTCCAGATGAAGAAGTGTCAAATGCAGGTTTTTGTCATGAGTACGGATACGGAGTAAAACGTTCGAAACGTTAGAAAGTGCAGATTGTTAAACGGTCCGTTCCCTCCTCCCGGAACACCTGTTTCAAATCAGAGCCCAAGTGGAGCCTGGGAGTGAGGGTGCAATTACAAACAGAAACAAACCCGTCACGCAGCTTCTCGGACGCCGCTCGTTTATCCACCAGTCAGCAAAAGTTCAGTGGCGAAGATGGCGGCCAACCAGACGCCCCCCCGGAGAAAGGGTTACGGCTGAAGCTCAGGTTTAAGGCTGCATCAGCTGCATTATTGATGAGGAAACACGGTGAGGTGGGGGTGGGGTGGTGTCTTGTGTGGGGGGGGGGTTCCTCACAGACCCCGACCACATCAGCCCCCATGAACCTGCTCACCTGAAACATGAACGATGAGCAGATCGATGGTCAAATGGGTCAAGGTCATATTTTATTAAAGAGAGTAACACACAAACTGTCCTGTGAACACACATGCCTTTCTGACACTCGCTGCGGGGTGGGGAGTTGTGGGGGGGGGGGGGGGGGAGTTGGCGGGGGGGGGGGGGGGGGGGGGGGGGTCCATTTACACGCGAGATTCAGCGAGGAAGCCCGCATGATTGATGGGACGGCTGAAACGACGGAGCCCAGATTTCCCCCGTCGGGCCTGACTGCAAACCAAACAGCATTGTCCAGCTCATGTGAGGCCCCCTCCCCACAAGACGGAGGTCCGAGCCAGAGCTGGGTCAGTGATGGGGGGGCAACAGAGTGGAGAAGGATGGTGCATGATGGTTTTGGGTCCCCAAATGTCCCATTTCCCCCAATATTTCACCCTCTGTCCATACACCAGCACTTCCTGCAAGTTTCCAACTCAGGTTGCCCCCCACCCCCCCGTCCCAGGGAGGGGGGCAGCTTCCACATGATGAACTCTCTGTCCCAATGGAGGAAACACCGGATGTTTGTTCAGACGAATGGCCTTCGAAGGTGAAGGAGTTCTCAGCTATGGTTGTATGAAGTTCTCTGATAACGGTATGAAGGAGGCTTTAAACTGCCCCCCCCCCCCCCCCCCTCCTCCCCCACCGTGGGGGTTTCCACCATCTCCGTATCTGTGTGTCGTATCTGAAGCTGCGGCACTGCGCTCAGATCGGCCTTCGGATCGATACCCCATCCAGCATCACAGGGATTTGCACTCGTCTCCCAACGAGAGCACCTTTGTTGTCCCGGAGCAGATATCACCGAGCGGATCAATCCCCCCCCACCCGCCCCCTAATGAATGTGCGGTAAACACGATTAATTTCATTAGACTGGCTGTTTATTCTGCTGTTTCCCTCCCGGCTTCCTGCTCTCTCCATCCTCTGACCTGCTCTTCTCTCCTCTGCCCTGCAGGTGAGACCTTCTCTGGGAACTACAGCCACACGGAGGGGTGCTCGCCCTGCACGCTCTGCACCGGCCTGATGAGGATGGAGACGCCCTGCACCGACTCCAACGACGCCGTCTGCATCTGCGACTACAACTACTTCCTGGACTCCATATCGGGTCTTTGCGAGCCGTGCACGGTGTGCCCGGTGGGCCAAGGCGTGTATTTGCACTGCGAGTACGGCCACGACACGGTGTGCGAGGAGTGTTTGGACAACACCTACTCGGACCGGGAGAGCTCTCTGGACCCCTGCCTGCCCTGCACCATCTGCGACGAGGAGACCGAGACCGAGCTGGCCAAGTGCACGCCCTCCTCGGACTCCGTCTGTCACAGTAAGTCCTCCAGAGGGGAGAATCCACTCTTCTGTGGGCATCGCCGCTGCAGGATTGCTAGGGTTAAAAGTTGTTACCACGGCAACACTGACCAGGGGCCTTAAAAAGGGGCAATTTGTGATCACGTTTAGGGTGACACCCCAGAGCTCAAACTTGTCTCCTAGAAATCGTCTTCGGGCAACGTGAAACTTGCCTGTATGGCGTTGAGAGATCATTAATTTCCGGGATTAATGATGAATCAGGTTGGAGATGCAGGAGGGAACACCTTTCAGAAGGCCTGGCAGTCACCCCCTGGTGGTCTGCTTCAGGTTTGGACATCCGGGTCTTTCAGGCAGCGCCGGCGAACGCCAGCCAAAGTCGAGCCGCGTCGATACCAATTACAGAGCTCACGCTGCTCGGTGCTCTTTGAGGACTATTATATACGTCTCCACCGCAGCCAGAGGTCACTCTTCAAAAGGAGGGAAGTTGAAAGCTTTGGCATCTAAAGGTCAAAGACACAACAGCAATGAATAATCTGCCCTCCCACAAAACCGTGGCTCGCTGAGCGGAGGCGTTTCGGAACCTAGAAGGAAGCGAGAAATTCTATCGTCGGAGCCAGAGAGAGGAAATGACTCCATAGCTAGTAGCTAATGAACCTTAGAACGGTCATGATGTTGTAGCTGGTGCTCTTGGATCTGTCTGACGGACAAGCGACAGAAAAATCGTGCACACACTAAGCTAAGTAGCCCTGTTAGCATTCCAGAGGGCTTTTCCCACAAGATTCCCGCTTTCCTTCTGAAAAACACATTCTTGTCATCTTACTTCTCGCTCGTCCGAACAAATGTTTGTCGTAGCAGACAGCGTGCTAGCTTGAGCTAAGATCAAAGGTAAGCTCCGTTGATCTTTGTTTAGCGTGGGAATAAGTCATCCCCACGATATCCAAAAGTCCAGTTCTGGAGGCCTGCTCTCCAGATTCCAAAGGCAACTTATAGTCTGCCAAGAATGTGGTCTGGTTAACTCTTCCCATGCGAAGGCGAGGATGCAGTGATAGCGAGGGTGGCGTGATGAGCCATCAGAAGACAGGACATCCTGCCCCCCCAGGCTCAGATCAGCTGTAAGTACAGGGGCCACAAAGCAGCCTTGTGCCACCCATTCAGCAGCCACCCATGCCGGCGGCCTGACCTTTGACCCTCCGTGTCCTGAGCACCGGCCATGTGGCAGCGACGATGGAGATGGCGCGATAAGCGACCTTGTGTTCCAGCCCCGTCACTCATCACCTCGGTGACTCAGGGCGAGAGCTCCAGTCCCACGTGTAGGGGACGATCGCTCCGCGGTGGCGGCCACGGCGAGCTGGCGTACGGCCGCCTACAGATACATGTTCAGCAGCGAACGGGAAGCCGCTTATTGCCCCATTTCCATCAACTTGGCTTTTTCGTTTTCCTTGTGCGGCCACGCATCGAGCTGACGGTGCGTCCGTGCTCTGCCGGGACTCCGGGGTCGATCGGACTCCGGGGGTTTCTCGGGTTTCGCCCTGGCGACCTCTGCGGAACCAGCACGTATACGCATGCTGTTGGAGGTTGGAGGACAACCACGTGTTGTTCCACCGGCCGCTCGGCACCTGCGTGCACAGCGGTGGCGGCGGCCCGCTTTGATGTGGAACTCTAGAAAACGCCTCCTGCATTTTTTGTTATTGGAGATAAAAGGTGTGTTTTCTCATCTCCCAACGGGCGCAGATAAAGATGTCTGACGTGAGAGAACGAACCGGGAGCCGGACTCAGCGGCGCTGGGAGCGCCGGTGTGGGTTCGGCTAAAGCGTCAGAGGCGGAATTCTCCGTCTGGACTCGGCCTCAGCAGAATGGCCGGTTCAATTTGGCTGAGAGTCCGTTCTTCTTGAGAGGGAGCGAATAAAAAAACAGACGGAGGCGCGCTCCTCTTCTCTTTATTACCCCCCTCTCCTCTCTCTTCCCCCTCCATTAACTCTCCCTCTCTTCCCACCACAGCCCATGAGTGTGTGTGTGTGTGTGTGTGTGTGGGGGGGGGGGGGGGGGGGGGGGGGTGAGCGTGGCGGTGGAAGGTGGCCAGCGTGCATTCAGCGCCTCCGCCGCTGCGGCATAATTACTCTTGCTAATCAGAGCACTTTACAGCGGCTCCTCTGTTCATCTGCACCCCCACCTCACTCTCTCCTAACACTCTGCCTCTCTGTCTGCCCCCCCCCCAGTCGACAGAAGACAGACTTGAGTAATTCCTGCTACGTGTGAGTGTTTGATGGATGTGCGCGCACAGGGGGAAGATTGAGATAGGGGTTGAGCCGAGACAGTGGGGGAGTGTTTGGCGGCTGATAAAGGGGGTCATTGTGCATGTGCTGCGCCTGATAGCTGCTCATCTCCACCCTGAACCGGCACAAGTCAGGACGCCAACCTCCACAGCAGACCCCGGGGCTTAACTTCACCACAAAGACCCCGGCCCCTCATAAAAATTGAAGCTTTTCTTCTCCTCCTCGCATCCCTCCGCTAATAAACACATCTCTGCGCGCGTATAAAAACCCCGAGCCAGGGTTTTATGTCGTTTCCTGATTGTTTTAAGCTCCCCATCTGCTCCGGCTGAGCTATGTAGGCTGGAGCGGCAGGTTCGCCTCCATGCGGCCAGATGTGTTTTTTTGGGATCGGCTCAGGGAGTTGGGATGTGCAGCGTCATAGCTTCTCCAAAACTCTCACCTCGCCTTCCGGGTTTGTTCCGTTAGTGGCGCATCGCTAACACCATTAGCCAGTCACGCATTAGCCGGATGATGTATGGCGGAGCCGAGGAAACCTGACTACCCCCTCCTGAAAGGTCGAGAAACCCTTGTAACACAGACGCCGGCTCCTCTGAACGCTCCCTTTTTAGATGGATCTGAATCAATAACGCTGCTGAAAATAGACCGCGAAGACGGACCATTCGACCATTCAACGACCGACGGAAGTTTTGCCGTCAGGTCCTCGATGGAACGCCCTTTAGGGTTGTTAGCGCGAACAGCTGAGTGAATTAGGCAACAGATCAATGCGGCGGAGCGTGTGGAGAACGTTTGCCATTACGGTCGTCAGATCGATGACCCGTCATTCCAAACCCACGTTTGCGCCGTTGCCTTTGATATCTTGATCCAAAATAGAACAAAGACCCAGAACCATGCGCGTCCTGCTGTTTCACTGTGGTAAACAAGGAAAATTCCTGAGGTCAGCTCAAGGAGCGGTTGTGCCAGATTTCTCCAGGAGGAGGCTGCAGATGTGGAGGTGTCTGGGCTCACGTTGGCGGGCTTTGACCCCGTGACTCCCACCAACGCAGAGGGCGAAGGCAACGGATGAAAAGCCCCAACACCCAATTCCAGAACATGTGATGGAGATTCACCACGGAGAAAATTCAGAGAGGAAAGAAAAGGAAACCCAATCAAGCACGGGGTGAACAATAAACCCTTTGATCTCGAATAAGTGTTTTCAGGCAGGCTCGTGTGGAAATCCGGCCGGTTGAAAAGCGCACGGCTTTGGAACGATTCATCTCCAATTTATCAATAATCAACGTGGCCCCGGCAGTTCGGCTGGCGGAGGGAGATAATAACTCAAACAAACGCAATTAACTGTATAAATGTAATTTAAAAAAAGACGAAAATCCATCGGATCCGTTCGGTCGGGTTAACATCCGCAATATGAGAAACGGTTTGTCTTCGGCTAACCGTAATTGCGTTTAGAGATCAAAGACAAATAGCTCTGGAAGTGGGCGGAGCCTCTCCGTCTTTGGCCTTGAGGGGTCTCTGCGGGGTTAATCTTCCGAGCGCCGGTCCGGAGATAACGAGGAGCAGCTCGGGCTTCTGCTGGGAATTAGGGGCTCAGATCAGAACCAGGCTGAGCAATCCGCAGCCCCTCTCGGTGTTTTATGGACGGACCCGCTCCTCGGCCAGCTGGACCACATCGCGGCGCAGAAAACATCGTGCGTGACAACTCAATGCTGATCTACAGACAGGGCCTGGAGGATAATTTGACAGGTCTGATGTCTGGACTGTGTTGGGTCCATCCCAGCCAGGGGACCATTAATAGAGCCCACAAAGGAAGAGGAAATAGAACAATTAATGGAAATGAGTCTTCTCTGCAGGCTTCGCCCTGATGAAGACCAGACCCCTCCAGTAGCGCAGAACCATCCGCCTTCCTGGATCCAGCACAACTAAACTGAAAGTGATGACCTGGTCACAGGCGTCAGACCAGACCCGTTGCCGGGTGGCTGCTTGGTGACAGATATCTGCCCCCCCCTCCTTGCTGATGAGCATTCCTTCTCTGCTAACAGGGACTCAGCTGAGACCCATCTGTCTCTCAAAAACAGCTGACGCATGTCTGGACTGGACGGACTTGATCCCGAAATATCTCCACAGCTGCAGGTGGAACACAAGTCTGGAGCCCAGAGGGCAGGGGGGGGCTAAAGACGGCACATTAGCACAACAAATGAAGCATGTTGTGGCTGTCAGAAAGAGTGTGCTGACTGTTGATGAGTGAAACGACCGATCAGTGGGGGGGGGGGGGGGCTCATTAAGGGGACGTACCAACATTCTTTTACATGCGCGCTTCTTTCCAGAATCACCACTTTTTAACCAGCACTAGTGAAAGATTGCCCACCGCTAGTTAGCTTAGCTCACATCTTCTGGTAGCAAATATGCAGTGAAATGTGATTGTACTGAGAAATTTATCATGCAAGTATATTATTGACGTTACATTCCTATCACATCGATGCTAACACGCTAAACTTAGCTCACTTTCCTCTGCCTCTCTCTTTAGATCCTCTCCTCCCGACATACGTCATCCCCACCACCGACATGGACCTGTCTCCGCCCTCCTTCACCAACATCTTCATCCCTGACACCACCGAATGCCCGTTGCCAGGAGGGGAAACGACCCTGTCCAGCTCTCCGCACTACCTCATCCTCATCGCCGTCTGCTGCTCCATCCTGGCCGCTGTGGTCGTGGGCGTGGTGGCGTACCTTGTTTTTAAGAGGTCAGTAGGAAGAGCAGAGGGAGATGTTTGTGCTCTGCGGTGAAAAACATTAGCACAATTGGGTTTTGCACTCCAACAACAACATAATTGTGGACAGAGAGGGAACCGCGATGTTCTGGCGACGGTGTTGCCTCGGGCTGAAATCCAGAAGCAAATTTCAGTGTGGTCCCTCCTAAAAGAGAAGAACTAAACTTGCAGGCTCACACAGTCATGGCAGCCTTCAAACACACTGAAAGGCGGTAAACAAGATCATTAGCGCCGAGTTTAGCAGTCGTACACATCTGCTCCTCGAATTTGGGTATTACAATCATAAACAAGCTGCAAATTGCATAAAATCCTCCGTTTATGTTGCTGTTTGTGTTAACACTTATGTGCTAACTGCGCTATCAGGCTAATACATGAATATTTATATGCATGTCTTTTTTAATATATACAGTGGGCGTGGCCTCGTCAGTCATCTATAAATGGAATATTTATCCTGGTATTCCACAGGTGGAATAGTTGCAAACAGAACAAGCAGGCCGCCAACAACCGCGCGGCTACAAGCAACCAGATGGTGACGCCGGAGGGGGAGAAGCTGCACAGCGACAGCGGCATCTCCGTGGACACCCAGAGCATGGAGGAACAGCAGCAGCAACACCAGCAGGCCCGGGCCGAGGTCCAGGCTCTGCACCCGCAGCCACACGGCCAGGACCAGATCGGTCAGTGCGCACGTTTGTTGTCAGCCAATGTTTGTTTGCGGAAGTACGTGAACTTTACCTGTTGAGGGTTGTTTCGGATGACCCGGAAACGTCACCACATTTGTCACCGCTCCGATCGTCCGCCCCCTAGTGGCCGGAACATCATATGACTGGAAACAAAAGTAATCCTTCCCTTCAATGACCCTCCTGAAAAAAAAAAAGACATAGCTTTATTAATAATGTACCAACAAGCCAGACCGCCGATAAGCTGACGACCCCCCTCCCTGCAGCGGCTTGGGAAAAGCTCATTTGGGTTTTTGTTTTTGGTTTGAGCCCCCGCGGTCCATTCTTCTCCCACTCTCCCGACTGGAGGAAGGCGGAACGGCCGCGCATCGAAGAATAGAAGGAATTTCTTTTGGAGGAACGGCTCCTAAATTGGCTCTTTGAGAGGGTCCCTGCCCCATTAAGTCAGTAACCGACTGGCTCGTTAACAGGTGTTGTGAGACGGGATCCAGGCCCGGTTCAGCTGCCTCCCAAACTCTGATCCAGCATCAGCGTTCAGCGGCTGCTAATTGGCGTCGCAGCACAGTCTGCTGGCACCGAAGCCACAGTGAACTTAATGGGGGTGTCAGCTTCTTCCAGCAGAAGCGGGGCCTGCTAACATCTGCGAAAGGGTGAGAATATGTCCAATAAACCATAATCACTGGGGGTGGGGGTGGGGGGGGCTCTTCCTGTCAAAACAAGTGAAAGAAGTCATTAAAACAGAGCGTGTTTGGACAGATAACATTCAGAGAGGGGCTTCCTGTGCTGCTGAGGGTCTCAACAGGGAGATCGGACCCATCATCCTACATTTGACCCCCCGAAGAAACTTGGCCCCCCTGACTCGAAAATCTGCCCCCGACATTGGCCGAATCCCTCAGGAAAAGACATGTTAGCAGCTTTAAAGCTCCTAATATTATTTTGGTAAACAGTAAAACAATCTTGGGAGATCAGATTGCGCCCCCCCCCCCACTTCGGTCCCAATCAGCAGAATGAAAAGCTTTATTCCGATTCAGGGTCCAATCAGCGCCGCCTGATTATATCCAAAAGCTGGGGTGGGGTCGCGTTTCAGCCCAGATTTAGGCGGATTCGTGGCCCGGTGGAGGTTTCAGTGTCGGGCTGAAAGCTCTGGCTTAAACACGCCCCCCCCCCCCCCCCCCGGTTACTGTGCTTTCCTGGCACCAGGACACGGTTTCTAAAGGGGGGAACACACCCTCGGCTCTCGGGGGTCCTCTCTCCGGTGCCCCCGCATTCCTGAGCCATCTCCACGGCGGCCCTCAATTGACAGCAGGTTAAGAGGTTTATGGGAAAAAAGAGCATTTGTCTCCCATCTTCATCCGCACAATGACGCACTTTAACGGGTTCGGCTGGGGGGGGGGGGACACACCGAGGCCCCCCTGTGGGAAATGGAGGGATACTCAGAGTTTTTTCCATGTTTAATGAAGGTTTTCTTTAGCGTAAAGTGATTGGAGAGTCACCTGTGACCCCCCTGCAGGGCCTGACGTGCTTCCGTTTCTCTCCGCAGTGGTGCGGGTGGACGGCGGCCCCCCTCCCAACACACCGCCGCATGATGTCTGAGGGAGAGGAGGAAGAGTTGGACCTGGAGACGGGGGGAGGGGGGGGACAGGACGGGGGACTCGCACTGGAACTTAAAAAGTGGCGAGGTGGCCCGATTTGTGGGACACCTCTGGACACGACCCCCACCATCCCCCCCCAGTGGGACCGGAGCCACGTGTGCTCAGTGCTTCTTCTACATATTAACCGATTATTCTCGCATTTATCCATCAGACGACTAACCTTTCCCCGCTAACCCCTTACGTGCCTCACAGGTGAACGGGCAGGGACGTTTCCCAGGACTTATTCCCCCCCCCCCCCCCCAGAGACAGTGACACACCCTCACATCCATCTCAAGTTTGTTGTTCTTTAGTCATTTTAGCATTTGGTAGCATGTTGTCTCGTAAAACGCCTGCGTCGCCGCAACGGTGATGCAGGCGACTCACGATCGCAGATGAAAACTATTCCCGGAATGGACCCCTTTCCTCCTTGTGGGTGGCCCCCCCCCCCCATCAGGGGCCATCACGGCGTCTCCGTGGGGCCGAGATGCTGCCTGACCAGTCGTGATGTCATCATTGACCCGGTACCAGAGGTGCTCAGCGATGGTAATCACCTGTGTGCCACAGGGAGGCGGCGTGGACCGGGCTCCATCGTGGGCTGGCAGACAGGTAGTAATTACCTCAGGGGTCTAGTCTCATCTTACAAGTGTGGCTCTCCACATCAACGACCCCTCAGTCAGAGATGACACCTGTCGCCATGGTGATACCAAAGCACTGATGGAACCAGGACGTTGAAGGAACCAGAGCGGTTTGTGGGAGGGGGAAAAGGATGTGAAATAAACACGGAGGGGAACTAAATGATGCTGAATCCGCAGGTGGGAAATGTCAGGCGCTCAGATGAGTCACTCCATCTTGTGCCACGCTGCACGAGTGGCTCACGTGGTCGCCGGCGGCAACAGGACGGTGAAACTCTCCCCCCTCTGCCCACTCGTGATTCATCCTGCAGCATTGAAACAAATAAAAAGGCTGCAGCTCACAGGTGTTGGACACACACACACACACACACGCACACACACACACACACACACACACACACACACACACACACACACACATAAGGGTACAGCTGAAAGAGCCGGTGTGATTCCTCTTTGTCCTCGCACATTTAAACACACATCGTAAGCAACAATATGCAAGGATACGTTCGAACGTCCTTCTTCTTGTTGTTTTTTTCTATCCCAGCGGGTCAGAATTAGCATTTTGCTCCCATTTGGATGTGATTTGAATGCAGTTCAAGTGCCTGTGTACAGCATCAGCTGCTTCAATGTTCACGTAGCCATTTACGATTGTTTTACGAGTTTTTGTCAGTGTGCGTGTGGGTGTTTTTGAAACATTTGTAGAGCTAACGAAGGTTTTAGCGAATGCTCTTCGGAAGCTACAGAGATGCTGAGATACGAACATGTTGCTCATGGAAACATATATTTTGCTAACAGCTCATGTAGCGTTTTGAGGAACCTGCACTCGGACGTTGAGATCGACCCGTCTGTGCAGATTTGACGCTACAATAATCGACCAGCTGCTCCCCAACAACGGCTGAAGGTCACCTGTACTTACCGACTAATGTAAACCGCGTTGTGTAAATGTGAATTTCTTAGATACACGAGGCGACAGTAGACTGTAAAGCGTTCGGAGAAATCAAAGTATGCTGATGAGTATCTGTAATAAAATAAACACGGATGTCGCATCAAGTGCCTCTGTCTGTCTTTTCTGAACGTGGGTGTAGCGTTACGCTAGCAGCGCTAACCTGACGACGGATCCGACTCTTCCAGCTCTCGAGTTTCAGATTGAGAAACGAAACCAAGTGGACTTTGACTGCGGGGAGGGAGAGCAGAATCTTGATTCCGTCAGCGGGGAGCGCTTATATGGAGACACCAATCAAACTGCGCTTTCCATCTGTCAGGAGTAATCAAGAGAGCTAGTGGGGCTAAATGAAAAGGAAATACGGACCAGAGATGGGAGCCGAGGCTCCGGCTGGAGCTGGATCCCGTATGGAGACGTAGATAAAGTGATAAAATGCACGACGACCTCACAAAGGATCAAGAAATGAAAAGCTCTCAGCTGGTTTTTGCACCCTGGAACAACCAGGATCTCTGAGGACACACACACACACACACACACACACACACACACACACACACACACACACACACAGTGATGGAAAGGCAGGAGACCTTCTCCATGTTGTCCACAGTTCTTTTTTGCCGGTCTGGTCCGGATGGTGTGTGGGACACATGAGGATCATCCGGTGCTGCAGCAGTTAACACTGATCAACCTGATCACTGAGCTGACACAAAGTGTGTCTGGTTAACGCGCAGATGTGCTCATCAATCACAGCATGGACTGAGTGTGTGTGTGTGTGTGTGTGTGTGTGTGTGAGGGGGTGGCTGAAAACTCTCCCACACTGCTGCCTTTCCTTCAGAGAGCTTATCAACACACCAGCCTGGACGAGTCTGCCTTCTCATCCGCTTCACGCCGTGTTTTCCTAAAGCTTCTCTGGAGGCCTGATCAGGGTGTGGAACTGACCCCCCTACACACACACACACACACACACACACACACACACACACACACACACACACACACACACACACACACACACACACACACAGTAAACTGCAGAGCTGCCTTCAGATGGACGGGAGCTGTGGAAGGATGGTCCAGGATGGTCCTGGATGGTCCTGGATGGTCCAGGATGGTCCTGGATGGTCCTGGATGGTCCTGGATGGTCCTGGATGGTCCTGGATGCAGCAGCAGGCTGATGATGCTGATGAACATCTGGTATTAGGACACTCAGGTCTGCTCCTCTGTTTTATCATCTCCATTATTCTTTGGGAAGACCTGAAATCATCTCTGAACACATCCTTTGTTTTCCACCAATAAAACATAAAGAGGAGGCGTTGCAGTTCCCGGAGGCACCTCCGACGGCTCCAACTGTGAGAACGAGCCGGTAGACGGGACTGAAGCTGAAGCTGAGCGGGGGGGGGGGGACAGATCTCCACCTGCAGCCGTGCGTCCCACCTGGACCAAACGCTCTTAGACCCCCCTCCTGAAGGCCAGAGACCTTTGAGGCCCTCAGGAGAAGGGCAGCAGCTTCTGTCTGCAAGCACATGGGCGAGGACAGGCACCCGCCTGGCTCTCATTAGTGCACGTGGGAGGGAGCATGGTAAAATGATGGAAGCTCTCCGTTTGCTGTACAGTAAAATACCCAGAGGTCCTGTTCAGAGCCCGACGCAGATACAGTTAAGCTGCACTCGCGCAGTCATTAAAACTGCATTATTGCTCTAAGTGCTGCGAGGAGAGAAGCTAAATGAGCACTTGTTAGCTTTATGGCACTGGCGTTATTGCCAGAGTCTGAAACCCACAACATCATCAGGGGCCACCGAAATTTATGTCAAATAAAGTCATCAAGGTTATAAAGAACTGATTCTGTAAAATAATTAGCAAGTAATTACGGCCGGGCCGGGGCGGAGGGAGGAGCGGCGTGAATAAACAAAGCTGTGGACGCAAGCTGACGCTCATGTGCTGGGGCTTCATTAAAAGCTCATTCAGGACGGAGAAGGATCCACAAAGTGTCCCTGGTGGACGAGGACGTCCTCAAGGCTCCAGCCGTCTTCTTCACACGGGTCAAATGAAAAGTTGCTCGAGTCATTTAGTCGTGTTTTGAAGCAACTTTTCCAGACTTGTCCAGCAGAACGGACCAATGAAGAACCTCAGCCACTGCCCCAGCAGGGCGCAGTGGCAGGAAGAATCCACCGGGGGAGCTAACCCTCCCCTCAGGCTGTTGGAGCTGGGCTGCACCTGACTGAGTGACAAACGTGGTATTTTTAGAAGGAACTACTTTAATTTTCTCGACGCTGCAGTTCCTCGTTGGCCGAGGCTGAAAGCTGCATCAGTCGTGGACCCAGAGCACGCTTTCATAGCTAGCTACAGCAGCGCTAATGCACAACATCGAGTCTGCTCGGAGACGTTTGGCCTTAATGCAGCGATGGTCTGACAACAGGCCCGAAAAATGAAGCAACTCATCCACGAGGGCATCTGCTGAAAGAAGAGTTAATGCACCAGACGGGAGGAGGGGGTGGGGGGGGAGGGGCAAAAACAAAGGGTTCGCGCCTGCGGGCCGGTTGGGGAGAGTGGACAGTCCATCACAAAGGGCCTGCTCGCCGTGCCCGCCTGGATCAGAGCGCTCAAAGTGCCTTAATGGCTGTAATGAGAGCGTCTGGATGCTGTGAAGTTAAGAAGGTGACGTATATAAACTGTTCCCTGGCATCGGGCCGCCGTTCTGCTCGCCATCGGGACCATCGTTTGGACGATGGAGACGTTAGATTAGAAACGTAAAAGAAGTGTTGCGGGATTTACGGCCGGGGTTGGAGCGAGAGGGGGCGATGGAGCTAAGGTGCAGGTGGCCGCCACATTCTGTCGGCGCCGACCTTTGAACGGCGCGTTGGACCGTTGGCAGGGCAGCTGCTCGGGCCTCGGGGGGGACACACGCTCGTCCGTTTCCTGTTTGTTTTAAAGCTCTTGTGAGGCCGAAGGTTCTGGCAGAGCATCTACGATCCGTGAGGAGGGCAGAGTTTTGCTGAGTCGGCTCCGCTATTAATCACAGGAAATGAAGAAAAAAGGTTGGAATTATTCAAACCACAAAATCTGTGGTTTTCTGGTAAAAAGCGAAAGAGCTGCGAGCACATTTCTCATGTTCGAGGAAGAAAAAAGTGAACAAAACACTGAACAAAATGGAAAATTCCCCCCTCAAAAAAGAACACAGACAAAATATATATAAATAGAGAAATTAGATGAAATAAACTGTTGAGACACCTGCAGGTCATTAGTTCATGAAGTAATCCTGAAAATTACACATGCTGTCATCAGACACACACACCCCCTGTACTTCTATCTTTGTGAGGACTTTCATCGACACTAACACCCCAACTAACCCCAAAAGTAACCCTGACTTAAATACAGGTCAAACCTCAACCTTGAGACTCTGTCTCAACTGTCCTCTGTTGTGGGGACCGGGTTGTGGGGACCGGGTTGTGGGGACCAGGTTGTGAGGACCGGGTTGTGAGGACCGGGTTGTGAGGACCGGGTTGTGAGGACCGGGTTGTGAGGACCGGGTTGTGGGGACCAGGTTGTGGAGACCAGGTTGTGAGGACCAGGTTGTGGGGACCAGGTTGTGGAGACCAGGTTGTGAGGACCAGGTTGTGAGGACAAGGTTGTGAGGACCGGGTTGTGAGGACCGGGTTGTGGGGACCAGGTTGTGAGGACAAGTTTGTGGGGACCAGGTTGTGAGGACAAGGTTGTGAGGACCGGGTTGTGGGGACCAGGTTGTGAGGACTGGGTTGTGGGGATCAGGTTGTGAGGACCGGGTTGTGGGGGAACCTCAATACGTTGCTTTTTAGCCAGTTTAGCCAGTTGAGCAGCTCTTTCTGGTCTGGAAGCAATGGGAGATCAGAACCTGGTGGTGGAGAAGAAGATCCACTTCAACGAACGGTCGTAGAGTCAGCAGGAGAACCAACCACCGCAGGAACAAACCAGCATCAGAAGGTCTTTGAGAAGAGTTCAGATGTTTGACCTGAAATCAAAAACACACATTTTCTTTAAACGTCTCAGTTTGGAACTTTTCCTGGAGTGCTGCTAACCTGCTCTTAAACTCTGCACAAAAGGAGCCAAACACACACCCCCCCCACAAGAACACACACACACACACACACACACACACACACACACACAACTGGATCCAATTTAAATAAAATAGCTTCCAAGCTGAGCTGATGAAAACGTTTAGCGCGTTTGCATTAGCATTCAAAGCTATCCACTAACCACATGATTTTCTACTGGTTTGGGGCTGAATTCTTCTTTTCCTGCAGACCTGAAAACAGTTTGTGATCCCACCAGCGCTGAAGTCCTCACTCCTGATGACCTGACGAGAACATGGCACATCTGGGATTTTATTTCCCCCTCAGATCTTTTTCAATCATTCAATTTCTCCAGGAATTCCATTTGTCTTTCGCCTGTCTCCTCGCCGTGCGCTCTGTCGTTCTGCCTTTTTGATCTGTCCCACCTGTTTCCCCTCTTTTAAAGCCTCCCAGGAGCCTTCAGGAGGGACAAATGTTCAGAAAAGTCCAGCTGTTTTAGAAACCTCACAGACACGTTAGCTTTTATTTACAACTTCTCCCCCTTAAATAGTAACATTAGCATGCTACTGTGATATTGCCGTGTTTTTAACATGTCCCGTACAGATGTAACATTTACAGTAGTGTCAAAGTAGCTCCAGCTGCTGCAAACATCTGCTCATATGGCTGGAAGGAGGAACGGCTCGTTAGCATCCTTTACATTTCTTTGTATGTTGCCATAAAAGGTGCAACCTTCCATCTAAACTCTGGCTGCTGAAACCCACCAGGTGGCAGATGCGACCGGAGACGCAGACACAAAGGTCACGACCCCTCAAAACTGGAAAAAAAAAAGAGCAGACGGTTCCTCACCCGCTGCCGTGTTGTGACAGTTGAACACAAACTGCTCCTACAAGGAGTCAGGGCAGATGTTTCGCCTCCACTCAGAGGAGAAACGCACCAAAACTGCGTCACATGTCCAGAATTGTCCACTTTCCTTCCCCCGGACTCATTTTACAGCCGTCCGGTCCTGTTACGCATCGCAGCCCCGTCCAAAGGAGGACGTCAGTCCCAGAATTCATCTGCTGCCCGGCAGAAAGCAGCAAACACAGATTATTGTCCTCGGCCCTGCGGAGGAGGAGGACGCGCGGGGGTGCGGAGCGGAGAGCTTTTAAAAGCTGGTGGACAAAAGGTCTGTGTCCCCCCAGGCCTGCGTCACCGTCCTCTGTGTCCCGCGCCGGTGCTGCGTCTCATGTGGAGACGCTGCGAACACAATTAAGGCCGACGTAATGAAATCACACAGCGCTCTGGTTAATGGTGAGCAGGGTCAGCCTGTGTGTGTGTGTGTGTGTGTGTGGGGGGGGGGGCAGCTTCTCTTTTATGATGTCTCGTTAAAATGGACCACCGGTCCCTCCGACCGCAGGCGAGCGCTACGCTAAAATGATTCGTTTTAACGTATTGTGACCAGAGCGAACAGAACCGTGGACGTGATCTGGATCTGTTGGTGCCCAGCGAGACGGGCGCTCGCCTCCTTATCCAGAAACGGAGATCCGGACTCCTGATAACAAACACAGGAGGACCGGTCGGGCAGAAGCAGAAGATAAAGAGGTGGAAACCTGCAGCAGGTGTCCAGGTCCAGACCAGGATGTCCCCCCTGGGTCCCCCCTGGGTCAGTGGGGACATTTATGGTGGTTTCAGGGTAACAGGGCTCGCCTGGAGGTCCAGAACTTCTGCGGGTCTCCCTAAACCTGAGGGTTTGAGGACTCAAGTGTTCTAAAGCGGCTCCCAAACAAGGAAGCCGGCGCTTTGCGCTACACTCAATGGATGTTTATGTAAAAGCAGCAAAGTGAGAGGATTTATCGTCTGTTCTGGTCTCTATCGGCTCCTCTCCCAGGAGTTATGGGCTGGCGGTGGGTTACCGGGTCCTTTGGGGGATTAATCAACCGGCTGGTGTGGAGGTGGGTGTGGCCTTGCACACTGAGGGGCTTTGATCAGTCGCTCGTTTACGTGCAAACACGTAATTTAGCTTTAAGCTAGCGTTGAAATTCACAAACCTTTGATCTTTGGGGGATCCAGGATCCAGAGCCGCGTTCTCACCGCTGGATCCGTGTCGGCGTTCCGGCCGAAGAGGAAGTACGCCGGCGCTCACCTGAAGAAAGCTGCAGCACCGACGAGCGGAGGAGGGGATCGTGGGAGGGGGGGGGGGCACGTCGTGATGCGTTCAAGGCCGTCTGTTGCTCTGTGGATCCAATTAGCTTCACTCAAGATGACAGAACAGGAGGAGAGCAGATGAAACTTGAAATATGAAAAGAGGTTCCAGGTGAACGTGTTTGTAAACGTCATCGTGTGTGTGTGTGTGTGTGTGTGCGTGTGTGTGTGTGTGTGCTGGTAAATCTCATGCGTACTTCATTACAGGGCCCATCCAGAGTGGCAGCACATCGGTCGGACCGAGAGGCTTCCTGTCAGAGCTGCTGCTCCTCAGCAGAACGTCAAAAGGAACATTCGGAACATTTCAGACAACGGCGGCCACACTTCCACCTGGCCCAGCGCGCAGATAAAGAGGCTCAAAACCAGATTAGGGGTGAATTCAATCTCCCCCGTCGAAGCACTTTGTAGCGCCGGAATCCAGGAAGCACAACACTTAAACAGAGAGAGAGAGCGAGCGAGAGAGAGCGAGAGAGAGCGAGAGAGAGAGCGAGAGAGAGCGAGAGAGCGAGAGAGCGCGAGAGCGCGAGCGAGGCTAATGTGAGCTAGCAGCGGGGCCGGGAGGACTCTCTCTGTGCAGGCCTGTCTGGATGAATCATGAGGTGCACCAAATGCTGTCTAGTTTAAACTAATGGGGAGGGAATTTATGGTAACACTTAAAAGAATGAGATCGATAGACGGGGGGCTCGGAGCGTTTAGGGGGGGGAGGAGAGCGTCGGCCCCGGCGGAGGGTCAATATCCTCAAGACGGGATCGACTACAGAGCCGTTGCTGTGGGCTGAGAGGGAGAAAAAGGTCAGGAAGCGACCCAGGGCAGGTTTGCTTCTCACCAACCTGCAGCGTTTTCAACAACCCTTCGGGGCTTCAAGGTTTTTGTAAAAATAAAATTTAATACGTTCATTCTTCAAGTCTTTGAGGAGAGTTGAAACTCCCCAAGGGTCCCAAGTGCTGCCTCCCTCCGCAGTGGAAATTTTTTATTGCTTTAAACCCAAGTTTAGTTTATGCTAGGCTACATCAACATTTGTTCTGGGTTGACGTTCTGCGGGCTTTTCTTAAACGCCCCCACAATTTTCCAAAATAAAGGCGAGCTCATGGACATTACTGGGTGGCTTCACCTGTATGTGAAGACGGATCCACTTTAGGTCTCTACACAGGTCACACGAAAAGACCCGAGGGCATCGTTGTTGTTCAGCGTGTTATTTGGTTGCTCTTTCGATCCTCTTTTAATAGGATCCATTTTTAAGGGGTCTTAAAGGGTTCTTGTGATCTGGAGGGAACCACTTTAATTCACGAGCCGGTTTGATGTGAGGTCGGTGGTAGATGCAGTAAAAAGTCCAATAAAGTCTAATAACAGTGTATCCTGTGCAGCAGAGAGGCTGGAAACAGATGCTGAGCATCAGGGAGGAGTCACCTGCAGGACAGGCGATCACACGCGCAGCATGTGGCGGACCCCCCCCCCCCCCCCCCCCCCCCCGTCATACAGTACAGGCGGCTTTACAGCTGTAAATAAAACTTATTCACCCTGTGATCCAAAACAGGAGACGCAGCCTTTAAGTGCGATGTTTAGAGAACAATTTGCTATTTTCTTTACTCCAGATGTTTTACCTTGATGGAGAGTTAGCTGCTAACTGCTGCTAGCTATTTCCGAAGCCCTCTACCAAAGCTCGCCGCGGCGTCATCGGATGTTCCCACGATCCGGCCTCGGAGCTGTAAAGTGGCCCATCTCCCATGTCCAGTGTGAGAGGAGCGACAGAGGCGTCTTCAAATATTTACAGGCTTCATTCTGTGTTTGTTCCACAGACGTATGAGAGGAGGAGGAAACCGTGTCAGGGCGCCGCGGCGGTGGACGCTGCAGTGGTGGAGCCCAGTTCCACAGAGCCCAGCAGATGTTCTGCTCTAGGAGTCCTTTTAAATAGATATCAGAACCACGTGCACGCCGCCATGACTGAGCGCTTCCTTCCATGATGCTGCTGCTGCTTGTTGTGCTAATTAGCATGCTTGCCGATAGCGGAACCTCCCCCCTCCAGTCAGTAAGAGGTCTCCGCCAAGTTGGTGCTGGCTTTTTACTTCATCAGGACAAGAGAAATCTAAAACGATTAATGTGTTTACTCAAGCCCCGGCGTGCTGATTGATACTTTGATCGATTGGTGTGGGGGCCAATTACATGAATCAAGAAAAAAAAAAAATCAGCTCTTTTCCAGCCGTGTAAACAAGCCATTACCGCTGAGCCCTTCCTTCCTGATGAAGCTCCAGCACAAAAACCGGTAGAGTTCCCTCCGATATTTGAAATCCAGACTCTCCTCAAGTCCTCAGCCCCCCCAGTAATGACCCAAGGTCACCTTTCTAATGGCCGAGGGCACGGCGGGACGGACATCAGCGCTCCATCACGGCTGAGAAAATGTGGGGAAAGGAAGTGGCGAGTGGGAGAAGGTTGATGCGTCCCACATGTCTGGGGGGGGGTTAAACCGCACCGCTGACCGGAGACAAGCTCAAACCTGACATAATGATGGCGAATAATGTCGAGGAGGAAACATGGAGAACATGTACAGGTGGAGAAATATTCAGGGGGGGGGGGGGGGGGGGGTTGTCCTCGCGATGTGAGGCCGAACATGAGAATTTAAGATCGTAAAACAGTTGGAAAATCGCGCCCCAGCGACCTGCAGATTGCTGTTATATTAAAGAACTAAAAAAAACCCTCTCTGGGTGCCGCTTGAATAAAGAAAGACTGGAGCTGATGGCGTCTCTGGAGATCACACAGGCGGTGATTGACAGTTAACCCCCCTCACACCTGGTAAATGGCTCCATGGCCGAACCTTCCGACCGCTCTGACATCATCCCTCAGACGTCTGTAAAAAAAGAAAAAAGGAAAAAAAAGCGCCATAATCACCAACACTGAGACGTCAGAGGAAAGCATGTTTTTTAAATTTCTTTGATTTTTATGATCCACACATCAAAGCAAAGGTGATATAATAGAGAAAACCTGGACAAGGAGGACCTAAAGGCACCGGACGTCAAAACCAGCTGTGATTTATGTAAAACTGCGAGGACGGTAAAGTTTACGGCCTCTCCGAGGGATGATATCAGGATGAAATGAGACGTAAAGGCTCGGCGGAGCGAGCCGCCATGTCAGCGCCGGCACATGCGCGTAACACAACACCTGAGAGATTCTTATTTAATGTGAGCAGATAAATCTGGGGCTCATCTGGGTCGGCTCGGAGATCCCGTCCCTCCCGCACTTTAACGACCGATGTGGGAGAAGAATCCAGAGCTGGACGCCGTCCAGGGCCGTCTCTGGGTTCCGTGCGTGGGAGACGAGGCGTGTCATCGACACTGTCGGACATCTTTTTTTTTTGCGCGTGGTTGCGGCTGAACTCGGCGGATGTTGACTCCGTTCACGCTGCGGGTAACACGAGTGTTTATGGAACGTGGACAAAGGAGACATTTGTTGATTGAAGGACGTCCGCCGCTGCTCGTAAGCGTTTCCGTCGTCTCATCTCCGCCTCGACCGCAGAGTCAAAGAGGACAACGGGAATAATGTTTGTAAACGTGGGAACAATCTCAGCGCCGTCAGGATCCACGCCACCGAAAACAAACCGCCTAAATGCACTTTTACGGAGACCTTTAGCCTAATTAAACAGGAGGAACGACAATTACGCAACAAACTGTGGCTGGAAACCTTTGCGGGTCCTGTAAATGTCCCACGTCTTTCCTCCGCAGATCCCTCCTCCGCTCAGGGGTCAAGTGTCAGCGCAGCAGCCGCGGAGTTGGTTTGGATCCAAGGTCTGGATCCAGTCAGAGATTACGCTGTGCCATCCACGAACCGATGAGCAGATAGTAACAGGAGACTTTCCCACAGACGCTCGCTACTGCTTTTAGCCAAAAATCCACTGAAGCGCCCCGGAGAGACGATTGAGAAGAAAATTCCACAAAACCGGAGGGGGATCCGACGCATCCAGCCCCCACCCATTTTATAAACAATTAAAAGCTATCGTGCACTTTCGTTCTGAGAAATGGGGCCGACGGTTCATTCCCGGTTCAGCTCCAGTGGAGACCGTCCAACCTGAGCCCAGGAGGGTTCACCCGCTCATCGCAGCAGTCCCACGTTCCAGTAATTGTCACGCCTCCGGTTTTTCAGCAATGTCGTGTGGTGCTTTGTCACAAAAATCCAAAAATAAAATATAGTTCTGTGATAAATCCAGAAAAGTCACTCAGGAAATGATTTATGACTCAAGACGTGTTGGAGGCGAACAGATGCTGTAAGATGGAAACGCTCCATCAAAGCCCCAGGGATCCAAAACCTGGAGGAATCACATAACAGCTGGATATGGACTCTAATCAGGGAATCAATCAATTCAACTCTATTTAAAGGTAGTCCAGAACCAGGAGCCTGATCCCCTGAGCAGGTCTGGGTGACAGAAAAATCCACTGTTTCATGTGGACAAAAGGAGGATGAGGAGAAGAACAAACATACATCATATGTGCAAATAACTGCAGACTGGGAGGTCCACCACACCACTAGGTGGCGGTGTCACATGCTACCAGCTGGTTTGTTTTAACAGGAGGCCTTTGTTTAAAAAACATAAACAGATAGAGTTTGTTTGGATCATCTCATCTTGATCCACTTCATCCTGGTCTGGATCGCGGGGCGGACAACCCTCACCCCCCGAGTCTACGTGTTCATTTAGCTGGAAATTGAAAACAGGACCTTCTTCGGTTGTCGTTTGTCTGATATAACCATTAAAGGTCCTGTAAATGTTCCCGTTGAGAACGCTGAGATCAGCGTGGGTCCGTATTCGCTAATGGCGTGTTTACCTTTGCTGGATTCGCCTCTCTGGGCCCATCTCGCCTCTCAGACGCGTCTCCCGACTGCCGCCGCTGTAGCCACGTCAGGGAGCGCTGAACATCTGCATGTGATCAGGTGGACCTCACCGGGCCTCCAACCGGATTGTTTTCACACTAAACTCGCAGTTCCCGGGATGTTTTCTCGCGCACGTTCTATTACATTAACACCTCTTCCACCGCCGTCCTGTCCCACAGCTCCCAGTTCGGAGGGGACCTCCACCTGCTGTCAATATAAACCCCTAGCTGAGATGGTGTTTTCCCATCATTGGTTAAAAAAACAACAACACGACACACGTTATGACGTTTGACTGATGTTTTACCGACTGTCACGTGGTGCCGTCCAATTTTCCACAGGGGTCAAAGCAACAGAGGCCACCTAAACTGGGCCACATTGATCCCAGATGATGAAGGTCAGCCAGGGATTATTCGTCTTCTGCCTTCTAAACCTCAGAACCAAGTGTTTATCGGTCAGGTTTAGGAATCCAGAAAGGCAATTTTCAGAGGCGAAATTACTAAAAAAAAAAAGTCATCAAGGGGAAATCTCATTCAACACGTTCCCCTTTTCTGGCAGCGGCGGAACGCCTATGAAAGGATTTATGGTGCAAGAAAAACATTAATGACCGGAGGTGAAGAGTAAAAACTAAATAAGAGGAATCTGAAAAGGTTCATCTTTTGATATTTGACATTTCCTTTGCAAACATTTGCCTGAATCTGGGGAGGAAACGAACGACGCTTCGAGTCGGAGAAAAGTCGAGAGTCGAGAGACGAGCGGCCACATCTCAACTCAGCTCCACTGATTTATTTCTCGTCTCCCTTGTTCAACCCGACCTGCTCCCTCTGGACTTTGCTGCTCCAACACCATCGCCTGATCGTCTCCATATGCGCTTCTTGGGGGCACTGAAGTCATCCGTCTTTGTAAGAATAAGTCTCAGATGAATTTTCAGGCATAAAAATCCGAGCGGGCGTGGTGGGAAAATGAGGCTGGGCTGCATAAACACATCTGCACTGTGGTCGAGCAGTTTTCACATATTTGAAACGAAATCACATTTTGCAGGTGATCTTCTCAAATCTGATGGAGCGGAGGTTCTTTTAAATCGCTGGACCTGCGGATGCCAGCGTTTCTGCCAGTGAAGATGGAATAAAAATGGCTGCAGCGCAACAAAAGCTCACTTCAACGGTTTAAGGTGAAGGTTTCTTCCGGTAGAACGGACTTTCAAAGGGTTCAAGGTCTGTTTGGAGAACTCGTTTCCTCAGATTTTTGAAGCCAGTGGGCTTTTATTGAGACAGACAGGCAATTTCAGCACATCCTTGAGTGTACTTATGTTCAGAAAGGGACTCTGGGTTGTTGGGTTGCCACACAAAAGACTAAGATCCTCCATGGAGGTCTGTCATGGACACACACTGGATTGGATGCGGGTGCATCTGACGGAAATGGAGATGGAGAAGGGGACACAGATGGACATCGGTGAGAGACCGGCTGTGCAGCCCCGCACTGATGGACCCTCACTCTCATTTCCACCACACGCCCACAGCCGAACCAGGCGAGCGTTGGCCGACACCCTGGGCCGCGCTCGTCACACTCACTCTGCAGCCACCTCCGTCGCCTCCACTTAAAAGCCCCGTCTCTGCATCACAGATCCAATTTTACAAGATTAAAGGGAGGAGGACAAGACGCGGCACGGGGGAGGTAGATAATGGGGGAGGACGTGGTGCTCAGGGTGGTTGAGTTCAGATGAAGCCTATGGTAGCGGGCACCACGAGGAACAGAGACACCATTCAGTGGCCCTAAATGAAATCTTTATGGAAGCCATGACGCTGGACGTCCGGCTGCTCTTTTACACCGAGATGAAACCGCCCGAGGGCTCCTGGAGGAGAATTCAGAACCCGACGTGTGCCAAGAGTGGGATAGTGCAACACTGGGGGTTGGTTGGAGCATATGGTCCACACATTTCAGAGCCGAGCATCAAACAGCCGTCAGAGAGGAGCCGGACGGCGGCGTAAGCATCCCAGGGCTACACAACAGTGACGGAGTCATTTTTATAAACAAGCCCAAATCCCGCTCCGGTACTATCGTTCTCAAATTATCTGATCGAAGTCGGGCAGATTGATGCTGACAGCTCGATCAAAGGGGACGAAAAATTCGAGAGGCTGTAGAGAGTGAAGACATATGGAGGTTTAATTGGACTAAACAAAACGATCCTGCACCAGGAAAGGAGGTACGGCAGCGATGGCTCCGTCGCTGGAGCGACCCAGCGCCCGCCCCCCCCCCCACGAGCACTCCTGAAGAACCACAGGCCTCCCACCATTGTTCTCCTACGAGAACATTGTTCACACAGAAACGCAGATGTGGCTGGGCTCTCGTAGAGTCTCGCCCCTCCACGCTGGCTGTTCTCGAAGACGTTTGGAGCAGCTGCAGCCGCTTCACCAGCGCCTTAAAGGAGGAGGAGAATCCCCCGGCTCATCGACGCAAGCGATGATTCACTCAGCGATTATTGCGTAAGCACACACTTTAAACACGGCGGTGGCGGCGTTTTAAATTTGCCTAATCCTTCTCTCTTACCCCCCCCCCGTGCACATTTAGACCCAGTTTGTAGGGCGTCCCTCGTCACGAAGACAGTTTCCCCTTAATCCCGCGAGGTTGAAAAGCTGCCGTCTCTCACAGAAAGCTCATCACGGAGGCATTGTGAGTGTGGAAGGGAGGGAGCCCACAGAAAGGCTCTTCTTGTATTTTCTGTGGTTCTGGTGTCAAATCTAAATGGATGTAGAGGTGGCGGGACGGAGGCAGCCTTTCCTGTATTACAGGAGTCAAATTTGACAGGAGCCGCGCCTCATCATCCTGATTGAGGTCCTGCTTGTGTCCTTTCATCCTCCACACAGAGCCAACCAGAACCCCGCAGCGCCTGGATGAAGCCGCCTGATTTCCACGGCTGTCCGTGGTGGACAGAACCGAACTGCATTCAGGGCCACTGTGTGAAAAATGGCTCCTGCGGTGCGTCGTGACTCACTCCGCCGCCGCTCCCCCCCCCACTCCTGGATGCTCTTCCTGCTGCTCCTCTCCTGCAGCTGATGAGTCAGAGTTACAGTAGAAGTCTGTGCAAGGAGGGAGGATTAATAAATTAATTTATGACACCCTCCCTCCCCACCGCCACTGATGCCACTTGATTTAATTTGAGAGTTTTAAACCCAAGAAAGGAAACGGTAGCTTTTATCTCCTTTATTTTGGGGGTGGGGGTGGGGAGGGTTCTTGGCAGCCAGCGGCTTTTTATGCTTTCCAGGGACTTTAATTGTTTTAAAGGCTTCCTGGGCAGGTGTCAAGCGTGACGTCTGCCTTTTGGAGGAGAGCTGAAGGTCGCGGGCAGGGAGAAACGCCTGAGATCGTGTCAAAAAGCACGTCAGACGTGAAACATGGGACATTTATAGCCACTGACGTCCATTCAATACTGGCCAGGTTCATCTCGCGACTCCCCCCGCAGACACACAACTCCAACAGTTGGAGGACAAAGGAAGGTCGATTGTCTGAGATCTTCATTAAATATAGTCAAATTAATTACAGGCCATTTTTAACAGCATATCCTTGTCAAATCCAGGAAAAGCTGGAAATGAAGGCCACTTTTGGAGGACTAATAAACCAATGTGAATATAAAAGTGGGTTCTAAAAACGTCTCAGATCAACAGAAAAGTTGAAGAGTCAAACGGGTCCAAATGAAAACACGCAGAACACGGGACAGCAAAGGTCAAGCTGAATCTGAAGAGGTCCTCATAAACCAGACCCAGGTGATCCTCAATGGTCCTGAGGATCTGGAGAACCTGTGGCCAACATCCGGATCACCTAATCCATCAGGGCTCACTACAAACACAAGCAGCTGGGAGCAACTCCTCCATCACACATGACCCCTGTTTGTCCTACAACATGTCTCCTGCGCTCTTGCTAACATCTCACCCCAAAACTGAACCCCTCCCCCCCGAACTGCAGGAGAAAGTCGGATCTTTAATGGATCCCTGTACGACTCACTTAGGCGGCAGTAATGAGCAATCCATTACGTCTGGTCAGCTCATTACGGTGGCTCTGGGCCTGATGTGGTGCGCAGCTTTCATCCGGCTCTTTGTTTAGACTTTAGCCCATGTCTCCGAGTGCTCCTGATTTAGAGCGTGTCTGTGGACGCGTGGGGACCTGAAGGAGGGAGTTACTCCATGTGCAATAAAGGGACTGACGAGTCGTGGGTATTGGGCAACTGATGTTTGTTTTCCAGCTTGTTTGATCCATCGCGTCCAGCTGAAAGCAGGAAACCAGCACTCCGACGACCCCCCAGTACATAAATAAATCCGGAGGAACAGGGAAGGCTTTCCTCTTCCTCACGGTCTTCACTGACCCATGTAGCAGTGATTTTGATTCAAACCTTTCCTCGCCAGCGGTGGGCCGGCGCGTGCTTGCTGATGAAAGCCTACGTTGGTGCTGGACACGTTGTTCCCAGTCGGCGATTGTGACAGATTAAGTGCTGCGTGAATCAGAACGTCACTGCTCCCAGAGCGTGAAAACCAGCCATTTAAAACAAAATTTAAAGGCCAATTTATAAAAGAGCCTCGTCGTCCACGGTGAGACGCGTCTTGATGGCCCCAATAATCATAAAAATGAGGCACGCGCGGATGCGAAAGGTCAGTCGTAAATCATGTGTGTGTTGGGTTTTTATCCATAACTGCTGTAAATAAAGAAAGATGAGGTCACACTTTCCTGTCAGCCCTCATCTGATTGGCTGGACTGAGGGAATCATCCCCACCCACTCATTAATGATCTTTACTAGCATTTTTGCTTTAAATTGTTATCTGATGCCATAAATTTGGATGAAGGGGGGGCTGCCTTCCCAGTTGTCACTGGGGGAGAGGAAGTGTTGCAGCCCAAGACAAGTCACACGCACCGGGGGCCAGTTTGGAGTATCCAATCAGTGGAATGTTTGTGTTTTTGTTGGGAGGAAAACCAGAAAAAGCCGAGGGAGAACATGCAAACAACGCAGAGTTGGAGTGGAACCAGGAACCTTCCTGTTTTAAGGGACTTTTCCCACTGGTGTAGCACCATTCCTCCCATTCTGCTGTTTTCAGCGATGCGGCTGAATCTCTGAACCATTTGGGGGGTAGAAGGTTGTTCCGATTGCGTGACCCAAGAAAGAGAGATCGAGAAAGGTGTTTCTTCAAGGATGGATTCGTCCCCTCAAGGCCCCGGTGGACGTGAAACACATGGAACCGATAAAACCCGATAGCCAAATGCAGCCCGTTGAAAGAATAGAAGGACAATATGGAGGCAGACGCAAGGGAAAGTGAGATTACAGCCGACAGAAACTCTGAGCTCACATGTGGACGCTGAGCGTTGGCGTCGTTAATCACGCAGGGATCCAGAATTTACAGGATATGAAACGAGAGCAAAGCTCTGGTAGCTGATTGCAGCTGGGTCCTCGGGCACAACAGAGGCGAAACCGCAAAGTTCTGGAGGAATTTTGGCGCGTTCACAGGGAGGCAGTCGTGCATTCGGCCTCCTGGCTTCATGCTCCGACGCCGTGGCAGAATGTATACGTCTAGAAGCAACTTTTACGGCCGCATGTGGCAAACAGTTCTCAAGGGTTCTCAGGGCCGGCCGGGCCAGCGTGGAGTTTATCCTGTCTGCTAACACACATGCCCCTCACAGAAGGTGGTGGAGTCCTGGAGTTTATTAACAGGAGAGCAGTCCGCAGACATCCATCAACCGACCCCCCCCCCCCCGCCTGCCTTGGTCACACGTGGAGGGGCAGAGGACGCAGGTGAGGTGGAGCCGCGGTGCTCCGAGAATCTGATCCACGGCACGGAGCGAGCTACCGCGAGCAAGGATCATGGCGTGTCATCGAGTTATAGTCGCTGCTTAACCTCTGACCCCAGGAGGGGGGGGGGGGGGGTTATGCTCCCTTTTCTCTTATCTAAGATCTCGCATGTGTGAAAGTCCTGATATCACTGAACAACCTGCGAATGTTCTCCAGATAATCTGGGGGACTTAATGTGGTCACGTAGATCTAATGCAAACAGGTTTTCCCTTAAAACCCGTAAAAGTGCCGCACATTTCTGCAGATGTGAGATCACCAGCGGGACTCCGAAGCGGCGTCAGGAAGGTTTCCGGCTGTAGATTCAAAGGTTACGAAGCCGTTTGGAGCCGCGGCTCTTATCGCCGCCATCGTCGGGAAACTTGCATCCGCTTGCGGAGGCGAGAGGAAAAGCCGACGAGCCTCGAGAGAGGCCGATTGTTTGATTGAGACGGCAAAAAGATAGCGCCCAGTCGGCTCGCGCAGACGGTTTCATGGCGACCGGGTGAGGATGATAACTCGCCGCGCGCTTTAATCCGCCGCGCAGCTGCGGGTCGGCTGCAGATCCCGATCGATGGCGGCACCCTGGATTGAATTACAAATCGAGTTTAGCCAGGCTGCTTTTCTCCATCTTTATTTCGACAGTGTCCCCCAGCGAGGCTCCTCTGCAGGCTATTTACGGTGCCCTCTTCCTGGGTAAGTTAATAAGGTGAACCCGGCACGGACGCAGCTCCGCACACACACACACACACACGCCTGTCCTGACTCATTTGGGCAGGAATTACTCGGACACACCCGATCAATCATGATGTGGGATGGGGGTCATCCCCAGAGCAGCCCCACCCCTGCACCTCGTGGCCTCTCCCGACGGTCCAGAGCAGACATTATTCTGATCATAACTACGTTAGATTTCTCATGATGTGCAGCAAAATGCTGCCACCCCCCCCCAGGACCCATTTACTGGCAAGAGCTTTAATTCACTATTGTTGATTCAAGCTGCCGTCTGGACCACATTCATTGACTTTTTATTAACATAGTCAGTCTCTTGCACTCACGCTGGAATGCACCAGCGTCCATAATCAGGACGTGTGATGATTATGGAAATCCAGATAATCTGATAATCCTGCAGGTGCGGGAGGGGCTGCTCCACTAGGGCTTTGCTGTTGATGTCAATAAACATTTAAAGTCATACCTCTAGGGCTGTTAGGCCCATCATAAACCTGTGGTTCGCTGCCCACTTCATATGTGAAATGTGTTTTTCCCCCCTCCGGGCGGTTGTAGGTTTAGCTAATAGCGGTGCGACGCTTATTTAGTGTGCGCGGTTCGAGGAGTGGAGGGCGTATGCCGAGCTGTTAATAGGCTCCACCGCAGGAGTCTAACGAGGGAGATGCAGCCAGGGTAATTACAGCGAAGATTGGGTTTTCTCGCCCCAGAGTTTGGGGTGGAGGGGGGTTAGAAATGGGTTTGGTACTGGAGTGTGAAAAATGTCGGCAGGAGCTGCCACTTTAACCGCCTTCTCTGCGGAGCTTAAACCGCAGCTGACCCGCGTGTTGCAAGAGTTAACCCATCTGATCCCTCCTTCCCTCAACGCCCACGTTGCCCCCCAGACAGCCCGGGGGCCTGATCCACATCAGCACAGCCGCCGGGCGCACACACAGTGATGAAAAGGCTCCGTGACAGCGTGAGAGAGATACGGAATAAAGAGGCCGACTTGTCCGCCGAGTCCGGACTGCGGCTTCTCTGTGCGAGTAAAACAATAGGGGATTTTCCCTGTGGGCGGCCGCAGGGAGGTCACAGTCCACCCAAGAGGCGCGTGCACAGGCTGCGGCGTGTCAGCTGGACCTGAGGTGGACGGAAACTGAACCGAGGGGGTGGAAAGATGGAGGCATGGCCTTTAAAACCAGCAGGAGGGGAGCCGCAGTGTCCTTGATCTGGCCCGTTCAAAGGTCAAGCCTGGACCCTAACAAGGGCAACCCAGAGGTCTCCTAAATCAACAATCGTCTCTTATCAGATCGCCAGATGTTTATGTTGGAAAATCCCCATGGAAACCAACACGCGGTGCTGCATAAACCCTAGAGAAGGTCCGCTGCCAAGGGTGACGGAGGGGGAGGAGGAGCCGACAATGACAGCAATCATCATTACACATTACAGAGGTTTCATCTGGCGGCGAGAGACGAAGCGCCGCTGGGAACAGGTGACGTGCGCGGGAGAATAAAAGACAACAAAGACAGGATGGCGCCCTCCTTCCCCGCCGTAATCAGCCCAGCATGTGCGGCTAGAAAGCGAGCCGGACGGGCCGCCAGGACGGTGCGACACCGGTCAGCGCGACCGGCCGGGAGCGCACGTGATTATGATGACACAGAAGTAGGAGAAGAAGACTCGCGATGACATGACAGCGGCGGATAAACGACACGGGTCGATGGAACGGGGCGGGAGAGGAGCCGCGATCAGGCTTTGGAAGATAAAGAGCGGCGAAACCGAAGAAAGGCCCGACTCACATCCGAGTTCCCGAGTGGGCGCAGAGGCTCATTTGTGGTGCTGGAACTGACAACCCATCATTGGCTGCCATGACAACGTCCAAAGGTTGTGTCCGAGTTTGTGGAAATTAACATCGGAAGTTGCGGCGAGCCTCTCCAGTGCTGCCACAACTCAGAAACACCTAACTGGGCGCAGGCACGTGCACTAATGAGGCTAACGCTCCGGCTAACGCTCCGGCTAACGCTCCGGCTAACGCTCCGGCTAACGCTCCTCGCCACGCCAGCTCCATATACCCACACGCGTGTGCTGATCCCAATCAGACGTGGTGACGTCACTCCCGTCGCATCATAGTGTGCTGACATGTTCCAGATGTCCCGAACCGTCACCTTTCTGCGTCCATCAAAAGTCCGCTGGGTCATAATCAACCCCGTCAGCTGATCCGAGTGTTTTCCGAGTGCCTTTCCAGGAACGGCTGCACCATCTTCTGTCCGTCCACGTTCCACTGATGTGATTTTAAAGCCGCGCTGACGTCTCGGCTCTGGCGTTTGCTCCATGCGTGAACACGCGGACGACACGGGCGGATCTCCCCAATTACCCCGGATTAACGCTGGATATTCCTGCTCCTCCGCCACTGCAGGTCTACTCGGCGGGTTAAGAGGTGTAAAGTTTCCGCAGCAGCAGTCTGGATTGTGGTTGCTCGCCCTTAAACCGCCGTTGACAAGTGTTTACATACCAGCCTGAACCGGCCGCCGTATCAAACGGGCCCGCACAACCCAGACGGGCAGCTGTTGTGACAGCCGGCAGATGTGCTGCATCAGAACATGGCTGCAGAAACGGCGTGAAGCTCCGCGTGGAAGTGGAAATAGACGCTGCTGAGGAGCCTCGGCGAGCGCTGACCTCGACTCCTGCAGAGACAAATATTCCCAACAACAACCCGGTTGAAATCAAATGTCTAGAAACGACAAAATGCTCCCGTAAAAAAAACGCCAGGAAATCTAAATGTTGCTAACAAAACCCTCACCAGAACCCCCTGGTGGTCGGCTCTGGTAATCTGCCTCCGCTATTCCAACACAAATGTTTCTAACCCGTTTTGAAGCATTGTCAGGCTCCTCTGGCTCCGCCTCCACGTCCACACAGACGACCGCGTTCCATGCTAGCGTACGTTACTCGTTCCTCTCAATCCAATAATTCAGCCCTGAAACTATTCCCGTCCCAACGCTGGGAAACAAATCAAAGCCTCAGATGCATAATGCAGGAACGGACTCACTTGATTGGTATCACACTGCAGGACAATCAGGCCGCGGTGCATTAAAAACACTCCTTTCTGCATAATTAATGAGGCCCCAGCTCCAAGCAGCAATTACAGCGGCAGAGTCCAGCTGGAGTCTGCAGCCATCTGCCCGAACGGGAGAGAGGAATAAATAAAGCCGGAGCAGCCGGCGCACGTGTCCCAGCTGCGGCTTTGTGGACACGGAGCTGCCGACAGGATGTTCCAAACTGGGATGAAGAGACGGGAGGAAGGAACGAGGACGCGGGGGTGGATGGCGGTTTCACATTTGGAAGGATGGTTGTCAAAATCTTTTCGAGGAACCGGGGCGAAAACACACGTTCCGACACACGTGTGGTACCAGCAGGAGCTCGTGGGGCTTGGAAGCCGCCGCGGCCCGGACGGGGTTACAGCGATAATCTCCGGGAGCCGGATCAGCGCCATTAACCTGACAAATTAGGGCCTCTGCACTTTCACCAGAACCAAGAGAGACTCCCCACAAACAAAACTCCCCACTCCCCACTCTCCGAGGCCACCCATGCCGGCCGAGGCCTCCGCCCGGCAACACGCCGTGCGGGAGTCAAGGTCGAGTTACCTTTCAAAGCAGAGAAAAAACAAACGGGAGCTCTTAACTGCGTCGCCCCAAATGGATGCGAAAATAAATGAGTCCCGCGTCTGCAGATGTGCTGCCGATAACCGAGGCTGCAGCGACCCGTCACCAGAGCCCGGATCAGAGGGGAGAGGAGGCGGGACCGCGAATCACCTGAGAGAAACCCAGCATGAATAAATCTCCCGTCCTCCGCCTCGTCCCTTTAACGTCCACGGTGGCACGTTGGTGGTGGTGGGGGGGATGAAGCGAACAGGCACGGACGAGCGCAGGTCCCAAGGTTCCACAACCCACCGGAGGGCACGGCGAGCTGGTGCTCAGGAGGGAGTCCGCCGAGAACAGAGACGGGGGGGCAGGTAGTGACAGAAGCTGCCATGCGGCTCCTTTCCTGCCAAAACCGAGGAATTATTATTTGGCCTGCAGCAGCGAAGCAGCGTGCAATCAAAGCAGCTTTCCAACGCCACTTCATATTCCTTAAACACACCCAGACTCCAGCTGGGGGGGGGGGGGGGGGGGGGGGGGGGGTGAGAGGGGGGTTGGTCCCCCCCCCTCCAATGTGGAAGATAATCAATCATATTTGAGTCGTCAACAGCATCATGAGCCCATAATGAGCCTCTGGGAGCCAAAGCAGCTCAGCTACAACTTTTCTTTCATGTCTGACGACATGTAGAACAGCAGAAGTCGTCACGTAGACAAGCACGTGCACGCGCACACACGCGCACCTACACACACACAGCAAAAGGGGCTCCTGTGACGCGGTGCAGCGTGATTTCATGCTTTTATTTTGCTTTGAAAACGAATGAAAGCGTTTGAAGAGTGCGTCCCCAACGTGGAGAACTGCCCGGGAACGCCATGTTGTCTTGTTGACTCACATCTGCGAACGCCGCGCTGGTGTTAGCGGCTAATTGAGAGCAGAGCAGAGGAAGCGACGACGAGTCGAGAATCCGCACGAGCGTGTTTCACTCTGGGAGTCGTGAAGCAACGAGGCCAAAGCGCCGCAACTTTTGTCTCAAGAAGATTCAGGGAAAAGTTCCTTGCCACAAAATCCCCGATTGAACCGATCGGAAACAGGAAAGACTTAACCCCTTCTGTAAAACACAAGGTTTCGTGTTCAGTCTGTGGAGGGAGGTGTGTTTTATCACATGTGACACTCGAACATGACGGCCCGTCTGAAAAACAGGCGGCAGTAAATCACTCGCAGAATTAAACCAATTAACATGACAGAGCAAATAACTGTGGGCCGCTAACTGCTAACGTTAAGGGTTAAAACAGCGAAATAACTGCCAGATCCAGAACATGTGGTTCCCATTACAGTGTGTGTGTGTCTGTGTGTGTGTGTGATTGTGTGTGTGCGGCTGATATTAATAAAAGTGAAGAAATGTGAATGACAAGGAATTGTTAAAAAAAAAAGCTAAACTGTTACCATCGGCAAACGGATCGTGTTACCGTGTTTTTATCTGTGTGTGCAGCAAAAATGTCTCACCAGAGCGAACACACACACACACACACACACACACACCCTCAAAGAGCAGAACGGCTCTGGATGCTTTGAGGTTTCTGCGCTAACAGATTTAAAAACCCGCAACAACTCAGCGACGGAATCGATCCGACAGTTAAGTTATGAACTATAACTTAAAAAATAAAAATCGCCTCGTCTGTGGTGCCGTAAGTGGAGGAAGATCTGCTTTGATTTGGCCGATTAAAACTTCAAAGCTACTGGACGAGGCGATGTCAGAGGTCTCCAGCCTGTGATCGAGTTAGCATAAATGTTCATCCAAATACGGCTCGAAACGCCATCCTAACGAAATATGGACATTACCAAATGTAGCTTGTTGGTGCCACAAGAGCGCCCCCGGTGGTGGGTTTCTATAATTACGCTGTTCAACATTATACAATCAGGCTAAAGGTCACAGAACATTTGGTTCCTCTTTGGAAAGTTCTGGAAGGACCTACTGAAACATCCAGATGCATGATGGCAGGTCAGGTAACTCTGAGCTAACCAACCCTTTTATTTTTGTCGCCGTGAACGTACCGACCACTCAAATAAACCCTTTGGCCTGTGGTGAGTGTCCAACCTTCCTGCCCAGCCAGACTGGTTCTGGTTCTGTGGTGATGGTGATTTACTGGCCGCTCAGACAGACGGTCAGATCCGGCGTCCCGTCGCGCTCTTCAAAGTCATCCAGGAGGACGCGTCCTCTCCTCCACCCACGGCTCTGCAGGCCTCCACGGAAGCTCGAGTCTTTGGAAGAGGGCGTCCGTCCCTCGCTGGTCCGAACCCCAGTTTCTCCCCTCCAAACCGGACCTTGTTCTGTTTGGCAGCCCGGCCTGCAGGATAAATAAATCCACTCGGGCACTATCGGTTTTCAGGTCCCCCAGATGACAGAAACACGTCAAACCACACAAACAAATGGCTCCCCTGTAACCCAAATAGTATAATTGGCCAGATCCTGCACCCCCGTGCACCCCTGCCCCCACCAGGCCTGAGGACTCCATCTGCCCCGAGCACTCTATACCCACACCCGTGTCTGAGTGTGTGGGGGGGGGGGGGGGGGGGGGGTCAGCCTCCCATCACAAATAAAAGTTTAATGATCCAGGCGGGGAATTAAAGGCTCATTCCAGCAGCGGATAATAGGACAGCGGCGGAGCGGAGGGAGGTGTGGGGGGGATTAGAGGGTAGAAGAAGAGATTAGAGCGGCGAAGAGAAGAAGACGGAGATGATCAAATGTGATGGGGGGGGGGGACGTGGACCCAAGGGGAGCAAACGCTGCAGGGATCAAACCCCGGCCTTCTAGCCACTCAGTTGCATCACGGGTGATTTTGGGGACCACCAGCTGCCACCAGGTAAGGAAACGTCAACCACTGACCACCCTGACCTTTGACCCCAGCCCCTCCTAACTCTGACCGGCACCTGAACCTAAAACTGACACTTTCTCACCTCGGAGCCGCTGTTTTTACCTCCAGGTGTGTGTGTGTTTGGGGGAGGGGTGGCCCACCACACACAGACAAACCCTGGTCATACACACCAGACTCGCACTCACCCTCCTCGCTATGACCCTAGAGGTCAAAAGAATGTGGCTGTGTGTGTGTGTGTGTGTGTGTGTGTGTGTGTGCGTGTGTGTGTGTGTGTGAGAGAGAGAGAGAGTGTATCAGGATGGTCTTCAGTTGGAACTGAGGAAATGAGTGTTTTTAAATGTTTTACCAGCCTAGGAGTCCCCAAAAAACACACACACACACGCACGGACGCACGCACACACACACACACACACACACGTAATTTACTCAGGTTCATGAACATTAAATCTCCTTTTCGTTTAAAAGCTTTTTAACGTGCTGAACACAGTTTTTCCTTCATCCCAGTAAAAAATAAAATCAAAGGCATGTGTGTGTGTGTGTGTCAAGAAATGTCTTTGATGTTTAAGTCCATTGACTTTCAGCCACATTTAACATCACATTAGCAGGTTTTTGCTTCAGTTGTGCTCGTACAAGAACATTTCAACAACACAAACACACACTCGATTCTGACGACGTTTTACGTCACACACACACACACACACACACGCACGCACACACACACACACACACACACACACACACACACACACACACACACACACACACGGCGTGGGAAAAACATGCAAACCTGTTTTTGATAAATATTTGCCAAATCTGGCAGAGCGAGCACTTCCTGAGTGGAGCCGCGGTGGTGAAACGTGACCTCGGTCTCCGATGGAAGGCCACCTGCAGCCGTGTCTTTCCCGTCATGGCTAAAACATAAATAAACCGCGAGAGCCTCTAATCCAGCCTCTCCCGGCCCCTCCTGAATATTTATGTTTAGATTAGCCGTACGCCGTCGCCGCCGCTGGCCCGCGCGAGCCACGGAGCCGCGTCGCCGCTGCCAACGAGAGGAAGGTTCTCGAAACACGCAAAGGCAGCCGGCGCCGGCGCCGAGGACGGGCTGACCCGTGGATCCGCTCCGGGGGAACCAGAGGGCTCGTTTTATCGTGGAGGATTCAAAACACGAACGTGTGGATGTTGACACATGAAACGGGACAGGAAAGACTTATTACAGAAGAAGAAGTGACATTTCTGAGCTCACGGGTCATCACGCTTCCCTCTGCAGCTACTTCCGTGCCCCTGACGTGCACCCCCCCCCCCCTCACTCACCCACCCCCCCCTCACTCACCCCCACTCTATTTGTGGCACACTCTCCTCTAAAAGCTTTTTTAATTATGGCGGCCATTAAAGAGAGGCCGCCTGTGATGCTGGTGGATGCACCCCTGCTCCTCTGAGGCCGCCCCCCCCCCCTCACGTGCACCGGCACAAACACGCGCGGGTGCTGCAACGTGCACACGGAGGCGGCGTGATCGAGCCGGTCTGCCCGGCTGGCTCCACGAGCATGACAGTAAATCTGTCTAATCATCTTTTTATAAGTCTGAGAGCGATGGCGGCGTGCCCTCATCTACTCAGGGAGGAGGCGTTGGGATGGGCGGGGGGGGGGGGCATAAAGCATCATCCCTGACGCTGAGGTGCGCACGACGGGGCGCGTGTCTCGCTCCCACAACACAAGTCAAAATGCAGCTAAAGATAGAAATGGCGGCCCGGATGACGTGGCCTCTCGATTATTGATCTGCCGTCATAAAGCGACGTGGAAACGGTGACATCATCCCCCTCTGATGGCCGACTGAAAGCTAAAATAAGCTTTAGTGCCTCGTAGCAGGTTCATAAAACAGGATGGGTGTGTTTAAAATGTGTGTAGGGCTCCCAGGCCACCTCTACCTGTGTGTGTGTGTGTGTGTGTGTGTGAGTGTGATCCCAAGGCCGTCTGCTCCTACATGAGACACTAATCCAATTGTCACTGTTCCAAGAGACGTGTTTGACCCAAGGGCTCGGCGAGGTCAGGCCCGCTCCCCGTGCGGACCAATCGGGCGCCCCCGGCGCTGCTCCGACAGGCTGCTCCAGCCGTTCTCGGGTTACCGGCTCCCAGGGGTCGTTTCTCGAGGTGTCCATATGGGATGTGGACGGGGCTTTGGAGGCGCATACACATAATATTTGCCGGGCGCTTCAAAGGCTCTCTGTCTGGTGGACCCCTGGGGACCCCGCTGCCGTCTCGCCGCCCTAGAACGGCGGGCCCACCTGACAATGGTGGACGACACAGGTGACTGTCAGTGGCCTTGAAGTCACCCCCCCCCCCCACTGATGACCTCTACGCTCGGAGCATCCCAGCCCATGGCGGGTCCACTTTGATCCACCCTCAAACTGAAACCCGAGGACACAACATCAGGACCGCAGGACTCGGCACAGACCATATGGACCAAACTGCTGGACTTAAAGAAGCTCCTGTCAGGAAGAGGCCCGGACAGATTGCAGATGTCTCTTTTTGTGGACAAAGAAGATGATACAAAGAGCAGAACAGAGTTCTGCCTGTTGTCAGCCTCTACAGTCATTCATGCCAGAAGTGTTAGCATGACGTTAGCCTGGTGCTGGAAGATCGTTAGCTTTACGACAAAGATCAAAGCTAAGCAGTGTGAAATCCTTCTCTTGGATTCGAGCTGAACGATGTGACTTTACGCCAAAAAAAGAGGCCAAAACAATGGTTTTCTGCAATAACTTGGATTCTCTGCCTGCGCGTTCGCCGGCCACAGACCCCGACGGCACCGTCTGTCTCACTCGGGGGGCCAGATTTCCCGTCCTGGAAGCGACTCTGCTATTGTAAATATGCGTCGGGGTCCATCCATCAGTCACACGGCCAGACGCGCTCAAACCTACTTTAATCTCGGACTCTGTGGTTGACGGATCTGTTAATCAGGCCAAACCACCAGAGAGGTGCCGTCATTAGGGGCCATTGAGCCACGACCTCGTGACTCCGCTCCTATTTATTTCCCGTTAAACTAACAACGCCCGCCATCGCTCGCGCCGACGAGCCGCAGAGTTAACGGATGTGCTGTGGAAAAGGCTTCGGGCAGAACCAGCGATGACGCCCGTGGACCATCCAGGGGATGGTGAGGAGGAGCCCGACGGGTCGAAGGTCACCACGCAAGAATGGGGTCGAACAGTGGCAACAGAGGGAGGAGGGTCCTATTCGAGGGAAAGAGGCTGTATATTTATATTTAGCCTGAGAGCGAGGACCAGCAGCGCCTGAGTCACGCTCGCCTCCCGTGTTGTTGAAGCCCAAACAACCAGGAGTGACTCACCGACACCCTCGGAACGTGCGCCGTGGATCGGGGAGTCACGACGGATTGGGGAACATCGGCGCAGAAGAGGGACGGCGAGACCCGGAGATCAGGTGCCGCGGCTAAACAACCGCCGCCTCTGATTAAACACCCCCTCCCGTTTACCCCCTGCTGGGTCTGAGTTGCTCCCATAACGCTGAGAGCGCGCCCGTTTTAGCGGCATTGTGCCACAGCCTCGCCGAAGACAAAGAGTGTATTTTAATCAAAGCTAGCGAGCCCGTCGGGGCCCCGGCAAATTTTACAGCTCACATAAAAAAAAGTCATAACCGTGATGGTTTTGGCTTTATTGTCCCTGCGGAGAAACGTCTCCCGGGCGCCACGCGAGGCCGTTTCATTAAAAACGTTGCAGAAAGCTGCATTATGTCGTAAAAAAGAAGACGAGGGCATTAGCGTAGCGTTTGTCTGGTCGGGAAAATTGATTATCCCGTCTGTAAAATGACTCATTGCTTCATTTGGAAAAAAAGATGGATGCATCAGGGACGCACATGTCCTCAGATGTCTGACAGATGTCAATTCTGCTGCTCACATGCAGCTGGAGCTTTACCTCCTTTTCACAAATCTTTGAAGGCATCTGATGAAATAGCCACGTAACTCTGTCTGACAACGATCACACACACACACATTGATCCACGCTACTCTAACCTACATGTTTGACCCTTTGACACGATCACATTGACAAAAATAGATCACCTACCTCCCAAATTGACATCACGCAGTGGCCTCGGAAACTGGAGACCTTCACGACCTGGAGGAGCTAACGCTAACGCTAAAACGTGATGATTTCACCAGAAGCGCGTTTGCTCACCGTCAGAAACCAGACGATTTGATTTCGTTTCCAAAATGGAACTTTACTGTTGGTAGATGACCCACAGGGGGCGCCGTCTTCTTCCCGTGAGATCACTCCCCTAATGATAATGGAGGAGACACAAAAAAGAATATATAGATTAGTTGTGTTAAAAGTGAGAATTACACAAACGCAGTGTGTTGACTGGTCAAAAATACAACTATGAATAATGTTCATTAAGATTTATTTATCTGTGCTACAGTTTAAAAGAGCTAAACTACGTCTCTTTCAGGCTGGAACCGATGCTCTTCCTCCATTTTAAAGAGGAATGACACCAGTTTGGACCCGACATGGAGACAGACCCACTCTGGCAGTCACAACACCGGCCTTTCTGAAGGATCTGTGGAACACTTAGTTGGAACCAGCCTGTGTGAAACTCCTCATTAAGGTCTGGAAGTAATCCATGAGGAGGAACCAAGGAAAAGTCTGACATGTTTCAAATCTGCTTCCCAGCTCTCCTGCGGGGGAAATCGAGCCCATGTGGGAACATTTAAAGGTACATTCAGATCCTGTTCTGTCAAAAAATATCCGATTTCTGACAACATTTGAGTGGGGAGAGAAAAAAAACCCACAAAAGAGGACACAGACTTTAGTGCAGTGGTTCTCAACCTTGTCGGAGGTACTGAACCCCACCAGTTCTTTTCTTGCTGGACACTTTTAACGTGAAGTGATTAAAATATTAAGAGGGAAATCACATGATCTACCATCGCAACAGTCACAAGGCGACTATTGAGAGCGCCAAATTGCCTGCAGCACAGATAAGCACGATGTAGCACGAGCACCTGCAGCCAATGACGGCCAAGCAGGAAGTGACATCACGGATCATACGAGTCAGGTGTGTGTCTCTTCCTAACCCAGGTTGGGAACCACTGCTTTAGTGAAAGACAGCAGTCATGTTTGAACTGATGGCCTGTAGGAGCGTGAAGGAAACCCTGAGGAACACTGAGGAGAAAAGAGGATCTGATGCTTCTCCAGGTCGTCGCTCCGACCTGATCTGTCCTCAACGTGGAGAAAATGGTGACCACATAAATCTGAGACCTGCTCGTCACAAAACAAGGTTCAGTCAGCTGGCTTCGATTATTGACTCTAATGTTGGGGAAAAGAAGCGGTGGATTTAAACACGTTCCGACCTCTCACGCCAGGAGCCGCAGAAGAAGAGCGCTTTCTTTGGACGCACCGCCCTCTAGTGGCCAACCGAGCTCTGTACAACCCAGCTGCGCCAAAGAAGCTGCAACTAAAATATTCAAATAAACATAATGACATGTAATGACAGATGTTTATTGAACAGAGGAATCAGCCGTTTTCCTCTTCCGGGGTCAACACGACCAACGATGTCTCTTTATTATTAAATGCTGTGAGAGCCCCCCCCCCCGCCATCGCGGAGCTGCAGAGGAGAGACTGTAGGTGGCAGCCGGCGCTCACGCACGAAGCCCGCAGTCCGTGTCGACGCCGTCCCGCCAGCTCTGCATTCAAACCCAATTACAGCTGTGAAATGGGATTACGTGTCGAGCAATGTGATGATTGAGCACAATGGCCGGGCTTTGGCAGGAAGATGCACAAACGGGGTTTGCTATTCGTCACGCAGACGTGTCGCCCGCCAAACAACATGGAGATAAGTCGATCCTGGATGTCAAATGATGGTTATCTCAGCATCCCAGAGAGTCCAAAATAGCAGCTGCTCGTCTGGCGGCTCCCCAGAGAGAAAACCCGCGGAGTTATGGCCCTATAATTATGTGCAGGCCTGAGATGTGCGTGCGGACGAACGTGCTCTGCTTTAAAAAGGTGATTTTATTGTGATTGCTGTGGCCACCGATTGTGGGCTGGGGAGCAGATCTCCCTTTACGAGGGCTCCGTTTCCCCCTCACAGAGAGCTCCGCGATGCCTGGTCAGAGTTATACAGACACACGTTTGCTCAAAATCATCTAAATAAAGAAGTGAAGAGAGATGAGCTCATCCCTTCATCAGCATCTCCTGCATCATAATGAGAGCTCCACCAGAGGCTCCATCAGGGGCTCCACCAGGGGCTCCATCGTGCAGGGGCTGCACCAGGAGCTCCATCAGGGGCTCCTCCAGGGGTTCCATCGTGGGCTCCATCAGGAGCTCCACCAGAAGCTCCATCGTGGGCTCCACCAGGGGTTCCATCATGGTCTCCACAAGAGGCTCCATCAGGGGCTCCACCAGAGGCTCCAATAGGGGCTCCATCAGGGGCTCCATCGGAAGCTCCACCAGGGGCTCCATTGTGGGCTCTATCGGAGGCTCCATCGTGGGCTCCATCGGAGGCTCCACCAGGGGTTCCATCATGGGCTCCATCAGGGGCTCCACAAGAGGCTCCAATAGGGGCTCCATCAGGGGCTCCACCAGGGGCTCCATCAGGTGCTCCACCAGGGGCTCCATTGTGGGCTCTATCGGAGGCTCCACCAGGGGTTCCATCAGGGGTTCCATCCCTGCATGCAAACTCATTGCCTCTCACTCTCAACAGCCCAGGTCAGCTGGTGACCTTGCACCTCAGGGGGTCAGATCCCCCAGCGTGAAGCCAGTAGAGCCCATAACCTCAAAGCACTGAGCTCAACGAACTCTTGTTGCAGATTATCCTGATTCCGATCAGAGAGACCAGATCAGAGAGGGAGAACGTTGTGACCCGGCGACAGACTGATGCAGGGAGCAGAGCTGAACACTGAGCCAAGCTCACCTGTGGGGAGCAGGAGACGTCTCGGGACTTTAATGAACTGTGAGACCACCCATGAGATGGTCAGCAGTGCACCTGCACCGAGGGTGGCTTCTCGGCCTCCTGGGGAGGGCAGAAGAATCCACTTGGACCAGGATCTGAAGGTGCAAAGCCCAGCTAAAATGTCCTGGAAGAACCTGGTTCTTCCCCAAGTGGGTGATCTTCACCCGCCTGCGGAGACGCACAGATGAGCGGCGGCTCGCCGGGGCGGTGATCAGACAGGACGGGAAAATCAAAACGGAGACACTGACACAAGTGGAACAGATGCTCACCGTTGTGCAGCGTCTCAACATTTTGTCCAATTGTTTGTGTGCAGATTGAATGGAGAGGATAGGGGGGGGGGGGGGGGGGGGGGGCAGAAGGGTTGGGAAGAGGGAGAGAGATAAAGAGAGAGAGAGAGAGGGAGGAGGGAGCTGTTAAAACGTGTGCTGGCTCCTGCTGCTCCACCATCGCAGAGTTCCTGCAGGAGGCGGCTGCAGCTCTGGCTCCGGTGGCACCAGAATGACCACACCAGTCCTCCCCAGTCCTCCCAGTTCCACCCCGACGCCGGCAGCTCTTTAGTCTGCATGGATGGTAACAGTTCAGCGAATATTCATGGATTTCTCCCAGCACCTCTGAACTGACGGGAAACACACGGTGGGGGGGTCTGCAGATTTTAGGCTGGTGGAAGCGGCAGCTCAGCGGCTCTTGGACATGGGACCGTGCGTCAGCCGGGAGGGATCCGGTGCCCGAGGAAGAGCGTTTTCCTGAAGGAGGAAAAGCCCTTTTTGATTTTTGTCTTTAATTTCGCTACAGGAGAGGGGGGGGCTGAGGGTTTTACGCGCCGGAATGATGCGTCCCAACCGCGGCTTCATCCTGCTGCTCCTCAACGGAACTGCCTGTTTGGTAAGAAAAGAGTGTTTGCAGCCTCTTGACGCTTCTTCAGACTTTATCCAACATATTATTTCTGCGTCGGCTCCGCGCGCGCCACAAACTTCCAGATTTAAGTCCAAACGTGCACGTCAGCGCTCTGCTCCCCCCGTCTGTGCCCATGCTGATGCTCTTTAAAGCGCTTTAAACAAACCACAGAAAACAGCGCCGAGTGTGACGACCCCCCCCCGCTGTGCCCACGCACGTCCAGAGCCCCGTCGCGGCTCCCGGAGGACGGTCAGGCGCGGCGGCGCGCGTCGGTGCGCTCCGCTAACGCGTGCGGAGTCAACGCGAGCGAATCACTTTAAAATGTGTGACTGCAAACCAAAGTGGTAATTTTTCATCAAAGAAAACGTGCGTTTTTATCACGTGTCCTAATTTTTGATTCGAATCAACGCCATGAAAAGTCGATTTAGAGGCGAAAATCGAAGCTTTTATCGCTTAAAGTCACGAATAAAATCCACATCGGGAGCAGTGCAACCTTTAATGGCAATTCGATTTAATCACAGCTCGATTTATAACACACGGGGATTCTTTTATGCACTAACTGAAATATATGACTGGAATGTGTCATCGGGCCTTTTACCGCTTCATTTTACACCGTCTTTCTTCAGTTGTACCCAGATCATTGGATGTTTTTTGGGGGGGGGTCCCAGATTTGAGTCACTGATAGTGGGTGAACTTTGACCTTTCATTTAAAACCTGTCAGATGAAGGAATGAACTGTCCCCGGAGTCTAAATAATTCTGACATTACGTAAGCCGACAGTGGATCAGCCTCTGGTCCTCTTTCATGTAGCTCTCAGATTTATTAAAAACCAGCCTTTAATGAGAGATCTGCTCTCGATACACACGAGAAAACACCAACATGCTTCTGCTCGGAGACCCTCCGGCTGAGACTCACGGGGCCCAGGAAATGAGCAAGCTCCAGAAATAAAGAAATAAAGTAATAAAAGAGGAGAAAAGATGAGCGGAAAACAGTCAAGTGTGCCTGAGAGGGCGTTTGATGCCCCCCCCCCCCTCTTTGTGTGGATTTCCCTGTGAGGATAACCTCGTGCCTTCCACATTATTCAGGTGCTCAGAGCAGACCGAGGGCTCTTTAGGCTCTGAGAGCTCTAAAGTGCTGGTAAAGCACACGCGCACTCGCAGATTTGTTTAGCTGTTTCAACAGATCTGGAGGAGGCCGAGACCACACGCTGACTGGGAGCGCGGAGGAGCCGGGGCGCCTTTCAGCGGCACCGGCACGAGCGCGGGATAATAGGCTTAACGCCGGCTCTGGCGGAGCCTTCAGTGAGCCATTGTGACCGGAAAGGTCTGCAGTTAATGATAACAAAATTAATTAGAGCTTCCCTTTTTCCCCCCCGTACACGACATCCCGCAGCAAGAGATTCTGGGTAATTCATTAGCCCCCCCTGACATTGATAAATTATGGAGCAATTAATAAATTAAGTACATTTTTAAAAAATTTTTTTCATAATTACACAAGCGAACTGTGATTAATAATCGGCTCAGGCTGTTCGATTCGCGGGATTTTCTGTCGTAATAGTCCTGCAATTTCCAGACGGGCTCCAGGTCTCCGGGGGCCTTTTGCCAACGACTGCTTATACAGGCGACTATTAACACCAGGTGCCGCTCTGCTTATTGTTTGTGATGAATGATGCTTCTCAAATGTTAATTATTCTTCATACGTGAACGGAGGCTGTGATTTACGGAGCGGCGGCGCGAGGAGCGGCGTTTGTTGGCGAGGCCGAGCCCACTGACTGTTCAGAAAGGCGACGGGGGCCCGTTTCAGCGAGCCGAGCGGTTGGTCACGCTCAGGTGCGGCTTAACCGGATTATAGGTTCATCTGAAAATAAGAAATGGCGGCGCAGAAGACAGAGACGTTCTAATAAATAGAAATGGGAAACAAGATGGATGCGGCACGCTGGAGCCGTCAAATGATGTCTGATTTGATGGATTATTGAAGTTGTTGGAGCTGTTTTTGTCTTTTAAACGGCTGATTGGGGTCCCGGGGGGTCTGTTAGGGCGCATTAAGAGCTTTAGTCTGAAGCCTGTAGAAGAAACTGTAGATCAACACGCTAAAAATAGAGGAGCGGAGTGTAAAGACGGCCGAGGTGTGAGCGGATCCGCGGCAGGCAGACGGGAGTTAAACGTCGGTGTCAGGGCGCCATCAGACGCTGATTTCAACCTCAAAACGCTGAATCCAGGAGCGGCCGGCGTGGTGACTGACTGCCCGGACCCTGGGAGAGCCCTTTGAGGTGGGAGGTGAGCAGCAAATCCTCCTCCAGCGACCCGAGAGACAACCATTAGAGGACTGAAGTGGAGTGGACAGGCTGTTGAGCGGCCATCAGCGGGCCGCAGATTCTCTCCCCCTGCAATTATTCCACAATCAGTCCACTTCCCTCACACGTCCTGCTTCAACAGGCTGGAAGGAAGTTAAACCAGGAGGAGCCGCGGGCCCACACGGGGCTTCCAGCCGTTCCCTCTGAGTCCTCCTGAAGGGACGAGCCTCAGGAGGCGGCCACCATCGGGCCCCGCCTCATGCTGAGGATGGTGGCGAGGCCGCCAGTTTCCTACCCGACCGTCTCTGGTTTCGCCTGCAGGTAACTGCAGATATTAAAGGAGTCTTGGGTGAATTCGCATCGCCGCCTTGGATTCCTCTAAACTTTTTCCGCTGCCTCCAATCTGACTTTGCCGCCAGCAAAGAGGCTTTTAAATCACGTGAATTAAGGCACTCCCCCCCCCCCCCCCCCACACACACACAAATCCATGTCTTTAATGGGCTGGAATGGCGTTCAGGCTTCATGCAGATCGCCATGGCAACGGCACGTCTACTGTCCTATAGCCCAAATTTCTCCGGGACCGACGCGGCGCAACACCGCAGCAGCCGCTCTGTCAAGTCTCAGATTCATCTTTCTTAGATACCCGTCCTCCTCCCCGGGACGCCGACCTCGTCCTGCCAGGAACAAACCTGGGTCAGCACAAACGTCACCTTTATTCTGTCGAACCGGCCTGATGCAGCATTTCCTGCTCGCGGGCACAAACACGAGAGGGAGAAATGTTGAAATTACTGCATCTCTTTCTTTTCTTTCATAAATTCGAGGCTGCGGAGGGCGACGGACATGTCCGGGACATCTGTCCTGCGTGGGCGTGGGACAGTCGTGACTGATCTGGAACAGACAGGGAGGGGACGAGTTAATGCACGTTAGCGGTCGACTTGATCACATTATCGTTGCCGTTAAGCAGCGCAATAATGTCATCAAGTCGTCCTTCGACGTGCATTAAGAGGACAGAAGCAGCTCCACACCTACGACATCAGGACGAATCTCCGTCTCACGCTTAGGAAATCAGCTTCATGGAAGCAGTTCCACTGAAACAAGGCTCCCGTTCCCGTCATTTTCAAATCAAATTGAGAATAACTGAACCTTTAACCATGCTGATGTCATCTGATGACTGCCCCCTGGTGGCGGGCTGCTCCAGAGGAACGACTCAAAACGGATCTGGAGCTATGTGAGGACAAACAGATGCTCCCTTTATCTCGACTGCCTCCTCATTCCTTTCGGTTTGTTCGCAATTAGCTTGCGCTGCCATTTAAAAACAGGCCGACGGGCGTGATGGCTGATCCGGGCCCGGCGCAGCGGCCGTATCCTGGTGACCAGGAGCCTCTCTTATACATGCGTCACCCATCTTTGTTTAATCAGCCTGAATTCACGAAGCGGCGCGGCTGGTTTTGCCGGCGTGTTCTCTCATCGCTGCTGAATCCCTGTTTGCTCTTCTGGACGGACGACATTAAATTTCTATTTCTGCAGCCGTCGGATGAAAGATTCAATATCGAGGAGGGAAAGAACGATTTTCATAATGGACGCCCTCGGTGGTTTCCTGCTGCCATGTAAACCACATCGGAAAGCAGCGGATAAAGTGGCCCTCTGTCCCCCTGGCGGTCCCAGCCGGGGGGGGGGGGGCTTCCCTTCCCCAGTCAGCCCCCTTCCCCCCCAGACAGAGAGAAACGATGCTCCCCGACACGCTGACAGCCCTTCACGCTGAAGCGCCTGGAGACACAATACGATGCTCAAAACCGGTGCAATTTACTGTTGTGGCTGTGTGGAAAGCTGCTGAGGAGCCGGAGAAAATCCTGGAAGAATGTAGGTCTGTGTGCTGGTTGGGGCAGCGCGGGGCGGATTACACTGCTCAGAGAAAGAAAAGGGCTTGTAGCCTGGAGTCGAGCGAGCGTGTGGAACTCCCCGGGGAGCCAGATAACGATGCACTTGACTTTCACATCCAGGAGTAATTAAGGACGGCAAAATCCACAACAGACGGTTTCATTCCACACAGCTAAAGCTTCGCTAAACGCCGCTCAGAGAACGTCGGCTAAAATTCTGGTGTTTGAGGCGCGGGCGACGTTGGAAGAGATGACATGGGACCACGGGACGGGCCTTTATCAGGCGGTCGGTGGAGGTTCACGCCGAAGCTTTCGTGATGCCCCCAGCTTCTCTGACCTCATCCTGGTGTGACTGGAGCAGCCCGGTGGAGCAAAAACCCATTTCTATTCCCTCCTCTCACAGTCTGTAAACAGTCTGTTCCACCTCGCTGAACATCAAGTGTGCAGCTGACCAGCGGGTTGCTGGGAAAAGCTGAGGCCATTTCTAGGGTCAGGCTGGTTTACACGTCCACACGGGGAGCACTGGGGCAATTAAAGCATGGCAGGGGCCCAGACGGAGGAGTGGGGGGAGCAGGAGAGGAGAGGGGAGGAGAGGAGGGGGGAGGAGAGGGGATGAGAGGAGAGGAGGGGGGGAGGAGAGGAGAGGAGAGGAGAGGAGGGGGGAGGAGAGAAGAGGAGAGGAGAGGAGAGGAGAGGAGAGGAGGGGGGAGGAGAGGGGAGAGGAGAGGAGAGGAGAGGAGAGGAGAGGAGAGGAGAGGAGAGGAGAGGAGAGGAGGGGGGGAGGAGAGGAGAGGAGAGGAGAGGAGAGGAGGGGGGAGGAGAGAAGAGGAGAGGAGAGGAGAGGGCAGGAGAGGAGAGGAGAGGAGAGGAGGGGGGAGGAGAGGGGAGAGGAGAGGAGAGGAGAGGAGAGGAGAGGAGAGGAGAGGAGAGGAGAGGAGGGGGGAGGAGAGGAGAGGAGAGGAGAGGAGAGGAGGGGGGAGGAGAGAAGAGGAGAGGAGAGGAGAGGGCAGGAGAGGAGAGGAGAGGAGAGGAGGGGGGAGGAGAGGAGAGGAGAGGAGAGGAGAGGAGGGGGGAGGAGAGGAGAGGAGAGGAGAGGAGAGGAGGGGGGAGGAGAGGGGAGAGGAGGGGGGGAGGAGAGGAGAGGAGAGGAGGGGAGGAGAATAGAGGGGAGGAGAGGAGAGGAGAGGAGGAGAGGGGCGGAGCCTGTGATATACATGGAGAATGTTGAGGAATCGGTTTGCGTGGTTTGAAGCTAATAAAGCAAAAAAAAAAAGTCCAGCTCAGCGAGCAGGTTGCTGAGCGTCGCCTGTGCAGCTCATGCAAATGATGTTTGGAGGGTTTGTAGTCTGGATGCAGCCCGTGAAACAAGACGGGGCTTCAAAGCAATCAGGGATGCAGTCGTGTTCACACTGCAAATGGCCAAACATCTGCCCGCTTGGAAACGTCGCTGCGTGGCGGAGCCTCTGCCGTCTGGATGGACCTGGTTCTGTGGCCGATGCCGGGACCGAGCCCATCGCCCCCGGTTCCACCAGCTGATTTTGGCTCCTTGCTCGGTTCCTCCTCTTAAGAGCAGGTTAATTAGAGAGAAACATCCTCCGTTTGCTTCTGTTTCACACCGAAACTGGTGTCTGAGCAGAAAGCAGCACCTGACGGCTGTGAAACAGTGCAGCGGCGCTTTAATCAGCCCCCCCCCACCCACTCCCCGGGGAGAAACCTGGGAGAAAACCGTCCCCCTGCCGTCTCTCCACCTTCCTCGCACCGCCAACTTGTCAATATCTTATAATGTAAAATGTGATAGCCAATTCAGAGCGGCGCTTCTCACCGAGCATACAAGATGAACTCCGGTCCACAGGGACCGCGGGACTGAGACGCCTCCAAAATGAGCTGGCGGAGCAGGTGGACATGAGAAAGAAAGCAGAAGGGGATCCAGAAGAGACCCGAAGAGATCCAGTTTGTCATGTTTGTTCCCTCATGTCAGTACAAGCACGTGTGACTTCCCCCAAGAAGGTGGTCGAAATTGTTAATCACCAGACAAATGATAGGTTTCAGCTTGTGAAATTACCTTTCTCCTCCTCCCCTGGATCCTCGCTTGCCGGAGGAATAATTAGTTCCACGGGTGCGGCCATTTTCAGACTTTAATCATGTCGGGGAGAAGCCTCCTGCAGCGGGCATATTAGATCTGGAGATGTGGATGGAAGAACAAAGAATAAAGCACTGACGAACACTTAAGACATTGCGGCTCAATTAAAAATCGGTGTCAAGTTAGAGATGAAGATTTCAACTCGCAGCCAGAGGAAAGTGGAGTGCTTATTGAAGTCGTTCAGCTCGGTGGGACCTTCAGGTGCTGGTGGTGGTTGTGGCGGGGGTGGGGTGGGGGTCCCACATCAATCAATGGGCTGCAATCAACTCCGGCTCCACACGCGTCAGGTTAAAACAGTGTTGCAGTTGATCCCGTCTGTTTCTCCCAGATCCAATACGAGAAGCTTCTCTGGAGCCGGTTTGTTCTGCCGCAGGTCCCTGGTTGGTTTTAAAACGCCACCACCAAAATGTTGGCGCGCGAGCGACTAGTAACAACTCGGGCGCGACGCGAAGGCGAGCGAGGAGCAGCGGGCCGGTGTTGGGGGCCGCCTCTGAGAGGATTCCAGCGCTCGGTGTTTTATTATGCCGATATTGTGCCTCTGTCACCGGGGGAGAGGGGTTAAAGCGGTGTAGCTGTCACCGTAACGGGCTGATTATTGCCGCTGGAGCTGGCGTGCTTGCCAGGATCGTTCCACCCCCCCCCAAACGGTCCCTACTGGGAGAGAGGCCCGGGGCCCCGCGCCCACTGAGGCTCAATGACTCACAATTACCACAGCGCCGGCGCCGCCAGCCACCCTCCATCCTCGCCAGCGCTTCGCTGACTCACTGAGAGCAGATGACAATGACGAATCGGGCCCGAACCCCCGCCCCCCGCCCCCCCCCCCCCCGCTGTGGCCCGAGCGCACATGTATGATGGGAGCCATCACACCAAGCTTTGTGGAACAAAACAACCTCTGGGAGACATTTTGACCACATCTTGACAGTTAACAGTGAAACACTCAGATCAATAAACTGTTTGGAATATTAGCGCAGGATCGGAGGACAGACGAGAATAGACCAGACTATGGAAGTACCCCCCCCCTCCACCCAGCTGAAACGGTCATGTATTGGCATCGTGAAAGTAACCGAACTCTCGATTTTTCTGTTACCTGCTGATGCAGCACAATTCAACGCAGGAAGTGTGCGATACAGTAACACACCTCATATAGTTCCCCCCCGTTAAGGGCAGAGCTGCGAGAGGGATTTAGCGGCACGCCGCGATTGGTAAAATATTTAAAGATGGGATTTATGGTATGCAGGACTGCGCCGACCTTGACTGAGTCCGTGCGATGACTTACAAAGGGCCCGAACACGCCGTTTGTGAGATTTAAGGCGCGGCTGTAGTTCAGGGCATCGCGGCGCTTTCAGCAGCTCTGCTCCGGTTCCTGCGGCTATTTTCCACAACCACATTAAACTCGCTTTAACATTCGTCTTCGACAATGATGCTGCACACAGAATCTGACACCTCCGGCAGTGCGAGACACTTAAATCTGCTCAACAACAGCACAGCGCTCGTTTCGTCCGTGCTGCTGCAGCCCGGCCTCTCAGGCGCAGCCTTCATTAGGGCGCCCGAGAGGGGAGGCCGAGCGCCACACGTGTGGCGCGGCAGAACCACACAAGTGGGAGAATGACAAAGATCAAGAACGCCGAGGGGTGCGCAAACGAATACAAATCGAACCCAAAGCGACCCCTTCGATTGGTCATCAAAGCAGCCGGACCACAACACCCACGGTCCAAAAAGTTCCAAATCGATACGGCTCCAGCGGCGTTTGTTTGTTATTAATTAGTGTGAGATTCTGTGGGAGAATCTCATATTTGTGGAGGCTAGCAGCCCCACAGGGAGCCGCGGGATCGGAGCGTTACCCCGGAGTGGACAGGTAACCGTGTGGAAGAGCTCCCAACGCTGCTGCGGTAATGGGGCCAGATTAAGGAGGAGTGTAGTCCAAACACCAGACCACAAGCACATCAGCAGGAACCCTCACAGGGGAGCTGAAATGCGATACACATTGTTGTGAAAGGAAATGCGTGTTTTTAGAGCGACAGAAAATCGATATGACTGACTGCAGCACGAGAGAGCAAATCCGAGGGAGCTAGAGGGGGCAAGAAATGGAATAGGAATGAGTCTGACTTAATAATCCTGGATAAGCCTGTTTAAGGAAGCGCTGGCAGTCAGGTCACTAGACTGATCAGAATATAGTCGGATCTCTCCGGCTAAGACACGCAGGCTGATCCCACATTTGCATCTCGCCGCTTTTTCCTCCTGTTTTTCCGAACTTGCCAAATAACGGGGCGCTCACACAAGGGGCGGATGTGAACATTCGACCCATGGCTCGATGACGTACGCCAGGTTAGGCTAGCTAATGGAGATTACAACCGTAGACTCCATGCGTGATGCTAGGCTGTGGGGCAGCGTTAGCGGCTCTGCCCAAGCTTCATTACTTAACGAGCTGGAAGTGAAAACGGAAACAAGACAGATTCGGTTTCACCCGCATACTGGTGATTTTCATAATGAGTGTTTTTGTCTCCTCCGCTTCCACACCGCAATCATCCCTGACGCACGTGAGATGGGTTCTAGTCCTGAGAAAACAAACAAAAAAAAAGAATTTTGTATAAAAAATGATCTGACGAAGATCCGCTGACCTTTTCCAACTCTGCCGGTGTGGAGATATTTGGAAAAACTGTTCCTTTACTGACGTTTGCAATAGCGCAATGTTTTATTTTTATAAGTGCATAAATCAAAGTGCCGCTTCTCTTGTCAGAGAAATCACATCACCGGGACAGAACTTTATTGTTGTACATGATCAAAGTCTCAGTAGGAAATTTTCCACCCTCCGACTGGTTGATGAAAGCCCCCAAAACAACAGGAGTAGCACACATTACACAAATTCCAATTTTTGTGGGGGCTCCGTGTTTGAAGGTATTCTCTGAACCTTTTGACCTGCTTTAAGCTTCAAGCTACTGTACAAGTGAATTACCTGTGTGTTTAGGGAATCGTAGCGAGAATTAGCAGTGGAGGGAAATACGAGAACGCAATCATGGCGATAGTTGAAAAATGATGCCTCTATATATATGAAACATTGATAGAATGTCGCATTACTCGCTGAAGAGGTACGAAAAGCAAATTACGTATTGATTGGAGCTCTCATTTGTTTTCTGGCGATGTTTCTTTTACCTTGCTAATAACTGTTTTCTCCTTCAATTCCAATCTGCTCTAGGTGGCCCTGGGTCAAGAAGATGACTCCACCAGCACCAAGGGATCCTCAGATGACTCCTCCAAGACCGTGGGTCTCCTGAGTGGCCAGGCGCCGCTCTCGCCTCTGAGCCGCTGGATGCTCCACAGTAAGAGCCGTGCGGCTAATGCCACCTCCCTGGAGCTGCCCGTCCCTTTCTCCAAACAGGAGTTTTCCAAACAGGATTTCTGGGAGATGTTGGGCAGCGACCTGCTCAAACCCGACGCCTCCAGCTCCAGGGTCAAACGGTGGCCTATCGTTAAGACCGGCAAGTTCAAGAAAATGTTTGGCTGGGGAGACTTCTACTCCAACATCAAGACGGTCCGGCTTAACCTGCTGATCACAGGCAAGATCGTGGACCACGGTAACGGCACCTTCAGTGTCTACTTCCGTCACAACTCCACCGGGCAGGGCAACATATCGGTGAGTCTGGTGCCGCCTGTCAAGGCGGTGGAGTTTGACCTGGAGCGCCAGAGCGTCGTGTACCCCAAGGACTCAAAGATCTTCAACTGCCGCGTGGACTATGAGAAGGTAGATCGCAGCAAACGTACCTCGCTTTGCAACTACGACCCCTCCAAGACCTGCTTTCAGGAGCAGATTCAGAGCCACGTTTCCTGGATCTGCTCCAAGCCTTTTAAGGTCATCTGCATCTACATTTCCTTCTACAGCACAGACTATCGCCTGGTCCAGAAGGTCTGCCCGGACTACAACTACCACAACGAGATGCCCTACCTGCCCTCGGGCTAGAAACCTCGGAGGGGGGAGGAGAGGCAGAAAGGGAGAAGGAAAGGGGGACGAGCGACGCACGGCGCCCGCGAGACATCTTGAGAAAGCCGAACTGTTAAAATATTTTAAAAAAAACATATATGCAAACCCGAGTATGCAGATAACGAGGCTTTCAAGAACCGGACTGGTGGTGGGAATCGAATAGCGCCATCGTGCACATTGTTACCTCAATGCGGTGTTGAGACGCTGACGTTCTGCCGGTGATTCCTCTCTCCCATCAGTCATCCGTGAATGTCGTCTGAATGTCCTCTGAATCGCCCTTTATAGTAACGCTCTTTCCCAAAGTCGCATTTTCAGTGAAGGCACGTAATTTGGCTGCCGTGTTACGATTCACCGGAGAGTTCTCTGCAAATTCAGACTTTATTGAAAGCATCATCCAGTGTTTAACGTGAAGGGGGGGCGGTGGCGGGGGTGGGGGGGGGGGGGGGTGTAATGGATTCAAAGAGACCAGTGGGGATGCACTGCAGCTTTTTCCTACAAAAAGAGCAGATGAATGTAGAGGATAACCGGAGCTCGCAGGTAACCCTCTGACGGCGTGAGGCCGTCTCAGAGGATGATCCCTAAACCCTGATCCCTGCTCTTGAGTGCGCAGCCTGTTCACTCTCTCTCAGTCTACATCAATAAAATATTGAGAAAATAATAACAAGGAAAAGCAATTTAAGGGCAGAGCTTAAGACAGGTTCGGTCTGGGAGGAATGGACAGATTCGGCACAGAGATAGACCCGGCCCTCCATGCTTAAGAGGAGGAGGAGCAGGAGGAGATCCAGTGAGCTCTTTTAATTAAAGTGGAGAAGGAGACGGGGAGTATGCACCCTCCTTCCATTGTCCCCTCTCCACCAAAAAGATTACATTTTGTTGCCGTCAGGATTCCTGATTTCACGCCTTGATAACTTTGACTGTGCGAGGAGACGGCGCTCTCCCATCGACCGCCGCCTTCGCCGGAGCGCTATCTTGAATAAATGAAATTATTATCATAATAATTACATATAATTTAATCTCCTGTAGAGCTAATTAAGGCTTCGTTGAGAGGGCGAGATGCATTCCTAAAAAAAAAAGAAAAAACCAGTGTGTGGGCAGGAGGACAAGCCGGGGCGGAGATTGTGGTGTTTTAGTGAGCGGCCGCAGCTCGGCTCAGAGTTAACTGCTCTCATTAAGATAAATGGCCGGCGCGTCTCGTGTTTCTCTCACAAACAATCTCAGCAGAGAGCAACGCCCGGTGGAGAAGTGAATTAGCTAGCCTAAGGTCTCGCGCGCGGAGAGTTTCCCGCCATCCTGATTACGAGGACACAATGACTTTGTAGTTCATTACCGCTGAGCCGTCGCCAGACAGGTGTGAAGAGTCATTAAGAGCTGATGTCAGACAACGGGTTTGACGCTAATGCGCTCTGATGTCCAGGACATAGCCGAGATCTGCGAGGAAGCGGCACAGCGCTGTCCCAGGTGGACGTGTGCAGAGGTGTGTGTGAGGGCTGGATTGCTACACACCACAGCCGTGGAGCTAAAAATAGAAACAAAGAGCTTTAAATCTGCACATCAAAGCTCAGACTTCCTACATTAAAGAGAAAATTGCTAGTTGAAGGCCCAAGTGAATCAATATGTAGAGAAATAATTAAACATTTTGGATAAAATGGGGGGGGGGGGGGATGCCCAACACGAAAACACAGAATTCAGTCGACATCAAAGCCGACGATGCACACGGAGACGCAGAAGTCGCCACGGGCTTTACATTTGTAGATAGGAGCCATAGCGCGAACTGTGAGCACAACGGCGCTAAATGCATATTCATGATGGAAATGAGCCAATCAGACGACATTGTAAAGATTGCAACGCGCACAAATGGCGTCGATCGGGAGAACTCGTGAGCCGCAGTAAAAAAAAAAGAGAAATAAAATCGAGCCGCCTGCACAGAGAGCGGCCCGGAAGCTCAGTGGGAAGCGCTTATCTCACTCTAAAAGCACGGTCAATCTCCAACTTAGCTACAGCAGGATGCATCTGGATCGGCAACAGGCCCGAGCGACGAGGTTTTAAAGGGATGTGGCGGCTCCTGGGCCCGCTTGACTCAAATCAATCCGCGGCTCGGAGCGAATTACGTCACCCCGGAGTCCGTAGGCGTCCACGCCGCCCACGGCGACACGTCTCTCCAGCCCGCCACTTAGCGCAAGTGTCAGAAATCCTCACAGAGGGGACTTTTGCTAAAGAGTGTTCGCATCAATCAGAGTGCCAATTACGCCAGAGCGATTGCAGAGATGGCCTCTGATTAACGGCACATCAGTGGAGCCGAGCCTTTATGGGAAAGCGTACATTGAGAGTCCCCGCCGTTTCAGCGAAAACACTTTCTTTGAGGACGTAACGTTCGCCGCCGACCCTCGCTTTCACTCCATCCTTTCTCTGCGTGTATATGAACCGGACCTCCGCACACCCCCTCCGGCCCCCCTCGTACCCCAGCAGTGACCCCTGTGCCGCCGAGGGCCCTACTTTTCCGATCTGAGCTTGGCTAATCTCTGCGAGCTTAAAGGACTGTTTCTCCCCGACGCCGGGAAAGTCTTACGATGTGCTGGGCCAGGCGGTTTCCTGCCTGCCGCCCCTGAGTTCTGGCCAGAGGGACCCGGATCAGATTTGAGCCCCCGTGACCTCGGCGAACGACACCCCGAACACACAAGGACGCCTGCGGCCACCTGGTGAACACGAGCTCCTCCCCCTCTGCTCCTTCCGACCCCCTCAGATATACAGCAATACTCGGACTGCGACTCGGCCCCCTCCCGCCCCCCCCCCCCCCCCCCCCCCGGTGAGCCCAGCGACGGCTGTTTCAGAGACGGCGGCGTTGCCAACGGCAGCGGCCTCGTCGTTGACCCACCTCGTGCCGACAGATGTGTGGGTGTCGGGCCCACCGAACAAAAACTGACTGGGAAAAAAAGAAGAAGAACGTAAATATACATATATCTACATATATAAAGAGTTCTCAGACCTGAATAAAGTTGTATTTAAATGTGGGTCCTTTTGTGAATCCTGTTGTTACTCGATGTCATGTGGATGATGCACTGTGCGGATGATATGATGGCGGATATTCCGACACCCTACAGATGAATAAAGCACACGCGCGCACTTAAAGCGCTCGCAGAGCGGCAGACGCAGACGGTAGATGTCTTCTCCGCGTGTCGGACGGCCGTGACGACGACCACCGCGGCTTTATTCTCTCCTATTTGCATATTCTTCGGCGCCGAAGAGGGAAAACGTGATTTATTTTATCCCGCTGAAGGCTTCCGCAGCAGAGAGGGGAAAGGGGGTTGAAAGAAAGAGGAAGGAAATGTTTCGGCAGGAATGATGCACCAACACAACTGGATCCCCTAATTAGCGCCCCCCCCCCACACACACACACACACACACACACACACACACCCCTCTTCTCCCCTCTCCTCTTTGTTGTTCGCTTTAAGACGTAAATTATGTTAAATTCGCCCTGTTCATTAATTGGATCCCAGACAACCATTAACGAGGGGCTGGGTCCAGACACGGCAGCCTCCCCTCAAACGGGACCGATTTAGGCGTGGCTGGTGGCAAAACCCGGGTCCCCCCCCCACCCCGCCCGGGCCCCCGTGTCCCTGCAAAAGCGCCACCCGCCTCGGGGGTAACCTTGGCGGAGATGATGAAAGGGAAGCAAACGAGTCAACACGGAGACAGAAGAGAAATCTAATTTGGAGGAAAGAAGCACCGAGGTTAATGTGAAATCTGTGAGAGCAGCCTGCTGGGTCAGACGCACACACACACGTGCACGCACGCACGCACGCACGCAGCGGGTGCAAGCAGCAGGCAACAGTCGTAGATAACAGACAGAAGGGCTTTAAGAAGTACAGAGGATTCCTCCGGCAGAGGACGAGAAAACAATCCAGTGCGAGTTTCTCGGGGAGAAAAGGACGTCTGGGCCTGAGTAATGGAGGCCGGAGCGCCTTCAATCCACAAAATAAGCAGCCGTGGCACGAGGGGGCGGGACAGGCGTGCAAAGCTTAAAATGATAAATAGGGAATCGGGAAAATAACCTTGAGCGGCGGAGAACGTGCGCGGAGGAAAACAGCCCCTGATTACGGCTGACAGTGATTACAGGGTTACATCCAGTTTGTCCCGGAGACCCGTAATTATGTCCCCGTCCCCGATGTGACAACGTCCACAAAGTCAAAGAAACCACAGGATGGGACCAGTTACACCAGTGTGTGTGTGCGCGTGTGTGCGTGTGTGTTGAAGGCGTGTGAGGTCACATGACCACCGTGGCGCGTCCAATAGGACGGAATCATAGGACGGGAACCTGAGATGCCATCCAGCGTCCTCGTGGAGCCGTTTGTTACCTGGAGACCGTTTCCATCCATCCGAACACGCTTGATGTTCTTCTGATATTCAGGGTTGTGTGTGTGAGTGTGTGTGTGTGTGTGGGGGGGGGGGGGGGGGGGGGGGGTCACGGTCACACTCTTATAACAGCACAAATGTGTCAAAGGAAATGTACACATGCGCCCACACACACACACACACACACACAGACCATAAGTGGTTTCATGCTGCAGCATCCTAATGGGCTCTCTAGCCCCCCAACCGCCCCCCCCCCCCCTCCCTGTTGCACCAATCATGGGACCTGGAACAGCTGATTCTCTGCCGCGGCGCATCAGATGAGGACGAATACAGGATCAGCCCCCTGGGCCCCCGCAGCGTCGCTCACGATGATGCACCACACTTCCCCGGCCCTGGGGTCAGGGGTGGGGGGGGTGGGAAATAAAAGAAACAGCTGTAGGCACAGATGGGCCTCAAGGTGCAATCTGGGGGGGGGAGGAAAGAATAGAGAAATAAGCTAATTAAAAGAACAGGATTCTACACACACACACACTCACACACACACACACACACACACCTGGTGAGAAACACTCAACCAATCATATAAAAACATCATGTCAGTGCTATAAGCCCCCCCCAAAAAAAACAGCTGTAATAAAACTTCAAATCTCCTGGGTCAAAGGTCGACCCGACGTCGCATTTTCCCAGAAAACAAGCGGCAAATAAAACGCTAAAATCTGTGACTTCCCCATTAAAAAGAGACGACGCAGCTGTAATTGGAATTTAAACTAGATTGTGAGCAGGTCAGACCCAGCCAGACACAGCTTATCTCCGGCTTCAGCACCCCCCCCCCCCCCCGGAGCTCAGGTGGAGGTGCCAGACCACAAAAATAGCCCCCGCACCCATGCAAATGTAAAAATTCAAGACGCTGGCTGGAGGCACTTCTGAGGACGTTCGGAGCGTGATCTCTGCATTAGCTTGGACTCCCCCCCCCACACACACACACACCACCCCCCACTTAACTAAAGAAGCCACGAGGAGGACTGGTAATTTAAAATCAGTGACAGGGCTTTAAATACCAGACGGGGATCACAGTCCTGCCCTTTAGCGGAGTAATTATTCACAACTTGGACGGTCACGTGTTGATATGAAGACCTGTGTGTGTGTGTGTGTGTGTGTGTGTGTGTGTGTGTGTGTGCGTGTGTGTGTGTGTGTGTGTGCTGCAGCCAACCAGAAGGTGTGAAATTTCTCCACTATTCCCGTAACTGAGAAGGTGTTTGCGCCACAACCGCCAAAGAGTCCAATCAGGCGGTAAACATGGGCGTGAAGACGGGAAACAAGCGCCGCTAAAGGTTAGCGTTCCAGCTTTCCATCACCGGCTGCAGCCGCCTCGTTTTCTCCTCCACTCCCCCCTTTATAACCTTCAACCAGGAGCGGCCTGGTTCCGGGAGGGGGGGGGGTGGCGGAGCTCCCTCCTGCTGAGGGCAGACCTGGGATCAGCTCAGGGGCTGACGGGATGAGCCTCCGATTGGAAAACTGTCTTTCAAAAACTGCGGCAAGACGGATTTTCTTTCTTTTTTTTTTTTTGCTCTCTTCTATCTTTCCCCAACACGTCCTCCTTGCTGCTCCCCTCTATCCTTGAGCTGCCTTCCCCCAGTTATCAAGTGGCCCAAACGCATCCAGTAAACACACACACACACACACCCACACACACACACACACACACACACACATACAGGATTCTGCTGACTGTCCAGCCCTCTCACCACTGCAGGGCTGTTGCTTGATAAGTCAAAGACTGGATCCGCCTCTTATTATCTTTGGGGCTGTTCAGAGGGGACCCCCCCCCCCATACACACACACACAAACATACACAGACACACACACCCCCAGCCTTCCTGTCCTCTCTCCCGTGTTATCGGCTCTCCTGCACAAATTCGCCACAAAACCCGGCGATGTGCCGACTCAGCGGCAGACGACACACAAAACCCCGAGTCAGTCTCCGTTCGGCCCCTCGTCTTTGTCACGTTTGGCCACTTTTTTTTTTGTTTCATTGCCACGATGAAACGGGACGCCGGGCTTTTGAGTTCTACTTAAAGGCTCATGAATCATGTCGGAGTTCTTCACAAAGGTTCTCCAGAACCTGAATCGAGCTGCGGACTCAGCAGAAGCAGCCTCCCAACAGTTGGATTTTACCTTTCAGGCGCTTGGATGAAGACAACAAAGGGAGAATTCCCATTGAAATGCACAAAACTGTCCAGGCAAACAGGTTTAATCCAGTCCCCCCCCCCCCATCAACACTTCTGCTGCTGTCGCCTGATGAGTTTGGACCTTTTCACATGTTCATATTAATATGAGTGACAGTCCCAAACAGTGGGCCAGCCGGCAGCTTTTATGCTTCATCGTGTATTCTTTGACAGGTGCTGCTACGGGATTAGCATTGGGGCTTTGGAGAGATCAAAGCGGGATCCTGGACCTGACAGGAAACACACACTGCTCCCAAAATCTCTGGAGCCCCCGAAGTCAGGCTCGAGACGCCCCCTTGGATCTCTGGACTGTGAAGGCCGGAACGGCGCGACCGCATTAATGATCAGGTTATGCTAACAAGCTAATCAAGGTGTGGCTAATGCTAGCGACCTGAGTGGCAGCCAAACGATGGCCCGAGAGGGAAAGGAAAAGGTGAAGGAGTCCCGGAGAAGATGAAAACAAAAGAGAAGAAGTGCGTTATAGGGGGGGGGGGAGGAGGAGGGGTGGGGGCTGCTCTTATTTACGGCCACGATTGCGTTGCCTTTTGTCCGTCCTGAAAGCGCCTTCCCTCTCTAATGTGCTGACACGCCGCTCATTTAAATGATACATATCTCTATTCACCGAGCGCTTTTCTGCTCATTACCTGCAGAATAATGTCGGCTTTGCCGCATCCCCCCCCCCCGTCTCAGCGTCCCAGACCAGATTACAGACTCCAGCCTGAATGACCACATCAGCCCTAAACTCCTCATTCTGTGACTCCTGATTCTGTTCCCTATTTTGGCTTTTAAATGATGGGTTTATTGAAAGTGCTGGGGGTGTGGGGTGGGGTGGGGGTGGGGTGGGGGGGGGGCTCATTCACGGCTGGGTGTCTCCCCCGTTATGATGATTAATGGCTGGAGCTGCCGAGCCCCCATATTGGCTTCAGGTTGTCTTTTCAGCCGCATACATATTGCTCCGCAGCCAGATTTTCGATTCAGGCTTCGTTTTCAAAGATCTAAATCATGGCCAGTGTAGGAAAATCTGCCCCCCCCCACCCCACACACACACATGGATGGGGGGGGGGGCAATTCCTTTCACGTTGAGGGATTTCTTGCTGCATCAAACGAGTCAGGCAATTGGAATTATGAGCGGGGTCAACGCTCCAGATGAAACAGCAAGTCTCCTCTCACCTGATAAATTCACTTTCCACCCCCCCCCATCCCACCCGCACCCCCCCCCCCCCCCCGACCCCCACCGTCCTTGACTCCTCTTGACCCGTCCACCTTGCAGGGGAATTGAGTTATTTGGCCGCGCCGCCATCGGCCCCGCGGCCGCCGCTTTAGAAGCCGACCTCTTGCAAACACGGCGGCCGCGGCGCAGGACCTTATTGATGGGGGGCTCTTTAACATGGTTCCCGTGCCCCCGCCCGCGGCGTGAGGAAATATATCAACTTAACCGTCTTCTTTATCCCCCATCTCACATCTTGACAAGCTGCTACGAGCCGCTGACGGCTACACGGGGGTCAGGAGCGGAGGACCGCGGCGGTCAGTGTTTACACAGACGGCAAAATGTCACCGCGGGGGAGGCGGATTCATGGTTTTTAAACATGGAAGGAGGATGACGCGCCGTATTTAATCGCCATCATGTCGTGGGGTGGGGTGGGGGGGTATTCTCCTGCAGGGACCACCCAGTAGGGGGCGATAGAGGTGCCTCTGGTGTTGCCCGAATGAAAAGCAGCCTTTCAGTGTGGCACATAAAGACGTGCAGACAGAGCTACAAATGCAGTAGAGGTGGGTGGGAGGCGACTTAAGCAGAGAGGGAGGTGTGTGGGGGGGGGGTAATGTGGGGGTGTGCAGCCTCGGATGAGGGCGGGGAAGTGGATGTTTTATGAGGCCCTTAACATTTACTTCTCTCGCGTTTCAATCTGCCGTGTCTATTAAGGACGGCTGCTCCTCCTACGTGTTCCCCATCCATCAAAGACCAAGAGACACGGGGGCCCCAGTGACGGACAGCTCCACGTGATGGAGGGAGGCAGGCAGGCAGGCCGGGCGGGGGGGGGGGGGGGGGCACAGCCAGGGAGGGAGACGGAGGAGCTGAAAACGGTTTCAGCCGGAGAAAAGAAGAACGCTGCGAGTATAATCGAGATGGTCAGTCTGAGGGGGGCAGTCTGAAACACTATAGATTTTTTTTTTATTCTGCACAATAAATGAAACAGCCTGTCCAACAGCAGTTTGTGAGGAGCAGTGAAGCTAAAACAAGCCATAAATAAAAAGTGACCTCCAGAAAATAAACAAGGACTCCATCCTGTGTGACGGAGCGCGTGTGTGTGTGTGTGTGTGCGTGTGCGTGTGTGTGTAGCTCTGGATTTTCATATTCGGGTAGCACATTTGGCTCACCGCTATTAATTATAAACTTAGCGAGCTGCTCTTCCATTAATCTAAATTTGGCGTCCAGGCTGGAAGGCAACTCTGTGCCAACTAACCAATCACCTAATAGATTTTCTGCCCTCTTGCCCAGTGAAGACGGGGTCCAATCTGCCACCTTATCGCAACCACAGTCTGACACCCCCGACCCGCCGGGGTCAGCGGGTCGCGACCCGAACATGGGAATTACATGAAATGGAGGCGGGAGACGTTGGGAGTCTCCGACCAGCTGACAGACGTATAAATCCAGCCAGCTAACGAGTGCGCGGCGTTAATGACGGTCGTGGTGATGAACAGCTGCTTTGCGTGGCGGCTCGGCCACCGCGGGCCTTTTGTCTTAATTAACGCCTCGCATATGCGCGGTGACGTTCGCTCTCCGAGCGGGCCGGCAACACGCGCGGGTCAGACAAGGAGAGGCAGGGAATTCATTTTCCAACGGATCAACAAGGAGAAATGAGACAGAGACGGAGAGAGCAGGAAGAGGGGGGCGGCGGTAAAGGAGGGAGGGGGCGGGGTTATACCATCCAGTAACCTTGTGTTCCCCGGGCCATACTGCCCCTGAGCCACTGTACTCCCCTCCAGCAATTAATCATCTCATACCGAGCTTACTCAACCGACAACCGGCTCCCCCACATCCTAATTAAGCTGAGAGGAGAAGAAGAGAGGGAACAGGGCCGCCGCCGCCGCCGCCGCCGCCGCACACACATAAATAAAAAGGATGGTCTCTAACAGTGCAGCACAAGATTAGCGCAGCCGGAATACAGTAAACTGGAAAGCCGGGAGAAAATGGGAGAGAAGGAATCCAAAGCTGGGCTCCTGTGGACGGGCAGCGAACATAATGAAAAGCCTCTGCCAGGCGGCGTGGAGGACCATCTATCTAGCAGACGGGTGAAGCAGGCACCACGCTGGTGCCAAGGTTATTCTGCAACCACACACAGTCTTCTGTTCACAGGCTGCACCGGTGTGTGTGTGTGTGTGTGTGTGTGTGTGTGTGTTTCATGTTTGGTCCAGGACGCAGGCAGACGCCATGTCCTCGCTCTTCTTCCTGGCCGCCGGCACATCGGCGTTCTCTGGGCCACCTGCCAGCCAATTAGCTGAGCCGGCAGAAGCAGCTGCCCAGTGGCAGGTGGACCTCCATACCAACATCCCCACCGCGCGCTAATGCTAATGACGTTGATCTCTGGAACCACTGGACCCGGAGTTCCAGGGGAGCTCAACTCTGGGAAAGTTTCGGGTGACGTCTCAGCGAGAGCTTCGCGGAAAGACGAGTTTGTCCTTCCTGTCATTTCCGATACAAAACTACAACATTTGCAGCGAATGTGGTCGCTTTTCAAAACAAAAGCGTGTAATTATAGCGACTATTCACCCATTAAGTCGTTAAAAGGCACAAAAACACAGGAAAGTCCTGAAAACATCCAAATTATTAACCCAAATTGTTAAAAAACGCACTTTTTCGTTAACGAAATGCTCCAAAAACAGGCTGGAAACGGTAACGCTGCCCCCCCCCGCTGAAACAGAAAACACTCAGCCTTGTACCTCACATCGATCCTCCCGACTCTCCATCAATCCACCCGGTGAATAATTAGCCGAGTCACATTGGTCGGGGCGGGGGCGCCGCGGCGGCGAGGCGGCGTTGGGTGATCAGCCCCAAAATAGGCCCGCTCCTCGCTCCCTCGTAAAAAGCCCCGACCCTTTTTCAATTTTATAGACGGCGAGGTAATATATGGCTTTATTTATGAGGACACGCTCTGACAGATTTAATATTTTAATTTGGTTTTTACGACCCGAACATAAGACCTCGCAGGACTCTTTACGAGCCGGCGGGATGGGCGGACGGAGCGGCGCGGACCGCCGAGGAGGACAGGAAGTGACAGACGCAGTCGTCCCTCATGTATCTCAGACTAAATAGCGCAGCTATGTCATCCATAACCACGCCGCTTGTACGTCTCCATCACCCCCCCCACCCCCCCGCCCATAACTCCAATGACAAAACACGACCATGGAGAAGACAGTGCCAGTCTAATAGAGCGGAGATTGATGGTCCAACCAATTCAGGGCTGGAAGTGAAGATAGATTCATGAGCTATTGGTTTAGAGAGCGATGAATCAGGAGATAGAGACCTGAACTTTCCAATCTATTCATGCCTTCGGCGATACTCCGCCAATACTTCCCCGGTTCAGGGTTCGGACTATTATCAGCTCATATTGAAGCGGTTTTGGGGGGGGGGGGGGGTGTGATTGATGAATGGGACGCCGGCTCTTGTGTGTAGTCTGGCGGCCATTTTAAACACAGGAGATTTTCCCCAGTGGGGGGAGTGGAAAAAAGCCAAGTCTGGCCTGGTAACATGAAAGTTTGATTACTTTTAATGGAAATCAATAAGGCTTCAGCACTCGCGCTCACTTTTTAATCAAGAAAATTTCTGATTTTTTTTTTTTTTTGGGTAGCCCTCCCCGGCACCCACAGGTACACACAGGTACACACTATCTGTCTTTAGACAAAGCACCAGTAATAACCGAGATAGCCTCTCGCACGCTAATTCTCGGGCCCCTCCTTCATTGTGCGACACTAAATTAAGTGACTTTAGAGTTTAATTTAATAAAACTTCCAAAACAAAGTCTTAGGGAACAAAGAAAATCCAGGAGGTCTTCAAAGCATCATGTCCGCAGGGATTTAAAGCAGTTCCCATGGGAACCGGCAAATGAGCGTCTACCCAGCGTAGCGCCGGGAGAACACAGCGATTATCGATCTGTCTGAGGAGGTGAACAGCTCAACCAATCAATGGCTCTTGAGTCCCAGAAGGATTGTGTGATAGAGGAGGGTGGACATGAGTGTGTGTGTGTGTGTGTGTGTGTGTGTATGTGTGTGTACCAGTGGGAGACACTGAAGTGGCAGCGCCGGAGCGATTTGTGTCCAACACAGAGCACTAGCTTAATTGATGGCTTGAAATTGGTTTAAAAAGGGCGGCTACCCACCTCCCACCTCCATCAAGCTCACAGGTACACGGTGTCATTAACTCTGGCCCACGTGGAGGGGGTGGGCGGTGGTGAGGGGGAGGGGGGGCAGCTCAGTCAAACTGCACTAAAGGGCTGGGGCCCATCAGGGTCGTCACGCAAACTTTAGCAGCAGCATCTGGACAGAACACCAGCTAGCTCCCATCACTTTAACCACCAGAGGGCGCCAAATCCTGGTATGTTCTTCTGGGCTGGGCTGTCAAGTTGTGGGTATTTTTAATTGCTCTTTACAGTGAGGGGGTCGTCTCACATTTAGCCGGGGGTGCGTTTCAGCTCAATAAATTGCAGCCCGGTCACACTGAAGGCCAGAGACGATCTCACCCCCTGCAGCAAAACAAATAATTATCAGGCCTCTAATTAAACCTGTAAGTGAGCAAATGACCACGAGCCCTCAGAGATCCACAGGGAGCAGGTGTGTGTGTGTGGGGGGGGGGGGTTGGAGGGGGCGGCAGCGGCGCGTATGATGAAGATGGTCACAAACAAGCAGGCACAGCTCATCCTCCCTGACATTTGAGTCGAGGCGTCGCCGCAGGGCGCCGCTGTAAGGAGGCCGGCGTGGCGGCGCCTGAGTCACGGGGCGGACGTCCAGCTGAGCCCAGGTGAAAGGGAGGAACGGCGATGGGGGGGGGCAGGCGAGGCTTTGACAGACTGTTTGTGAATGGCTCAGTGCGCTTCTAATCAGCAGAACGATGCCAGATAGCTGATGATGCTCCAACGCTGAGCTGACACTTGAGATAAGTGTGAGGACCAGCCGAGCGTCAAACGCCGGCGTTTTCCTCCAACACAGTCGTCAACGCAGCCGTTTGAGAGCTCTGGCGGTTGCCCACGTTCTCCTCATCCCAACAAGCCCAGAAGAAGGTTTCTCATCCTGTAGATCCACAGAACCTCTGATCATTTCCACCGAGGATTGAACCTCTGCGCTGATATTTAGCGAGGCGAGCTAGCTGCTGTGTGGAGTCCCCAGAGGGATAATAAAGTACGGTGCAGTTAAACATCGATTTACAGGAATGATCACTTTTTTACGCTCACACCTAAATAGCAGTGTTATAGAGCCCGTAAGCTGCTTACATTCGGCCTATTTTTAAAGATTTTTTTTTTTCTCAACCAAGATTTGAGCGAAAAACAATCTGCCGTCTCCCCGACTTTAATGAGCGACGGAGGGATTTGCCGATTTGCTCCTGACGCCAAATCACCTGCACAAAGAGATCCTCCTACACCGCCCAATTAGTTCTCCGTTTGCACCGTTTCCATTTAACCCCTCGGTAAAGTCTGACTTCTCTGCTCCGTAATTCCACGACACGGAGCTAAAAATGCCCCGTTTTCATCAGCCTAATATCGCAGAAAGGAGACATGAGATCATCTCTCGGATTGGTTACAGTGGCAGAACTCCCTTTCAATCAAATTAAATCTGCAGAAGCATGTCACACACACACACACACACACACACACACACACACGCACACACACACACACTCTTCTCACTTTCCTGCACATTCTTGGATTGTTTCTTTTCTTCCCAGTGGCACAAGCACTCACAGATCCAATCAATCACACCGACACACACACACACACACACACACACACACACACACACACACACACACACACACGCGGTGCCCAGGTGGTCCCGCTCAGTCCACGACCAGCGGCCCCTTTCGTCTTCCCCACTGACCATGCAGTCAAACATCCCTCCGTCTGTCCATTTAAGGCAAAGCTGAAGCAGGAGTCGTTCCTCTAAATGGAGGTAAAGAGGAAATGAATGCGTCCCCTCAGCTGTGGCGGCAGGATATTAATCCAGCAGGTTTGATCGCTCCTGCCTTCGCCTGATAATCCCGCCCCATTCATGGCATATCCAGACCACAGGTGGAACTGAAAGGGGGTAATGGACGACCACGTGAATCCTCTTCTCTCCTTATCCGCCGCCTTATTTTGTTTGTTTTGCCAGCCCGTCGGGGGGGGGGGGGTTCTTCGGGGTTGCGTGACCTCTGGTGTTGATGAGATCCACGTTCTGCAGATGTCGTCGCTTTAGCCTCAGCAGGTCTTTGTTCAAAGGGGGTGAAGAGTAACCCTGTAATTACAGCTGTAATTAGACTAAATGGCATCCATAATTAATGACTGTGTGCAAACCCCCTTCATTAGCCCACTCCTCTACAGAACGCCGTTCTCGTCACCGACTTCTAAAACAACTACGAGCCAAAACAAACATGTTCTCCAACAATGGGGCCACCTCCCCCCGGATCAGTCAGGAACAAACATGTCACCTCGCTCTCATCTGCAATTAGAAGCCCCCCAGCGCTGATCAATATCATTTTGATTGGCAAAATGTAGCAGCAGGTAAGGTTTCAAACATGCAAAAAAAACCCCAGTGAAATGGAGAATTTAGAGCAAAATCTAGAGAATTTAAGGTTTTAAGGATGCTCTGCTGAAGGAAGCACATCAGGGGCGGCCGTATCTGACCCCTGGGTGCAGTAATGGTATTTTTAGAGCAGCTTTTAGCTGAGGAGTCGATAAAATAACACAATTCTTATCTGAGCATTAACCCGTGTACTGATCCAGGAGTTTACACATCAGCTGAGGCCAGTCTCCACTGGGCCCCCCGGGAAAGCAAATGTGGCTGATAAAGCTAAGCTCATTATGTGTTACTGACACATCGGTCAGGGGTCACACCTAATCGGAGCCCAGAGGAGCCCGGCTGCTCGGCCACTGCCGACCCGTCTCTGTTACAGCTTTAATCTCAACCGGGGTTAATGCCACACAAGCAAAGGGGGAGACGAGGGGGGTCGCCTTTTTCAAATCATCTCGAAATCAGCCCGAGACTCAAGCACTCTCTGCAACGCTACTGTGACTAAAAGGAGCTTGACGCAAAATAAATATCATTAACCCGCAATTAAAACCCTGTTCTGTGTCCCGACATCCTTTATTGTTCTCATATCTCTGTTCAATTACAACATGCTCCAGTAATTACAGCTGCATTAAAAAGTAATGAAGTTATATGAGCAGGGTTGTTTCCACAGGGCAATCTGATGGGAGAGGAGGCTGCTGCAGAGGAACACCAGCGGAACACCAGTGGAACACCAGAGGAACACCAGTGGAACACCAGACAAACACCAGTGGAACACCAGAGGAACACCAGTGGAACACCAGTGGAACACCAGACAAACACCAGTGGAACACCAGTGGAACACCAGTGGAACACCAGACAAACACCAGTGGAACACCAGTGGAACACCAGTGGAACACCAGTTGAACACCAGTTGAACACCAGACAAACACCAGACAAACACCAGTGGAACACCAGTGGAACACCAGACAAACACCAGTGGAACACCAGTGGAACACCAGTGGAACACCAGTTGAACACCAGTTGAACACCAGACAAACACCAGTGGAACACCAGACAAACACCAGTGGAACACCAGTGGAACACCAGTGGAACACCAGACAAACACCAGTGGAACACCAGTGGAACACCAGTGGAACACCAGAGGAACACCAGAGGAACACCAGTGGAACACCAGAGGAACACCAGAGGAACACCAGACAAACACCAGTGGAACACCAGTGGAACACCAGTGGAACACCAGAGGAACACCAGTGGAACACCAGAGGAACACCAGTGGAACACCAGACAAACACCAGTGGAACACCAGAGGAACACCAGTGGAACACCAGACAAACACCAGTGGAACACCAGACAAACACCAGTGGAACACCAGTGGAACACCAGACAAACACCAGTGGAACACCAGTGGAACACCAGTGGAACACCAGTTGAACACCAGACAAACACCAGTGGAACACCAGACAAACACCAGTGGAACACCAGTGGAACACCAGTGGAACACCAGACAAACACCAGTGGAACACCAGTGGAACACCAGTGGAACACCAGACAAACACCAGTGGAACACCAGACAAACACCAGTGGAACACCAGTGGAACACCAGTGGAACACCAGACAAACACCAGTGGAACACCAGAGGAACACCAGTGGAACACCAGAGGAACACCAGTGGAACACCAGAGGAACACCAGCCAAACGGCAGCAAATGTTCAATCTGGTTGAACCAAACTGTTGTTGGTCCTCCTGGGAGGCCAAAATCCATTTAACAGGTAACCATGGAGACGGGGGCCCTGCCCTTACACATGGTTTGTCTTATAGTTCTTTCTGTATTCAAAGGGTGTAGACGTCAGGGGGGCTTCAGGTGTTCTGCTCTGTTGCTCCAGGAGCCGTGCATGAGGCCCCTCTTCCGTTTCTGGTTTATGATCAACTGGATATGCAACGTTCTGTTAGTTATTCAATAATACAGTAAACTGTAACACCCCCCCCCCCCCCCCACACACACACACACACACAGCTTATATCTATTCTATTTTACAGCACGCAGTGATGGAGCTGCTCACTCAGACTCTCTCTGAAGTCGTTCTTGTCTTCTCTGATTTAGACATGATGGATTATAGAGAATTGTTGATTTCCTGTTTTGACGCAGCCAGAGGACGCCCGTCCGCCTCGTCCACTCGTCCTCGCGTGGTTTATATTTACAGTTGCTTTGGGATTCAAATATGCTGCAGCGATCCTGCGCTACCCTTCGGTCCTGTGTGGGTGAAACGTAAATGGAAACGTTGGCAGGTTCCAGTCTGAAGCACCAACAGCTTTGGTTTAATTGCACAGGGAGGAGAAGCGCCAGGGCCTTGCTGCCAAAGACGGCAAAAAAAAGGTGCATTAGAAACCAGGCACATGCAACGTGCACGTCTCCCGCTTGCGTGTGTGCGTTCAGGCGTGCGTCTGTGCAAACACGCTTGTTTTCTGTGCAAGAATTGGCAATGAGCTGCCTGAATGAGGCGGTTAAGCGAGGGTCAGAGATGAGAGAGAGGCAATTTGAGGTTGGAAATGAGCAATGTCCTTCCTCGTTGGAGCGCCGGAGACCTCAACCTCTCAAATGCCACCTCTTGCACGTCGGCACGTGTCCCGGCGTTCATTCACGGTGCTGAAGAAGGACGAGGGAATAAAGGCGAGGTTCAATGATGACGGCGAGCTGCGGAAAATGAAATATCAGGATAGAAGAGAAACAGGGACGGAAGAGAGGAAAGGAGGCAAGGAAAGGAGGAGTGTGTTGGGAAGGTCTGAGCTCCACACATGAGTGGACATTTGACAATACTGGTCCCTCTGGTCTGAACCGGCGCTCGGAGGCAAACGCTGAGACTTGGGAAAAGAAATCTGATAAAGGGAAGAAGAAATCAGGACATGACAACCGGACAGCAAAGGCCTCCAGTGTTCTGCCCTTGGCCTCGACGACGTGGAGCTTTACCCCCTCTGTCAGGACTCCCTGTAACGCCTCAACGTGACGGTTTTCAACGCTTCCCGTGCCTTCCACTCATCTCTGGTGTGCGCTAAAGGAGCATATCCCATCAGAACAACAACACGTGTGTTGAGTTGTGGCTGCTGAGGAACGGGAGCTACGATGAAGCGTCAGCTCCAGCTGTCTCGGCCGTCCAGCGTCCGCCATTCTCAGTCTTCAGATGGCGGCGGGTACGATACAACCCGAGACAATAGGAGAGCCGCAATAACAGCAACACTTGATGACATTGACTGGGAACACGGGTCAAACCACAATGGATTCTTTGAGAAGCATCAATCAGGCTGCCGGTCCTCTTGAGACTTTGATCAAGCCCTTGTGTGTGGTTGTTGACAGACCGGCTGAGGAGCAGGATTGGTGGGGGTCTGATTATGGGCTTCAGTGAAATCGCCAAGATGAACCCCCATCGAGAGACGGAGGAGATGACGGCGGGAGCGGGAGCAGCAGGGCAAATGGGAGAGAGAGGCGGAGGAACCGGGAGAGAGAGGGAGGCTTCTGGATGAGAAGGGCGCCTACATCCCGGCGGTCCTCCAGCAGATGACCAGCACAGGCACCATGATGGACACCCTCCTCCTCTAATGAGTCCAGTCACAGCTGAACACACCGCCATGTGCGAGAGCACCAACTGAGCGTCTGCCACCAGGAAAAACAAATACCACAACAAACAGAGTGGAATGGGGCTCCTCCTGCAGCGTCTTCCAGGATAATTATTCCTCTTTGGGTCTTTGAAGGTCTGCAGACCCTTTTTAAGTACCCCCAACAATGCTGCGGTTCACAGCACACCCTCCTTCCTCTCCGGATGTGAATGGACTGGATGCATTTGCATTAATTGTTGCGATTGCGACATCCCGAATTCCCGCAGGCTTCCGCTTCCCTCTGGCTCCAGGGAAGAGGAAGCCACATTTCGTATTCACTAAATTCGCCCCGTAATCTCCTTATGCCTGCACTATCAGGCCCCATCAGAGGAGGGTGTTGAGGTGACTGTCAGTGAATTTGACGCCGGTTCCCCTGTCACGCTCACTTTTACTCGCCCCCGTCACTCAGCCTGTTGCGCCCCGAGGGGCCAACGACCAGAGCTGTGACAACGGGCGAAGGGGGGGGGGGCGGCGAGGATCTCATAGCGGACACGCACTTCACAGGCAGCAGAGTGGATACACAACCTGCCAGTTCACATCAGCGAGACACTCGTGCGCATTTTTGTCCCCGTAAAAAGTCTCTGATCAAATAAACGGCATCGATTTTTTTTTTTCCGCAGCCGCGCGTATTGATTTCGTCCATCTTTGACGTGTCAGACGGGGGCGAGCGCTAATGTGAAAAATGAGGCCGATCCCTGCCAGAGAGCCGATGAGGCAAGTCCAAAACCGCAGCAGGGAATCCTGCCATTAAAAGGAATGTCTGCTGCACAGACGATATTACAGTGAAATGCTTCCAGTCTGGGGTCTCTTCACGCAATCGCAGCTTCCAGAAATGAAAAGAGCCACGGCGGCTCCCATTTTTCCCCCAACAGCCTTTTACGGACCGGGCCTAAAAACACACAAACAGACGCTCGCCAAAAGTAAACCGAGTGTATGACTGTAATCGAGTCCTCAGCCAGAGTCTCCTGTGGGTGTCTGTGGTTTGCTGTGCCAGTGAAATGAAAGCAGGCCTCTCTAATAACAGCGAATTTAATACCGGCGCGAGTCCCTTAATGAGAATGCCCCGTGCTCTGGGCTCATATCCGCAGCACCGGCGGGAGGAGAGCCAGCAAAGGAGGGAGACGTACTTAAAATCTCCCATTTGCGTCACCAGGCGTGTTCACCATGCAGAGGTCTGTGGGAGTGGGGAGCGGGGGGGGGGGGCGGCACGCTCGGGCCGCAGGGTCCCCCGTCCTTGCTTCGGCACCACTGGAGCAACTCAGATGGGTGATGTTTGGCCCCATTAATAACAACTTGAAATCATCGTGGCGCTCATTACGGAAGAGGTCAAACAGCGAGGTCGAAACAGGACGGCAGATGACAAAAATCCGCCTCCCTTTGCGTCATTCTGCAGGTATTTGAGAATTTAAAGCACGTCCTGGATGCAAAGAGTCTCGCCGCAATAATGTCACAGGCTATAAAGCCTTATTACCTCTGAAGGTAGGCGTCAGCACTGCGCACCCTCTGGTTAGTCACTCTGTGCGCAACGATCAAATATAGAAATTCCCATGGTTGAATATAGGTCCTAAGAAATGTACAAGGTAATTTGTCTTGAAACGCTGAGGCGCAAATTGGGTGCTGAAAGCAAAGAAGAGCCCGAGTTGTGGACAGATGTCATTTCTAACAAGCTGCTTCTCAGTCGGCGCACGGCCGCACGGGGAAGGCTGCAAAACGGGTTCTGCATTTGTTATTTTACATTTTGCTGATAAGTATCCTAAACATCTGATTGAAATGTGAGCGCGTATAAATGTGCCCGCAGACACGGGCGTTATTTATTGCCGACACTGGCGCCATAAAGCTTAATAAAGGATAATAACAAGGCACGAAAGGGGTCGTTTGAGGCGTTATTAGTGTTCACAGTGATGCGTTGGGGACCTGGACCTTCCAGTGTCTGTGCTCGCAGAAGAAAGAGTGAACAGGAGGGATTTGCAGATGAAGGCACTGCATTCAGGTGATGGGGACGCCTCCACAGCAGTCAGACTATTACCTGGTAATCCTCCAGTAATTAGCATGTCGGCGATATCAAGGAAGCGAGCTAAACAAAAACATCGCAATCATCTCTGCTTTAATCGCCTTGGTGAGGTCCCCCGAGTGTTTACTAAACAGAGTGATTGCACTGAAGATTTGAATATTTAATAAGAGGAAGAGATTGGAGAGGAGCGGCGTCGAGGGAGAGACAACAATCCGCCTGGACTCGCTGGGCCAATGAGGGAAACTAGGCTGAGCTCACTGAATTTGTCCCTGTGGTATTAATGAATTCTAAACAAATTTTTACGGGATGGCCGTAGATACACTTCGACAACAGCGCGCGAGCAGGAGGCGCCTGTTCCAGCGGCGGCAGGAGACGTGAGGATGAAGGTGCCCTGAAACGACAGATTTGGGTATTAGGGAGCAGCGAGACAGATGTAAGGCTTATCGGGACGGGGCGAGGCTCTCGGATAGATTGGGTAGAGACATTTATTCTGCCTCTCCTGTGGGACAGATGTGGTTTCATCTCAATATATTTTTCAATCCAACACGTCCATCATACTGAGCACTTACAGGGATCAAACTCGGCTACACGTGTAGATTGGCTCCGTACCTGACGGATCATCCAAAACCCAAATATGCACCTGCCAGAGATTTGAGCCCCGACTGAGCAGCCCCGATTAAACCACCGCAGATATCTGACCTCAGCCCATGCCAGTTTCCATAGAAACGGTTTAGATATGCTTCTAATTACAAGTCAAGTGCAACAGCATACACAAATATCAACACTCGTGGAAATCGTGTCTTTGGCATTGAAAATGAGTTCTTTTACTAACGTAGAACATCAAACAAACACGAGCGGCTGTGGAGCTAATGTCTTGGAACTTTACACAGCGCAATTCAAAGCCCGAATCCTCCCGCGAGGAAGCAGGAAACACGCCCGATGCCAAAGAGAGGCAGTGGCACATACGTGCACGCTAGGTCCTGTTGTTGATGTATTCACTGAGATTAAGCCTGAGTTTTGGACTGCTTCAAGTGGATCAGTAATACAAACAAAAATTAAAGTTCACATCCATAAACATGCCGAGGTTTCCGAGCTTATTTTGGAGAAGAGATTATTTCTGTGTAACGAACTACAACTCCAAATGTTAAACAATGCCCCCGAGTGGAATCTCGCTGATATTTAATAATGAAATAACTAGAAGTAAAAGGAGTAATGCTCTCTCTCTCTCTCTCTCTTTCAAACACACACACACACACACACACACACACACACTTAGATGGTTTCTTGCGAGCCCAGTCCAGGTCTATTAGGCAGGCATCAGGCGTTTGCTGTGGGCCAGGCCTGGCTGGGCTCCCAGGTTAGAGGACGTCTCCTCCTGGCCCCCTCTTACCATCTGCTCCGTCCAGAAGGCTGGCACCACTGGGAAAGGGGGGGGGGGGGTGTTATCAAGAGTGGAGAAAAGAGGGGAGGGAGGCCCCAAGGAGCAGGGATGGGTCGAGGGGTGGTGGGCGAGGGCGGGTGGAGGTGCAGTAAGGCCTGCAGTTGTTCAGAGGGCTGGGCTCAGGTGACCCGGGGAAGGTCACGGGGTCATCTGTTACCTGTCCCCCTCCGACCAAGGCCATCTGCTGCAGGGACAGGCAGGAAGTGGGGAAGCAAAGAGCAGAAACTCAGGGAGAAACGGCAAAAACGTTTAAAAAAGAATCCAAAAATTTGTGCTCCACGGTTTTGGTTTTAATCAGCGTTCCAGATTGTGTTTAGGTGTGACTGTTTTTCTAACGAGGCGGGCTAATTTAGCACGAGGACGGTAATTGAGAACAGGGGAAATAATGTCAATGATGGATGGAGCGTGTGAAGGAACGGGAAAGAGAGAGAAATAAATGATTCTTTTCCGCACAGATATGGAACTTTAATTGGACGCCGCGCTTCGGCTGGGCGGCGGCAGAGGCTGCTGCTGACACGCCGAGTTTGGGAAAAATTGGGTTTGAAACAAGAGGGAAATTTCCTGGCTGAAATGAGAGATGGAACGATAACACAGGACAAAGAAACAGGTCAGGCACTTCATCTGAACGCTTCCGTCGCCCCAACTTCTGCCAAATCCCAAATGAAACACGGCAGGCTTGGCTGCGGGAATTCATCACCGTGTTGCACACGGAATTCTGATCTCGCCGCCGCCGCCGCCATCATAATTGGCACTCGAAGTAAAAACCCAAAGATGCCCGAAGACAGACAGAACGTATCCTCACATGTGTGAGCTGGATGTGGGCCGCGGTTTCCTCTAAACCGAACAAAGACAGCGAGCGGAAGGACTGATGAAGGTGAGAGGATAATATTGAAGAGGAGAGGTGGCGCCGGGACTGAAGGATCGCCACAGCTTAGCAGTGGATTTACACAGAGGGCGACTCGCCCGTCAAACATTTGAGCTGAAATTTAGAAAGGACTTAGCGGGCCGTCCCTGGACGGTCGGATCTCTTTACCCTCACCAAAGAGAACAAGCTGGATCAACAGTTTTTTATCCTTTTTCCCCTCTTTCCAAAATAAAAAAAAACACATCGTGGCTGCAGAGGTTATTTAAATAATTTCCATCTCCGTCGGCCGTAGCGAGGAAGTGTTGGCTACCATTTATCACGCGGGGTCTGCAGACGTCTCCAGAATTTGTCAGCGAGTTGGCGGCTGTCAGGGGGTGCGTGCTACACCTCCGACCCCTACGGAGCAGAGAATGACAGGATGTTCACTCACCGGGCGTATCGCCACAGGCGCCGTCTCTCCCTCCAAAAAAATGAGGGGATACGGATGATGAACGGAGCAGAGAGGGTGGAAACCGCAGCCGAGGTTATACGACCCACGGAGCTTGGGTATGAACGGGTAATAAAGACAATTTTCCATCCTCGAATACAGATTCTAATCGCAAAAAGTCCGAAATGTCACTTTAAAGGCGACACAGACGCAGAACTCACGTCTTCATCGGTTGTTTTCCAAAGACACCGAAGTTCCTGATCAGGCCCGGTTGGTGATATCCGTTTTTTTAGCGTATGCCCCCTGCCGTGCCACAATTAGCAGTCATTAGCAGATCTGGCAACAGCGGGGTGTAGTGTTGAGGGGGACGGCCTCCAATTCACTCATAAATGTCCTCATGTTGCATGTGGAATGCGTGCATTCTGGTCCTCACTATGTAGCACGTGCAAACACTCACACACACACACACACACACACACACACGGAGGCAACATTATTGTGTTGATTCTGGAGCCGATTCTCAGGGAAGCACAGGTAAACAAACTTCAACTCCTCCATCTAAACTCTTGCTAACCCGCTAACCGGCCAACGCTCCTGCTCATTTAGATTTTTGGCTTTGGTACCTTGGATCATCAACGATTTCACAAAATTCTGAATCTGACGGGTTTATCGAAGGAGAATCCCTCATCAGTTTGTCAGAATTTAAATATTTTTAGAGCAACATAAGGTAAATTTAGAGATTCAAAGCTCTCTCTCACACACACACACACACACACACACACACACACACAGTCTGTCATGTAAAGATTGAAGCCGAGTGGAATACTTAAGGCAGCCTGGAAATCCCCGAGGATCAATGGTTATCCAGAGTTATTACTCAGTCTATTACACTTCTATTGGCACAACAGCTCTTGAAAAAGCTGCACGAAGTGAACTACGAGAAATTGGTGTCAAAGGTTACGTTACACGAAGGGGGGCCATAAAACATATCGAGAAAACCAAATGGGAGCCAAATCCGGACGGCGGGCCGGAGTCATAAATGTGGCGGCGGAGCACCTCGCTGACAGTTGTGGCAGATAAAGAGCCGCTGAAGCGGTCACACCCAGCAAAATGTCGCTGATTCATACAGGGAGGCGGCGACGGAGGAGCCATTTCTCTCTCTCTCTTTTTAAAGTTTGCCCTCCGCCGTGGTCCTCCTCCTCCTCGCCGCTCTCCCAGGGCCAGGACGGGACCATCACTCCCCCCTGCTGTGATTTGTGCATCCGATCACAGAGGCGGCCTCTTTCACAGCCGCTTTGTCGTCAAGGCTAAATGGGAAGCAGCACGTCGGTCCGCCGCTGCTGGTCTTCTGTGGGTGGTTGTGTAGCCATTTATGAAAAGAAGACATTAATTTTCAGTATCGTTTCATGCTGGGACATTGACCCTCCCCGCTATGTTTTTTTTGGGGGGGTTTTTTAACAGCTCGAGCGGCCTGTCGGTCATAACAAACAGCTCGTGTTGGAGAACTGAATTTAAATCAGGGCCATATTGCATATTTCTGCACACACGAGAGAAACACATCAATAAAGCCGACGCCATTTAAGAGGCAGACAACCTTTGCGGCGAACGGCAGGTTTAATGGGATGGCCGCGCGGCTCATAAACCACAGCTGCAACCGACTGAGACCCGGAGCCGACTTTACTCAAGGCCGCTGCTTCAGAAATGTCGCCCAACCGGTGAGTGGAGGCGAGCAAGGTTGACGGCAACAATTTGTTACTTTGTCACAACGCGCAGGGACGCTGATAAAAAACCGCCGCTGTCGAGCATCACAACACGCGGTTCTTACATTTATAATACCTTAATAAAGAATGTCATTGGGCCATTCATCCTCAGCACCCTCTCTACGATTCCACCCAGGGGTCAGTTCCAGGAGTGGGAGACCGAGACAGCACCCCCTACCGCCAACACGCAGTACTGCATCAGAATAACCATTTTAACAAACGTTTCTGGTTTGTACAAATATGTCATGTGATTCCCATGAGGAAGCTGCCATGCGCTCCATCTTTAAGAGGATAAAAGGTGTCTGGTTAATGATGGTGAGCAACGGATTCACTAAATATACATTTTAAAAAATGAAAGAATTTGTGCCGGAATGTTCCACATGTTCCTATATCCAAGTAAAGCAAATGATGCATCTGGACAAAGAGGCCGGAATCCACCCACATCCACAGGTGTGTCACACCGCCTACATGCAAATGTATGCAGATACATTCCACACCAGACGCTGACCTCAACCCAAGATGCAGGAAAAACCCAAAATTCGGACTTTTCAGCCACCGTCCGCCTTCGCCGACGACCCAAACCGCTCACATTTGTCTCATTAAGATGCAAATGTGGGGAATCAAATTTGCGTGTTGGACTGAATTAATCCCCCGCCACCCCGTCTGCTTGTGCTGTAATCACAAATTACAGACAGGCATCTGACGGCGGGCTAAAGCCTCGGATCCTGTCGGGGGAGTCTTTTACCTCAGGGGAGAAATCCCAATCAGCCCGACTGGTCAGACTGCGAGTTACTGCAGCAGCATAGTAATGTGTCATATCCACCGTCACTTTCAAAGGGATATTAATTCCCTCCCCTCTTCTCCTTATCTTTCTGGTCCTGTAGCATCGTTGTGCAGCAGCTACAGGCACCCCACGCCGCGGCTAGCTTCCTGACATGTTAATCAGCGGGCGATTTGTTCACATTTAACAAGGGGGATGTTTAAGGAGATAAAATGCCTCCGACCTCTTTGAGCAATTCCTGGAGATTTAGATTTAATGAGCGGGGCGCGTTTGAGAGGAGCGAGATCAGAGGGATGCCGGAGCCGTTTCATCTCCCGAAAAACTGAACCCGTGTCATAATGATGTGACCCTACCGAGAGTGCGTGTGGAACTTTGTGGCTTTTTTTTCTGTTGGCAAAACCCAGTAAATGGCAACTCTGGTCGTGTTTACATTCGAATCAAACACCCGACACATCTCAAAGTGGCTCACGCGTGCTTCTGCTCAGACTTTCCGGCTCTTTCAGTGTCACAAAGACGCTTGAAGGAGGCTCATGTTCTGCTCTTGACCAGCAGGGGGAACTTTACCTCTACGGTGTTCTGGCGTTCCGCTCTAAAGGCCTCGGAAAAGTCAGACTGCTGGAATAAATCCAGAGTAGAACTGCTCCATTCTTCTTCAGCCGTTTCTGTCCATCTCACATTACCCAACACTGCCTCCGGAGTTCCTGGTGGTACTGCAGCCGTTTAGCTGTCAACTTGGAAAACCTGCATAACTATTGCTGCTCTAAACTCCAGCCACCAACCAGACTTCCTTTAATTTTATCATGCCTCGGTAGGTAAGCTAATTAGTTTTAGTCTCCTGCTGAAATGAGGCATCTACACTTACGTCTTATCCACACGTCATCCGGATGAGACCTGGGAGCTCGTTTCTCCTTTGGTGCTGGACGAAAACCGCTAGCAACCAGAGCAGATCTGGCTGTGTGAAGCACCTGGGTGACAACTCCGCACACATTCAGGCCGCTCCGTCCAAGCCGGCTCGGTGGAGGTGGCGGCAGGACGGCGCCCCAAGCACCTCACGTGGAAGGAACGACCGAATTGTCGAGGCGGGCGTGCTAGCACGACTCTGACGATGGTAGTTCAACTCAGGCGAGACTCAACCGGAGCAAGGTGAACATGCAAGGGCGCGAGTGGGCGGGCACGTAAAATAAAGTCTGGGCTTTGAGAAAAACGGGCGGGGGGGGGGGGGGCGCCAGATTGCAAACAAAGTAAACATCAAAGGCCTCGCTGGCAGAAGCTCAAATAATTGATGTGTAAGAGCGGACAGGTTGTAAACAGTGTCGCAGGAGCGCGACGGTGATAGCGTTCCTGGCGAGAGGATCCGGACAGATTATTAAATGTTGTCGTTCGCCCGCCCGATGTGCGAGTGTGCAACAGCGCAAACACTCCTACCATAGTGGCGGCGGCGGCGGCGGCGAACACGGGCTTACACGCAAACACACACACACATGGCGGGACTGACTCTGGCTTCGCCACATCATTTCTGCCTCCATCTGTCTGTCACCGTGCGCACACACACACGTACACACAAACCGTTCCAGGCAGCCGTCGCCTGGCAACATGGCTCAGCCTCTGAACATATTTCCCAGTTCGGGTAAGATATACACTTTCAGCTACAGTGTGATTTCATTAGAAGGGAGCGTGTGGGTTCGTCTCTCTGCACCTCCGTCTCCAGCCACCTGCTTTTATTGGAGCCAGCCCCCAGAGTGTTTGCTGGGGGAATATTAAAAAGACCACGGCCGTTCAGCGGGAAATTATAACGTAATTAGCAATGGTTCCGGACCGGCACGCCGCACGAAAACAGATGGCCCGCTAATTCTATTAGCATGGCAGGAGCGACCGGCGTGGCTTTCACCAGTATTGTGCCGTGACCTTCAAGCCCCCGGAGGTGGTAAGGTGCAGAGACCCAGTCCCAGAACCATAATCGGGTACTTTTACTGACCCCAGACACACAGTTTATCCTTGGAAAACCTACATTAGTAACTTAAATGAAGGTTTGCCACCTTCAACATTCCGGCCTGGCATCCAGCCCCGATCCCCTTCTTGATTCCAGCTATAAGCGAGTCATTTACCCCCCCCCCCGGACAGGGGCCGTTGACCACGTGCAAGTGGTGCGACCACCTCTGAGAGGTAGCGATTTCTCTAGCCTGTCGCTCTGTCAGCAGGCTCAGAATGTCCTGCTGATTCTGATGGAGCTAAGTGCTTTTATTGTTAACGTGCTCAAAGTTTCACACACACTAATGTCCAGACTGTAATCGTTATTGTCGACCATCAGCAGGGCTGTAAAGGAGCGGGACGCTACGCTAATTAAAACCACCAGAACGAACACCCGACACACGTGAGCTGACTGCACATGCAGTGGTCTCTGCAGGCAGGCGGCTCCAACAGGTACTTCCAGGTTTCCCTTTGGTTCTACTGAGGGATGGTTGCCACCCACCAACAGGAGCAACGAGGGGGGGGGGTAGAATCCCGCTTTAAAGGACGACACGAGTGACGTCACCACAAATAATTTGGACTGAAACAGCACCCAGATCTTCAGGCTGTTCTGTAGCCTCTGACCTCACCCCCCCCCCCCCCCCCCCCACACACACACACACACACACACACACACACTTAACCGCTCCCTCCAAGGTTCCAAGGCGTCCTTCGTCGTTCCTTTCTTGGAAAACTCCATTTACCTTCAACGAGTCTTTGGCCGACACGCTCGGCTCCATCCCTGAAGCAATCATCCTCCTGCTTTTCTCCCTCTATTTACACGACTTCCAGGGTCTGTCGGAGGCAGGTGAGCAGCGAAAAAACAAGGGCATCTCACAAAAATGCCCGGCTTTAATATCTGCGCTCTGTTTTCCATCTCGGCCCAGGAGCCCGGCGGCAGAACCAACACACCTCTGGTAACCACGTGGTCCGTCTGTAAATATCAGGGACCGCCTCTCATCTTTATTTTATTAGCGTCTATCACGGAACACCAGCGGTGAAGACCAGCGACATTTAGGCTTAGGGGCGGAGTTTCCCACCTCCAGCGCTGCCCTGCACACCCGACAACGGCGACTGGCCCTACTGGCAGCAGCACTCGGGATCGGCCGCACGTGCACATTTCAAGGTGACGTTCTTGAAGACCTCCACGAAGGTCACAGCTGGGTCAGGAGAGCTGCCTCCTCTTACGGGACAATAATGGGAAGAAACGAGAGAAACCAAATAGGAGGAGACGTAATTGGATGGGGGGGGGGGGGGGGGGGGGGTAGGTTGTTCCAAGCATGTCCCACAAGTCCTTCATCTGCCCCCAAAACAGGTAGAATCGGCTCAAACGGGGGAGAAAAACAATAGCTTGAGCATTCAGCTCTCATCCGCCTTCCCTAGAATCTTAAACTGGTCTGGCTCTGGTCTGCTGGGAGTCGTTAGTGGGGGCAGCGGCGGACTGGTTCCCCCCCCCCCCCCCCGGCTGCACGCTCACCTTTGCTCTCCCGTTATTCACTCACCTGTCCAATAGCTTCGTTAAGACCAACGCAGCGTCTCGTCCCAGCCGTTCTCCTGATCTATAGAACCTCATTTCACCCCGATCTGCCACTCAGGAGACGCTTCCGCCGCCTGACGGCTCTAATTTTCCATAAATCACATCCGTGAGATGAGATTTAGGATCGGATGTAAATGAGTGACGGCGCTAATGCGGCGCTGACTGGGTCCTCTGGCCCGCTCCAGACCGGAAATAACCCAGAAGCACCCGGCGGGTGAAAAAACCCGGCGGGTCGAGATTATCCTCAAGTGCAGCGGCAGGAAATTGAGAGATTGAAGAAGAATAAGCGGGAGAAGCAGAAATCCTTTGCATTTTAATGAAAGATTTGAATGGAACAGGAACGAAATAAAGAACGCAGCATCACGCAAATAAGGAAAAAGCAAAAGAAAGCAAGTGTGTGTGTGTGTGTGTGTGTGTGTGTGTGGGCAGTAAATCCCTCGTTCTTCCACTGTGCAGCGGGACGTGTGAGGTCACTTATCCTACGAGAAGCTCTCTTCACTTTGATGTCCCCAAGCTCGCGCACGTGCAGGCGCACGCGGCGACCGTCCGTGCAGTCAGATTCATGTTCGGGTTTCATTCCTGCGTTAACACGTCTGGAGGAGCAGAGCTGTGTCACTTTCGGGCAGGTTTCTGTTTGCTTTCCCTTTAATTTTAGTTTTGATTCGCGTTAAAAAAATAAAACTGTGCAACGTGATCACAGATCTACAGTTCTGATCCCTGCAGTGCTACATTAGTGACTTAATTAATGAGCTAATTAACTGATTAAGCCATTTCGGAGCCCAAACTCCTCTTTCAGATGAAGCTGAAACCATGGCAACGTCTCACCTTTAGAAGCCGGCAGCTGGCGGCGCCGCTCCACAAAAGCTCCTCAGGTCATCGGGGACTGAAGAGCAAAGCGCCCGTCTGGAGCGGAAATCTGCACCTCTGTTAGGACGGGAGTCATCCGCAGAAGGGTTCAAGCATACTTGTGAGGTCCTCGAGTGGGAAATACAACATTTGTGAGGTCCACATGCAGATGTTTGCTCGACTGGAAGGCAGCGGGAGGATGACGAGAAGTTAATTAAGCAAGTAAGAGGAGACGCAACTGGGAGGCAACACACACACGCACACACACACGCACACACACCATCTCAGACTAACACGAGGAATCTTAGCATTAAAGTTAGGCTTCAACAATCCTTTTTTATGAAGAGAATTTAAAGGGATTTATTTTACTGTCCCTCCAGATGCTTTTATGGACTCTTTAATTCCTCCGCGGTCATAATGGCAGCAGCAGGAGCCTTTAACTGTTTCATAAAATGTACAAATTGGTGCATTAAAAAAAGAAAAAAGGCAGCAGACTGAAGGAATTAAACAGAAGCTGGCAGCAGAATGATGGGTGGATGAGATTAGTGTGTGGATTTCATGTAGAGGAGGTGCGGAAAAGTTTAACCCTTCACCTGGGGGGTCCAAAGGCCTGCAAACTGGGGGAGAGTGTACCACACACAGACACACACACACACACACACAGACCTTTCAACGGCTACCTCACAAGGTCAAGCTGCTGTTTGTTTGCGTCCGTTTCCATGACACTGCGAATAGTCTGCACTGCCTGACTATTAATCAGAGCACACACACACACACACACACACACACACACACACACACACACACACACACACACACACACACACTTACAAGCAGTTGTGTGAGCACGGCTTCAGTATCTGTCAGGGATCTGGAGACGTAGCGGGAGGCTCAGCGGCGCCTCGTCCCAGTTAAAACTTGCTGATTAGCGCTGGAATTATCCCATTAGCAGAGATGATCCGACTGGCTGCAGCCTGCAAATGAGTCACTTACAAAAGTTACACGGAATACGGCAGCCGAACTTATCCAGTCATTTAATTGTGGGATTAAAAGACGGCTAATTTCACATGGTCGCGCTAATCAGGAATGACAAGAGGGCAGTGGGACACATTATTTCTGTATTTAAGAGACTCTGCAGGGTGTGTGTGTGTGTGCGTGTGCGTGCGTGCGTGCGTGCGTGTGTGTGTGGGGGGGGGGGGGGGTGACTGAGGGATGCAACGTGCTGGTGGTGGTGGTCCGAGCACCCATCGCTGCCCAATGATGGAGGCGCTCGAGCTGAAAACAAAGCGGCGGCTCGCACATGATCGCGCAGGAAGTGGCGGCCTGTGATTAATCAGTGACAGCGAGCCGCTAATTGCAACCCCCAATCAATTACCTTCACGCTCATTATCTATTCAGCGCAGCACCTGGAGAGCCCTCACGCCCCTCCCCCCCCCAGTGATGGAAAATGTGGAAATAGTTCCATCCAGGCTGCAGCTCCGGCGAGTAATTCTCTGTGTTCACACATAAAATCCAGTGAATAATCTCCTATACGTCTTTATGTTTTCAGAAAGGAGACGTGGGGGTGACGGCGAGGGGGGGGGGGGGGGGGTCTCTGCGGTGGCCACAAGCCTCCAGTCCTCACTTTCCATTTGGAGCGAGACTAAAGATTAAAGTCCTCCGCCGAGCTGCTCTCTAACAGGGCACAACCCAATTACACCTCCGCCGAGCCGGGAAGTCGGAGTCTGAGGGAGCGAAGGATGCCGAAGGAGAACGGGCGGACGGAGGGACGGCGGCGGGAAGAGAGGAGGGACGGGTGAAAGGCGAGGCGAGGCGAGGCGGCGTCTGGAGCAGCCACTGAGGAGGGAAATTGGATTGAGAATATCAGAGGTGAGAGAAAAGCCATGTCAGACGTCTCCTCGGGGGATGAAACGGGGGGTTAAACACTCGGAGCAGCGGGGAGGAGGACGTTATCCGCGTGGGACGCACACAAACCAGCCGACTCCACTTTGAAGCTCCACGGTAGGAAGTTCCAAAAAAGGTCAACGGGCGCTTTGCCTCTGGCGTCGTGGCGTATTGTGATGCCGCTGTTAGCTAATGGCTAACTGGCCAGCGAAGGCTAAACAGAGCTCCTCAGCCACCGGAGCGTCTGGGAAATCCTACAGTTGGTGTTCAGAGAGTTTGATGGGAGATGGCGAACAGACGAAACGGGCGGGAGATTAGGAGTCAGCGTCTGCCGCCTCGCTCCGTCTTACTTCCCTCTGCTCGCCGCTGGTGACGGATGGCGCTGCCTTTTGGAAGCCAACGTCAAATCTTTCCAAAGAGCTGCGAGCTCGCGTCCTGGTGCATTTTGTTCTTGGCAGAGAGGAGCATCATCTGGTCAAACGTTCGCACCATGACGGCCACTCTGCTCTTAATCGCCATGGTTACCGGATCGGGCTGTGCCCACTGTCGACGCACCTGAACTCTTTGAGCAGGTGTGGGATCACATCTGAGCGTTGGGGGGGGGGGGGGGGGGTGGGGTGGCGTTGGGCCGCCCACCTCCGGATGGCTCCATGAAAGGCTAAATAAATAAGACATAGCTGTCGGGGTCGCCGAGCCGCGACCTTTCGACCCGCTTGCCTCGGGAAGGCAGGAGTGCCGCCTCAGCTAGTCGCTCCTCTAAAACTCCGGAGGGTGAATTTTAATTAGCGCTGCGCCGGCGGAAGAGGCCGCGCCTCGGTCTTAACCAGGTGGGACGACCTCGTTTCACCTCTCGCAGCCGCCACCTCCTAAATTAGCGCCTTAGCGACCCGTCCGGTCACCTTTCCGTCAAGCTGTCGGACGAACAATCAGCCGTCGTCGGGAAACGACATTCTCAGCTTGATGCGTGTGCAAAGAGTCGGCCCACACACACACACACACACACACACACACACACACACACACACACACACACACCACACACACACACACACACACACACACACACACACACACGCACACACACACACACACACACACACTCCCATGCTGGGATGGGTTCATTTATGGAGTCCTCTCTGTCTTTTAAATCTCCAGAAGTATTTGGGCAGGATTACTCCAGCGGGAGATGAGTAAGAAAATATTTCCCTTCCTACTCAGTGGCCAAGCTACTTAGCCGGGACTTTGAGCCCGATAGCAGCAGTTTAGAGGACTGTGTTGTGTGATGGGGGGGGGGTCAAGTGACTTTTGTGGTGTTATTTGCTCTGCTGATGCAATATTTCTCCCTCCTTTGTGGCCCGGGTGCTTTAACAGCCCCTTCTACCCTTAATTTTCTGCCCTTCCAGATGAGCTCAACTCCATCACGCCGCGGCTCCGCCGCTCCCATTACAGCGGGCCGGTGGGGAACACTCTAATAAAGAAGAGCACAGGTTTACATCCAACACACACACACACACACACAACCTTGAGAAAGATTTAATCAGGGATGGGGAAGAGGGGGGAAAAAAGCTCCGCGTTGATTATTTCAGGCAAAATAAATGGCGACCTCGGAGCCGCGCGGCCACGTCCGCGGCTGCAGACAACGGCGCTCCTTGTTAAGGAAACATATGGGCACGCTAGCACACAAATAACGGAACACGTGCACCTCTGCGGCGCCGTGCACAATAAGTCTTGCTTCATTAAAGCCAAATCTCATCCGCTATCAGTTTACAACCACAGAAGCCGTTTGAACCGCCGGGGAAATACAATTCCATTCTGTTCCAGGGTTATCTTAATATATGAGCTTGTCTCCGCCACATTGGTCTGCAGTTATGAGCCGGGCAAACACCCACGGCAGCGCGATATTACACCGGCAGACTGCTGCACGCGCAGCTATTAGCTAATTATACATTATGGCTGGATACGTGGGGATATATATGGCTGTAAAGTCCGCGCCGCTAATTACTGCGCGTGTTGTTTATTAGCAAAACGGCTTTTATTTATTTATTTTTTGCGGCGATGTCGAACACGCCGGGCCGGAGCGAAGAAAGAGCTGCGAGACAAGTGGAGTTGAAGGAAGACAAATCTCTCGGTGGCATCAATGTCTGAGGTGCTCCGGCCATCCATCCTCCATCGCTCCTTCATTCGCTATCTGTCTGGCCCTATTCCACCTGTATGACACCCGATCACTCTTCATCCCTCTATCCATTCATTACCCACGTCGCTTCAGCCTCTCGTTTCTCTGCCCCAAGGCCTGAGCTCCCCTCGCCTGTCACCGATGATGCTATCTGAGTGGATTACCTGCAGCACCACCAGGGATGTACCATCAAATATCTCCCCGCAAAGGTTGCGGCGTGATAGCATTAGCCAGCGAGGTTCTGCGGATGTTCTTTCCCCCACTTCAGGTTTATTGGCAGCTAATCTCTGCGTATAATCTAATAATCGAGCGCGGCTAAAACCCCGAATGTTCCGCGAGTGAACGATAAACACCGGCTAAATGATGTAATCGGCGGATCAGCATCATATTTGAGATTATTCATGTGTGGACACTGAAACGTCTCTTTTATCACTGGCATCCGAGATGTTTTCCCAGCGATCCAATACGCCCCTCGCCAATCAGTGACGGAGCTGATGAGGCGCTAGCAGAAAAACAGATCTCTGTTGCCAAAGCTAGCCTGATTGGAGCTATTGCTGGCTCACTGATCAGAAATAGCTGCAATCAGGATCTTTGTGTCCTGATGAGACACTGAGGACATCAGACAACGGTCAAAACGGCCACCGTGACTGAAAGAATGGGACGATTAGCGCATTAGCGCAACCTGCTAACGCGCCCCAGAAGGTGAATGCAGTGAATGATCCAGAGAAAGAGAAGAAGAAGCAACAAAGGAGGTGCTAGCGCGACGCCACTGATGCAACAGGCGCTGTAATAATTCAACCGGACAAGGTCCCATTCTAACAAGGAGAGAGGAGGCGCGCCGCCACTTTCCTCGCCAGAGCTGGACACGTTGTGGTCAATAAATCGATCGGCCGGCTTGTACGCGGGGACACGAGCAGCAGCCCAATTATATACAGTAGCAACGTAAACACAGCAGCAACCAGCAGCGCTGTCCATCAATCACATCTCGGCGCCGCCTTTAATCCACCCATCTTCCGGGTCGCTCCCGTTAACGCCGCTCCGCATCTGTCGAGGATCCGAAGTGCGATTCCACCATAAAAGCTTCAGAAAATCATCACGGCTAAAGGTTGTTTTCCGTTGCTCCAACAAGTTTAACGACCGCTACTTAAATATTTGATGCTGTGTTTCCAGGAGAAAAGTGCTCCACTGGGGGGCAAATGGGGTCCATTAAAAGCCTTAATGAACACGCCGTTCCAATCAAGGGGAATCGGAAGCGTTCTGGATAATCCGGCTGCCGACGTCTCCCGAGGACGCCGGGGAAGGTCGGACGTTCAAATGGAATATTTATTTACATTCACAGAGACGTTCGCGTGGGCCGAAGGCCGGCGTTGACCAGCGGGCGTCAGCACGAGTCACACCCGACCCCCCCCCCCACACACACACACACACACACACACACACACACACTCCCCAACCCCCCCACCGATGACAACCAGGGGTGAATGATGGGGACGTGAGGCAGAGAAGCTGGGGCGGACTCGTACAGCATGCATAACAACCAAGCGCCCCCCCCCCCCCACCACCACCACCACCCCCTCCCAAAACTGTCTCATCTGTGGCAGCACAGACGCACAAACACCCACATCTTCATCACAGATGCACAACGCTCGCCACACAACCCGGCCAGCCGGAATAAAAACCACGCCCCCGACCCAACATGAAGAAGGTGGCCCTGGAATCCTGGAAATCATCTCGGAGACGACCCCCCCCCCCCCCCTCCCCCGAGCACGCGGACTCTGACCTTTACAGAGAAGATCTGGAACCGGATCACCGACAGAAAGGTTATTGGGCGTGATTTTATCCATACGTCTATACATCAACCGCTGTTTTCAGAGCTGGGATGAATGGAGGGGGGGGGGGATTAATGTGGAATTAATGTGGGATTCATGTGGTAAAGAAGACGCTTCACGCCCACCTTTGACCCCCCAGCGTTGCCGACGGACCGGACGGTCTAAATACAACGCACAAAACGATGCAAATGACGGCGCCACAAAGCGGCGAGCTGGATCAAAGGCTTCTTCTGCCTTTCATCGATCAGTGCCGGGACAATTCCCGTCAAAACGGGATTAAACGTCGATCTGTCCTCTGAACTAGATCACGGAGATCGAGCGAGACGGACACACACACACACACACACACACACACACACACACACCCTTTAATGTGCCTGTTGACTGATCAACAACAGTGATGAAAATAAACCGACGAGTTTTCCCAGAATTCCCGACCAACGTCGCAATAACGCAAAAATAAGAAGGGGAAGATGGAAGAAAAGAAGCTCCGACAGAAGAGACGCGGACGCATCGGCGGAGTCCTCGCGGTGTCCTCGCCGTCCCGCGGCTCCATCTGTGTCCGTGGCGGCTCGGAGACGCCACATTTGTCGCACCGGCTGGCGAAGCTGCCATTTTAATTTCATGTTTAACCCCAAAGCGTCTGCGGAGAGAAACAGCGGCAGCGGCGCCGGAGTCAGCCCGGGCCGTGGGCGTGCGTGCGTGCGCGCTGAGTAATCGCCGTGTCATCCCTTCAGATGACACCACAGATAACGCGGAACTATTTTCCCACACCTTGGGCGGAGGGATACGCTGGTGTTGATGAGTGGATGTACGGATCTCTGCCTTTACATCCGACGGGTTCCTTTTAATTCACGCCACCCTCAGCCGCTCTCGGCCTCCGGGATCCTATTTGGGCTGAGAAACCGGATCCCCTCAGTGGTCGCCGGCACCGCCCGCCCCCCCTGCGGCTGTGCCCCCCCCCCCCGCCTCCGCAGCCTCAGGGTGCGGAGCTGGACCGTCATGCTGCCCTGCTGTGTGGCCTTTAGTGACATTTGTCACCATTTCTTGCGTGTAAACACACAGCCCACATGCGCGCGTACGTGCGCGCGGACCTCCAGCCAACCTCCGACCCGACTTGGCCTCAGGAGGTGAAGCGCTGCCTTCAGTAATGGTCACTGTGCTGAGACGGAAGAACGACGCCATCCAAAGGTCAGGAGGTCAGCCGGGGAAGGGGGGGGCGGGGTCACGCGGTTCTGGAGAAGGTTTCACTCCGTAGATCCGCGGGCCGGATCGATGAATGACACAGAATTAAACTGCTGTTGTCTGGATTAAAGCAGCCGGGGCGATGGCGGCGGAGTCCGAGGCGCCGCAGGAGGAGATTAGCGGATTCTTCCTGCTCTCTTCGCCGTATTCTTTCTCCGCATTGATTTTTGTTTTGCCGTTCTTGTTGCCGTCAATTACGGCCGCAGGGAGGCGGTTGATGACGCCCCGCCGGTACGCCGCCCCCCCCCCCACCTCCCGGAGGCCAATTTCCCTCAACAGAGCCACCACAATGAGGCCGTTGCAAATCAAAGCGTCACGACGAGCGCGACCGCGACTAACGAGCGGGATCGGGGGCCACGGATCCACGTTCCTCGGTGGCGTTCAGCGCGCGGAGGGGGGAAGAAAAGAGGGGGAGGGACGGAGGGTCTGGAGAACACGGGATCAATCGCCTCTCTGAGGGCATAAATAGCCGCCGCCGATGCTAACAGGCTGCCCGCAGCATGATTAACGTCGGCGGCTGAACTTTAGCGCTAAATGGCCCAAAGTGATGGAGCAGCAAAACGGGCCGAACCGCCGATGAAATTACATTTCCTCCGAGACAAAAATTGCTCCCGCTGGAAATTAATGACTTAGTTAGAAAGCCAAGGATCTGTGCGCGCGTGTGTGTGTGTGTGTGTGTGTGTGTGTGTGTGTGTGTGTGTGTGTGTGTGTGTGTGTGTGTGTGTGTGTGTGTGTGTGTGTGATGAACGATGGGCTGCAGGGCGCTCCCCTTAATGAAGACCTCAGGCTGCATCCTCAGGTACTTTTTCCCCAGCCACAACTTTGCCCACTCCGTCCGCGAAGGAGACGCCGGCGAAGCTCCTCCGTGATCCCTTCCATCGAATTCCCTTCGTCCTCCGGCTCCGCCGCCACCGCGGCCCCCTCCCCGCCAGCGAGCACGCCCGAGAAGGGCCGACGGCGAGGCGGGTAAATCCGAATCAAGTTCGACGGAGAGAGACGCGATTCCATCAACGAGGCAAATTCAATCAGCTCCGAGAGTAGTGGGGGGGAAACAGGAATAAAGTGTGGAGCGCCGGCGTTAATCAGAACCGGATGAACGGAGGGAAAACGTGGAGTTCACAGCCAATAACAATCAGCCGCAGGATTAAGGCTGAGTGTCTCTCCAGCAGCTCGGCCTTATTTGATTTTAGTGTGCGTTCAGGGTTTGAGGAGCTTTTAGTGTTTCGCAGGTGTATTTCAGGTCCAAATTTAAAGGAATACACACACACACACACACACACACACACACACACACACACACACACACACACACACACACACACACACACTCTGTACCTGCCAGCTGCAGCCAGCAGGTCGTCAGCCATCTTGCCCAGGTTGGGGGGCCTTGCCTGAGCAGATAAAGCCCATCATGTCTTTGAAGACATCTGGCCCCTCGTCATTTATCTCCACATGGTTCTGAACAGGGAGGAGAGGAGAGGAGACGCAGGAATTAAGGCAGGAGAAGAAGAAACGGGCAGATGCGTCGGAAACAACAACACACGCAGCGGCAGATTGTTTGTCGTTTCATGTAAATGTACTAAACAAGCAGATCACCCTGCCGTTCGTGCGCGCACGTGCACACGCGCGCAGGTTCATGGGGGCGGATGCACGAACCACCTCGCCGGCACGGGAACTTGAACCCACCTCGGTCACAACGAAGCAGCAAACCAATCGGAGCAAAGCTTGACCGTCGCCACGGTGACCGGCAGCATTTGAGTCGGGTCGCAGCGAGCGCACCAACCTCTTCGTGTTTGTGTGACCTCTGGTTGCTCACGGCAACATAAACACGCGCAACCTAGGAAATGAGGGGGGAGGGGCGTACCTGAAAACAGACGGTTCTCTCTCTCTCTCACACACACACACACACACACTAAAATTATTAACCCCTAATCTGCTCATGCTTTACATCCTCTCTTCCTCACAGCCCATAAACATCAAAAATCCCATTTAAAAAAAAAATCAAAGCCAGATAAGAAGACGCTACCGCGGCGTCCCGCAGGGCTGAAATAGCATGAATGGACATGGGCGCCGTCATGGAGACAGAAGACGGCCTGTCTTCACGAGCTCACCCATCTTTCTTGACCCGTCTAACCCCCCCCCCACACCCGGGCTGTAGCCCCCGTCCGTGATGGAGATACTTTAACCACCTAAGTCCCCGCGGTAGAGGTTGAGATGCGTTTCTGAGCTAAGGATGAACGACACAGCGCTAATCAACGCTTTAGGCTTCAGAGACTTTCATTAAAATAACGATGGAAACTTTTTTTGTGGTTGCAAAAATTTGTAAAAAATGGAGAAGGTTGCAGACGGTCCACAAATGTCTGTCTGTTTTGCGTCTGTCTGTCTGACCCGACAACGTCAAGGTGTCTTGCTTATTAGCCAACATGCATTTGAAAGAAAGTCAAACCAGGGAAATATTCTAACCGGAGCCCCAACAGGCTAAACTACTAGCTCGGCGCCACATTAGCTTCATCCCCACATCCCCGACTTCCATAGCTCCCATTTCACACATTTCTATGCATGAAGGCGTTAAAAGCAAAGCACCACAGCAGCGCTAAAATGAGCAGAGCATGCTGGGAGGTGTACAGCAGGGATGATGCAACAGAAAGTTTAGCTAAACGCTAAAGCGGCGGGAGTTTTTTTAAAAAGTGGCATCAGCCAATCAGCGAGCAGGAAATAAGAGGATAATGTGAGCAACTTCCTGTCACGGGCGTCGTTCTCTCTGCGGATAACCTAATGAATGTTTAATAAAGCAGTGATTAAAATGAGGAAAATGCTTCAACACGTTATTAAGCGTGTGTCAAAGTCAGCTATATGCTAATTAATTTGAGTAGCTAAACGTTAGTATTAGCAGCTGCGCTAGGAGCCGGTTTAATTACGCGTTTGAAAAATTGGTTTAATCCATCAAAGAAGGGAAACACAAATATGTTTAATAAGTTTAACGTTGATGACGGAACCTTCAGCCCAGTCACAAAGCGGCCTCGGTTATAAGTCCATGACTGCTGATCGTTAGAGCCAGTTATAAACGACGAGAATAAACATCGTTATGATCCGAGGCCTCAAATAAGCACGACGTCCTTCCCCGAAATCAGTCAGTCCTCAAAACTGGTTAAAAAAAAGCTGTTTCCAAAAGCCACGACGACCCGAAAATTCTCTTATCTGAGCAAAAGTTGGGCCAAATTTGAAGAAATAATTGACCCCCCCCTTAATGCCCCCAGACTTTCTGATTGTGTTGTTGTGACGGTGTTGATGTGGGTGTGCAGGTGCATCCCGCGGCAGGTTGTTAACCACAGCTCGGCGGGATCGTTTTCTGATCACAGGATCACTCCGACCCTTTGGTCAGCGCAGCCCCGGAACCTCAAAACGCCCCTGATGAGGGCACAACGGTTTTTCTGGGGGGGGCGGGGACAACCTGAGCTGCTCTGCCTCCCTCATTTCATCCTGCTACGGCCGTCTCCATGACGATCAACCAGCCGAGAGAGTTGTCACGGGAACAGCCGAGAGCGGAAGGTGTAATTTAAGGGGAGGGGCTTCATCTGGACCCAGGCGTCAGCAGCTCCTAATTAAAACCACCCCCCCCCCCATACATATTTCAGCAAATCTAATGATGGAACGGTCTCTCTCACGGGGGGGGGTCAATATGGCCCCCACCTCTCTGAGGGCCTCGGACAGGAGCTCAGCCAACTGGAGTTTTGAGGTGTTTAAAAAGGCGGAACGTGGATCCAGCTCAATAAAAAAGAAACAGATTTATTCATAGAATCTAATTTATTCATTAAAATTGACAGCGTGATGAACCCCAGAATTTATCACCACGACTGAGGAGAAAAACTCCCGAAACCTCCGGCGGGATTCACAGAAACCTCTCAAATGAGACAAACTCCGGGACGACGGAAGCGACGAGAGCGTTCCGGCAACATCAAGAGCATCGGCTGTGAAATTTAGGGTTTTAGATCGTTTACGGTGTTTCGGTGCCACGGAAACTCCACAAAAGCAGCTTTTGGGTGACGAAGCGCGTCCCCCGCACCTACACACACGCCTCCTGAGGCGACAAAAACACACACCGGCGCCCGCGTTTCCCTGCGTCCAGCTCGCCGGCGGCTGCGGAAAACCGTGACCTCTGACCTCATCTCTGAATGAGCACAAACGGGCTCCAGGCGGGCCAGAACAAAAGGGAAGCGGTGGCTCACGTGGACGGGGGGAAGGTTGATGGGAGACGCGTGAAAACGGGTGAAATCGTGTAAAAAAACCAAAAAAAAAACCCACAAAGATGTTTTTCTGCTGAGCACATTAAACACAAAGCATACGGAACCTTCCTTTAATGAAGGATAGCGTGTGTGTGTGTGTGTGTGTGTGTGTGTGTGTGTGTGTGTGTGTGTGTGTGTGGGTGTGTGTGTGTGTGTGTGTTTGCAGTGGGTCCTGTTGAGAGATAAATGAGTCTGGTTGATATTGTCTTGAACAGGTGGCGAAGTCAGCAGGGACCACACACACACACGCGCACACACACACACACACACACACACACACACCTGCGTGCTGCGCCATCTAATCTAAACACCAGTTTTTTATCGTGGTCTTCACAGTTTTCGTCCGTTTGTGGTTCAATGAACGTTTCTCTTTGAGACGAGTGATGAAATTCCTTTTTTCTGCGTCTTTTCTTTGTCTTCAAGCTTCTCACGAAGAACTTTCACACCTACCCTTCCTCTGGCCTCGTTCTAGAGAAAAAGAAAAAAGTTTTGGCCCTTTTGGGCCCCCTCTGCCCGCCGGGGCTGATGGGTAATGTAGTCCTCAGAGCAAAGACGCCTACAAACAGCGAGAAACAAAGAGTGGACATCAAATATCACTATGAGCGACACTCAGGAGGAAAAACCTTTGTCTGTTGCACCTTTGTGATTCAATTAATTGATTTTATGGCGAGTTAACGAGGCAATTAAGCCAGATTTAGCTGCAACCCTGTGAATTTCTATTTTTAAAGCCGGCTCTGTAAACTCCGCTCCAAAATATCTCTCTCTCTCACGCTTTAGCGCCTCGGCAACAAACACAAACGTGGTTAATGTTTCACGCTGATCCTCATTGAGATCACACCTGGCAGCAGCTGCCTCGGCTCTCGGGAGATACGGGAATATTCCCGTCATGGCCGCTCGCCCCCACGCGCGGCAGGTTAAGGAATCCTGACCCTGGTGTCCAGCAGCCCCTCGGGGAGGCTGACGAGCACACAAAGCCGAGAGCCTTCCTCATCCATCCACTCATCCATCCAACCAGCCTGTTTGTCCACGGACGCATCCGTCTGTCTATTCATGACTTCAAAGGGGGGGGGGGGGGGGTGTAGAAAAGGAGGTGCGGCGCACACAAAGGAGGAGCGCATGGCAAGCAGGAAATCGAATGTCAAGGAGGCTTGTTTGCTCCTGATGGAGGTTTGAGGGTTAGAAAGACTGAGGGAGAAGACGAGAAACAGAGAGGACGGACGGGCGGAGAATAGAGAGCCCATCAGAACCAGCCTGGGAGGGGGGACACTTGGAAGCTCTGAGAATGTCACTGAGACACAGCGAGAGGACATTTAAAGTACCGTGTGTGTGTGTGTGCATGTGTGTGTGTGTGTGTGTGTGACCTCAACCTCACCTTTCAATCCTCAAACAGTCCTTTGAAGTTGTGCAGAACAGCCAAAAAGTCCTGATTTCCCACAAATGTCCTCACTTTACCTGTATAATGAGGATTTGGTGCTCAGTATGTAACAAGTACAACACACACACACACACACACACACACACACACACACACACACACACACACACACACAGATCAGCAATAGAGTAGAGACGGCCGAGAGGAATCTGCTGTGAGCAGGAGGGAAAGATAAACAATGAAGAGGGAGGGAAAAAGAGGGGAGAGACAAACAAAGAGACGGAGGACAGAGGACGAGGAATGAAAAACGGCCTCAGCGGTGAGACCAGCGCCGCGTCCCGAGTAAATAAGTGCTGAGGAGCCGGTTTGAAGAGGAGCCAGCCAGGCCGCTCACTCTGATTGGGTATAAATAGCCCAATTATGACGGCGGAGGCGCCGCTGGTGTCTCAGCGCGGCGGCGGTGGAAGCGGTGGCGGTCTAATTACTGGATACCTTCACCAATTATTCCCATGTTTAACCAGGCGGAAACTAAATCACAGCACCTGGTTATTTAGGGGCCGCCCTCATGGTCGTCACAGTCTCAGCTGTCATCTCCAGTCCTCTTCCTCCTCCTCCCTCCTCCTCTTCCTCCTCCTCCCCCCCCTCTTCCTCCCCCTCCCCCCCCTCTTCCTCTTCCTCTTCCTCTTCCTCCCCCTTCTCTTCCTCTTCCCCCTCCTCCTCCTCCTCTTCCTCATCCTCCTCCTCTTCCTCTTCCCCCTCCTCCTCTTCCCCCTCTTCCTCATCCTCCTCCTCCTCTTCCCCCTCTTCCTCATCCTCCTCCTCCTCTTCTTCTTCTTCTTCTTCCCCCTCCTCTTCCCCCTCTTCCTCATCCTCCTCCTCTTCTTCCCCCTCTTCCTCCCCCCCTCTTCCTCATCCTCCTCCTCCTCTTCTTCCCCCCTCTTCCTCCCCCCCCTCTTCCTCATCCTCCTCCTCCTCTTCTTCCCCCTCTTCCTCCCCCCCCTCTTCCTCATCCTCCTCCTCCTCTTCTTCCCCCTCTTCCTCCCCCCCCTCTTCCTCATCCTCCTCTTCCTCTTCCCCCTGCTCCTCCTCCTCCTCTTCCCCCTCTTCCTCATCCTCCTCCTCCTCTTCTCCCTCCTCATCCTCTTCCCCCTCTTCCTCATCCTCCTCCTCCTCTTCTTCTTCCCCCTCCTCCTCTTCCCCCTCTTCCTCATCCTTCTCTTCTTCTTCCCCCTCCTCCTCCTCCTCCTCTTCCCCCTCTTCCTCATCCTCCTCCTCCTCTTCTTCTTCCCCTCCTCCTCCTCTTCCTCATCCTCCTCCTCCCCCTCCTCTTCCCCCTCTTCCCCCTCCTCCTCCTCCTCCTCCTCTTCTTCTTCCCCCTCCTCCTCCTCCTCCTCTTCCCCCTCCTCCTCCTCCTCTTCCCCCTCCTCCTCCTCCTCCTCCTCTTCCCCCTCCTCCTCTTCTTCTTCCCCCTCCTCCTCCTCTTCCTCCTCCTCTTCTTCTTCCCCCTCCTCCTCCTCCTCCTCCTCTTCCTCTTCCCCCTCCTCCCATGAGGACATTTGTTTGTTCCCAGTGGCAGAATTGGCTGGTGCAGCATCACTGGGCGGCTCAGAGCCGATACTGGAAGACTGGTTCCAGTTTCCCAGTATCCCAGTATCCAGTGCGGTCGTCAACAACACCCAGAATCAGCGGAGCGCGTCCTCACGCACGTCCACTCTCGGTTGTGCTGATCTTTGAACTAACTTTTGGCAGAGAGGAGCAGTAATGAAGAAGGATCGCTGCTTTATTACCACCGTCACCGTCCGTTCCCGGTAATTAACAACCAACGGAACGTCGTCAACGCTCCCGCCTCCCAGTGAATTCCTCCGACATCAGCACGAATCCCCCGGCTCCTCTGGAGCCTCCGGGCGGCGCAGAGTTAATATGGAGTTGGATGATTTATTCATAACGCACCCATCTTTGTCTTCCTGTTTACACGTCTGTTTATGGAGCTACGGCGCGTCGCCATGCGTGAAATGGCTTCAATAAAGGCAAGAAAAATAATAAAATCTGCCACAATTCATCACGGGGCACTTGTTTTAACTCCCAGGTCTCATTTCTGTCCTGTCCCTCGACCCCCTCGACAACCACACACACACACACACACACACACACACACACACACACGTTTGCGCTTTGGAGATAATTGCTTCCTTCTTGATTCTAAATGTTACATTTCTGCATATTATAATATTTAATTAATAACCTGCACGCCAGGGCTGGTGTGTGTGTGTGTGTGTGTGTGTGTGTGTGTGGCACCATTCCCTCCATGCGTGTGCGGTGATGGATAAACATTCATGTGACATAAAAAAAAAAAAAGCTGGTGAAGCGGCAAAACACCGTGGAGTCGGATGACAGACGGCTCGTCTGCGTTTGGGTTCTGGGCTGCGCTCTGAAGCCGACAGGTTGTCACTACGCCGTTTCATCCGGCGTGTTTGTTTTTTTTGGTTTATGTCTGCCAGAGCGAATCAATACAACAGCAGCAGCCCTTTATTTTGCTGATGTAAGACTTTTACACCCGGGGAATCGAACAAAAAGCCTCATACAAAGGTTATCGGTTCCATCCACTTAACCAGCTCCTCCCTGTATAGATGTGGCGATTGGTTATTGATCCCGATGGTGTCGCCGCTATGGCGTTGTAAAGCGCTTGGAGAGGTCAAGGGTCACCACAAAGGCAAAGGCAAACGCAAACGTAGCCAGCAGGAAGGAAACATGTTGGCAGTGCAGGGTTCAAAATGTTAACGGCCCCGCAAGCTGTGATGCGTTTCCTGTTTCTAATTAACAGCCAAGACGCTGGGCGCTGCAGCCAGCCAGAGGGAACAGGCGGCGGGTCGCACACTTGTGGGTCCTCTTGACCCGTTTGGAGAATCACAGGATTTTTGGATTTCCTCAGTAGCTCCCACAGTCTCGTCTCCACACCCCAGCCGCCCCAACAGGTGACGGAACTGATTAAAAGTGAGAAGAATGGCAGAATCCCATTTGCGTCTGACACTATTAAAGACGCACAAAGTCCCAAAGCTGTTTAACAAAAGTCAAAAACGCGCGCGGCGTTCTCAGAAGACGACGGCGTCCGTCTTTAATTACAGCCTATTCATTACAGACACGCTGCTTCTAATTGTGTTCCAAGAACCTTGTCAGAACGAACAAGAGTTAGCCAAGCTTTCACAATGGCTGTCTATTTTAAAAAAAAGCATTTGGAAGGGTTTCCTCTTCTCCGAAGGAAACAATGTAACACACGAACTGGGAAGTTTGCCAAACGTTGGACGGAAAGGCAAGAAAAGCAGCAGATCCCCCCCACCCCCCCCCCCCCCCCCCCCCCCCCCCCCCCCCCCCCCAGCACAGAGGGACTGGAAACCAGGCGGCTCCGCTTTAAGTGTCTGTTTCTGCTGGCTGCAGCCTAAACGGATGAAACATCCACTGAACGGCGTCTTCTCGCTGTTCCAATGAGCCTCTAGAAGTTAAACTGATCACTGCAGCGTGTGTGTGTGTGTGTGTGTTCCACTGACACACACAGACACACACACTTGGCTCGACGTACAGAGACGCAGGATTTTTCGTCACGGATGATTTGAAATCGTGCTGCTGAACGAGCATTCTGGTGTTTGCGCCTCTGCCAGCCAGGGTCTCACACACACACACACACACACACACAGACACACACACACACACACACGGGAACACTACTGGCGGCGAGCGTGTGCGGCTGTGTGCTGCCCAGGAGCCGTTTGCTCTCTCTGCTGGAAGACCCCACACGCTAAAAGTGATCGCTCGGAGTCTCCGAGTTAAGTGGCTGAAGAGGGAGAAAATGGAAGTAAATGCGCGGATATGCAAATAAATACAGAGTGGCGAGAAGAGGAGGATGCTGGGATGTAAATCTGCTGCAGTGCCGCGTTCCAGTTCAGGAAACCATCACTGTTCCAGTTCCGCGTTTGGTAATGCGGATCAAAAGCCGAGTCGGAGCCTTTTTCCCCATTCCTCCCATCGCTCCGTCCTGATCCCGGGAGGGGAAAGGGGGTGCGTGCACGTGTGCGCGCGTGCTGGGGGGAAGCAGCTGGAGCATCTGCAGCCGTCTCCTCTGACAGCAGCAGAGCATATGGCAGGGCCCGGTGAAGGATGGGTGCTGTCACCCGGCAAAGTGCTTACCCACCGTCAGGAGAGGCGAGCCACACGAGCGCCACGAGGACGAGGAGGGAACAGCTGAACATCGGCGCCCTGCTCATTTATTTCCCCACTGCGGCAGAGCGGCGTTAAAGGAAAGACCTCCAAGCGGTTAATCGCATCACAGATCGGCAAAAAAAAAAAAAACACCAACCGGGGAGAAAACAAACCGGCTCGGCGTCGCTCCGACGGCTGCTGACCTTCTGTGGACGTCAGACAGGCCTGCGCGGACACGTGCACTCATTTCACACATGCCGGCGCTGCTGCGCACGCGCGAGCGGCGGCTCTGCGGCACAGACCAACACGTTCTTGGTCGACCGGCTGAAGGTGTCTCTCACTAGCTTGCGGCCATTTTCTCCCGATAAACCTCCTCCTGAATGTGCTCTTAACCGCTCTTAATGCACCAGCGGAGCAGGAACCCTTCTCATGGGTCTGCATTATCGCGGCCGGCCAAAGGTCAAAGGTCAGCTGCTCAGGTGGCGAGGAGAGGCCGGACCGCCGTTAACACCCCCGTGTCTCGTTGGAGAGGGAACATAAGAGTGTGTAATCCACCCGTCAGTTAAAATGATCCACCTCCATCTTTTCTTTCTGGATCATCACCTAAAGGAACATCAAACATGCTCAGTTCTGCTTCCAGGCAGCGGTAGACGGAGGGGTGTGACCACAGCGGCGCACTTTCAAACTCGCAGGCCAAGGCGGAGAGACGGTTTTGGAGAAGTGAAAAGCCTGAAGAGGCAGCAGACCGCACCGGCAATCACAACAAAAACCCATCTGCGAATCCGGGAGCGACCTTTGCTTCGTCTCCTCATCCTCTCGTCGACGGCCAGAGCACAACATTAACTGGAGCTCCTTCCCCTTTAACGCCTGCCGGTGTCTGAAGCATCGAGGCAGGAGAGGAGCAGGAAAAACAGTGGGAAAAACAGTCCGGAACAGAAGGAACAGGGGGGGTCTGATGTTGTCCGGGCCAGCTCCAACATGACATCCAGCCAGGTTTCCCTGTGCTGAATTTGAATCACAAATGTCTCCTGAGACAAATGAAGCGAGCAAACAGACCAAGGGTCAGGAGGAGCGGGGGGAACTCGACCCCCCCCCCCCCCCCCCCCTTACAGCTTCTTCACCTCTTTAACATCCTGCTAAACAGAATAAAAGCTGGAGAAAGACGAGGGGAACCGAACGAGGGCAAAGAACCAGGAGGAAAAGTAGGGCTGAGCAGCGGGGACAAGAGACGTGGGGAGTCGTAAGAAACCGATACTCAAAATGGGAGGCAGAAGGAGATGAAAGGAGGCGAGGAGGAGGAGGAGGAGCTGGACTCTGAATGAGATATAAGATGGAGCTGGAAAAGAGGAAGAGAGCCGGGCTCTGGAGTGATGGGGCTTTCTCAGATGCCGGCTGAGACCATCTGGACGCGAGCGCAGCCAGGTCTCTGACAGCAAACACTGGGCTTCGCTTTCACATGGACCGGGGTTTCAAAGAGCGCTCGCCACTTTCTGACCACCGTCAACTCCTCCAGCACATGGGCAGCGAGCTGAGCAGACCTCGCCGTCCCGGCACGGACACCGACTTTTTCAGTTGAAATTTCGGTTTAAACTCTGAGTCTGAGGGAAAGTCTGTGCAGCATCTGCTCATTAACGCTGGTCCCAGCAGGTTGGGGCTAAATTGTTCCCTTTAAGAAAAGAGGTTTGGACACGGACTTGTAGAACTGGTCCAACAAGAGGCCGTGATCCAGGTTACCGTCAAGCTAGGAAACACCTGGGGGCAGGGACAGAGACGATAAACGGGACAGGCCAGAAATGAGCCACGTGTGACAGGCTGTCAGGCAGGCGAGGAGGATGACGCACCACGGAAGAAGGCACCGTTCCACGATGCTCAGTAAGAGGACACGCACTTCTGAAGTTCGTGGGCGAAGGTCCGAACATCCACCGTGGCCGTGAACCTGCTTCCTGGCAGGCTGAGTCCAGTTCGGTTCCATTTCCAAGCTCATTTGACTTCACACAGTTTACACTTCCCAACAGCTATGCAAATGTAGGCGAGGGAAATGAAAGTCCGTCATCAGAGCTCCCAGAGCACAAGCACAAAGAACCTCTTCAAGGCAGGAAGTGGCCTCCAAAGTCTTGGCCCGGCAACCGCCTCCTGCCCTTGAGCAGAGCAGCAGAATCCTCCTCAAGGTGACCGATCCCTCCGTTTTCCAGCTTGTTTGCAACAGTCAAAATGATGCCCCAGCAACACACACACACTGCACCCGATACCCACACACACCCTCCACCCCCAGCTCTGTGGAGGCATCAACGCTCCACCTACCCCTCTGTCAAACAGCCCAGTTTGGACCCACTTTAAACAGACGTGCACACTGCCATGATACTGAAAAAGAGGCGCCCTCCTGCGCCAGCAGGGTTAATTAGAATTGTTTTAAACAGCTGCTGCCGCGCTTTTCAAACATTTATGGGCGCATTATAAGCGGGGCATTAACATTCTCGGGAAGTTCAGGCTCTTCTCTGCTCCCTGGCGCCACGACGTGCTGCGGAGGGGACAGTTGACCTCTGCTGCCCCCTGTGTTACAGCCGACAAACAACAAGAGGACGTTCAGTCGGGAGGAGCCGCAGCCGACGGATCAGAGGAGCCGGAGCCGAGTCACCACGCCGGCTGAATGACAATCAGCTCGTATGTCGGTGATGAGCGGGGGACCTAAACCCAGAGGCTGTGTACCACCAATAAAAACATCCATTATTCACTAACGGGGGCGTACAATGAGCCGTAGTGTTGAATCAAAAGACAGGAAACAGCAGAACTACGGTTCTGATGCCTTCCAGGCAAACCCAGCGAACACAAACAGCACTTTCAGATGTTTACAGTCGTCATTGTGCCCTCAATTCTGGGAAGATCAGATGCATTTGGTGGAGTTCCGAGTTGTCCCGCAGCTCTAATGCTTATTCGCTACCCAGTGGTACAATTTTTGGACTTAAAAGATAAATAATCATTGGAATCGGCGTGTGGCTCATTTATCCAGGATCAATATTTATCAGCCCATATTTGAGTGAACTGAACAACCAGCCCAACTCCAGAACGTTGAATCAGTCTGTTAGAAAAGGAAGAGAACCTGTCAAGATGCCCTGCAAATGTTATTAAGCCCAGCGCTAGCGCGCGCCCGCGTGCGCAACAGCAAATGAGAAAGTTTGTTGTGAGTCATGGCCATAAGCGGTGGAGGAACAATGGTGACAGGGTGCAGGAAGTTGTGCCTGCAGGGAGCTTTTAACACTTCAGAGGAAAAAACACAATCTCTCCCCCCTCTTTCACTCCGTATCCTCTCGCCGCCGCACAAAGAGGAGCAGCAAACACGAGACGGAGCCGCTGAGCCTCTTTGGCCAAGGAGTGAGAACTTGCAGGGATCAAAGCGGTCCAATTATCATGTGTTTATGGAGTGCCAATTATCTCTGACAGCGGCAGGAAGGATTCTGTAGGACTCAGCTGCACTACAAAGGCACAGGAAAAGGTGCTGGTTCTTGTGTTTGCAACAGTCATGCTGCAGAGGCGGGAGCAGTCTCCAACCACCCGACCGTCACCAAGGCTCAAACCCAAGGTTGCAAGACGTTGACGACGGACTCCAAATCAGCGCCGAGGCACCAACACGGACTGGGAGCGAGCGGTGGTCCGGCGGAGTTGGCGTTGCAGCATTCCTGGGAGAAATTACATCATTTATCCTTTGGTTAATGAGGAGAAACTGCATTCTGGGATGTCTGAAGTTGAGCCACACACCCAGAGGTGCCTCCGTCCAGGACAGGGTAGACATGCTGTTGGGTGTCCCGCACTGTCAACGGCTAAATGGCCTTGGTGCAGCATACGTGCCGATTGGGCTCCTGCTACGGACGGCGGCGCTACATCCTGGGACAAACCAACGCAAGAAATCCAGCACAGAAACATGCGACGTCCCCCGGAGGACGAGGATCACTTCCACGTTAACACCATTACTTCCCCTTCAGACGTCTAATCCAGCAGGAATCCAGTGTGAAAACAAGAGTAAGAAACCGGAGACATCTGAGCCGACCTCCACCGAGGTCATCGCTCCGCTGAGTCCCATCCTCATGTGTTTGGCCCCGGCGGGTTAAACCGGTTTCTCACCAGGCTACTCGTCTGCTGACGGATCGCAGTGGGAGGCGCTAATGCGGGGCGTCAATCCCGCCTCGGGTTCCCGTCCAAGATCCCCCCTGTTTCAGCATGAGCGAGCACGCCGCCACAAACGGGATCGGCACACGCCGGGGGGGGTTCTTCACTGTAATCCCCCGCCTCTAGCGATTATGTGCACAAAGACGCTGGCAGAAATGGCCGCGCAAACAGTCGGCCATTAGCGTAAATCCCCAATCTGCAGATCCACTTTTCAAAAAGCTCCAACGTATCAACTCCGATCGTCCGGTCGAAGCTGCAGGTTTATGTGGCCCGACTAGACCTGAACCCCCCCCCCCCCCTCCCGTTTGATTAAAACTGAGAAGTTCCTGTGAAGTTGGGTATGAAACAAGAATAACTGCAACAACTGAGGACCTCCCCAGCGGCGGCAGCTACAGCCAGACGGAAGGGAAACGAGCCAAGAGGAAAAAAGGTTGGGGAGGTGAGAAGGAACACTGAAACTCCACCAGGTCACAGGAAGTAGAGAGCAAAGTGTGACTCCCGAGAGCTTCTCTGGGCTCGGGTGTGAACGCAGACATGACTGTAGACACAGATGAGGACCATGCAGGAGTATGTGTGTGTGTGTGTGTGCTGAGCTCAGCCAGAGCCACCTTACATCTCTGAAGGGGCATCGGAAACCTGCCCTGGCCGTCTGCTGTTGCCGAGGCGGCTTTTCCATAGCAACCAGAAAACAAAGCTCACATTAACATTCGGGGTTATTCATAGTGTCTCCCCAGATGTTAATTCACCCTTTTATAGAGGACGTGGGGGGGGGGGTGATGTGCAGCACTTCGATTCCCAGGTGTTGCGGAGAAGATTCCCACCTTGCCAAAAACAGATTGAAGGTGAGAAGGAAAGTGAGGAGAGACGCGTTGAGACCCAGAGAGAAGCAAGGAAAGCGTGAGCGATAGCTCGGTGTTTAAGGGAGCGGGTCAGCCGTATTTACCCAGAGGGCCGAAGGCGGCGCCGGCTCGGGAGGTCGGAGACGTGTGGAGAAAGGAGAACACGACCGCCGGAGTCGACATGTCTCTTCCCACCTGTCTGCGATTCTTTCATTGAGCTTGATCAAAGTCCCCAACGGTCGCGACACGGGCGCGGCGACAGTGAAGGGGCGCGTTTAGGTGGCCATCAAAGCCAGATGACCAACTTCCCCCGTTCTTTCTTCTTCTCTTCAGGCAACGAGCTGCATCCAGATCAGGTGCTGCTACAAAGCTGCTCTTCACCTCTGCTGGTCGTCCATTTCCCCACAACCCGCTTGATCAAATCCACATTTAATACTCGTCTCCTGCTGCAGACAAAGACCCATTTCCCAGTCCAGCATCGGGCAGAGACGCGCAAGTAAAGGCGACACTGAAGAAGACTCTGGCGGTTTAGGCTTGAGCTCTATAAGCTAGTGTTAGCACAAACATGTATATTGATGTTCTTTCCTCCAGTGTCAATAAGGCCTGATTATATTGAGCCTCTGTTAGCTTCTGCTCTTTTAGCGTTCCGCTCGCAGGCTGCCTGGCGGGTCACTGATCAACTACACCCAAAAAGAAAGGAAAATATATATCAGTTTTCACTAGGAGCTTTAGGCAAAACCTGCTGAAACTGGAGTCTGTAGCCTGTTCGTGCACGCACGTGCACGCGCATACACACACAGGCTAACTCAGCCTTTGGCTGCTGCACAGAGAAGACACTGTCTGCAGAGGAAACCTAACAAGGAGACTATTTGAATACAAAACAGCTTTGCTGGGAGGATGAGACCTTTCCGTCTCTCCTCCCTGAGCTGTCAGAGTGGGAGATTGTGGGGGGGGGGGGGGCAGATGTTTTCCCTCCCCTTAAAGGAAGAGGGATGGGGGAATGCCGGGGGTGTCCAGAGACGTGTTACAAGCCACCCAACAGCCTCAGAGGAGCAAACAAGCACATTAAGCTGTGGAGAGAAATGATGTGTGCAAGCTGAGAGTACAGCATTGGGGGGGGGGGGGGGGGGTCAATGCTGCCTGAATCAATCTCTATTAGCAAGCACAGACCAGTATAGAAGTCAGTGCTGGGGGGGCTCCAGGGTGGACCGATGCAGATGTGGACTTTTATCTAATAATGCTCCTCAGTCCAAAGACGCTGGAGTGATTTTCTTCCGAGATAAATACTGTAAGTAGGAATCAGGAGTTAATCACTCTTATCAATCACAATCTGTGCCTCGTCAAACGACGCCGAAGGGAGACACTAACGAGGAAACCGACGGGAGCACCTGAAACCGAACGGGAAATGTTTTTGCTGGAAGTGGGTCGATCGTGTCGTACGAACACTTTTTAAAAATTGGTGCCTTGTGGGCAGAAGAAAATGGCCCTTTTACTTAGAGCCGAACCAGGAGAGCGGTCCGTCCTCGGTGCCTCTCAAGGTCAGACCCGAGTCGGGGAGAAGGGTAAACATATTGTGGAGGTGAGTTTAATTCCATTACCACTGGTCCTGGTTCTACAGGGAAGTAACAAGCAGTGGCTGCAGGATATGAGCAACCTGCCTCGGTGGAGTTTTAACCCTGATGTTTGATGGGCGGCGGCGCTGCTGCTGGAACCATCAGCCGGTCTGGATCCAGCCGGTCTGGACCGAGGTGCCGGGGGACAAACAGCCCTCATCGAAAAGACTCAGATTCCCGGAGTGATTCCTCCCCCCTCTCATTTAAGGCATTTAAAACAATAGAACTGCCCCCCCCCCCCCACCCGCCGACTGCTGGCAGTTTTCAAACTTTCCTCATTGATGAAATGGTCAAACACCTTAAAACTAATCCTGTTTAAAAGGCATTTAATATGTGCCGCGGTACTAAAATAAAAAATAAAAAAACTGTCCCCGCAGGGACGGGAGCGTATCAGCAGGCCGGGCGGTGACCTCCAGCAACCGTCCACATCCTCGCGCTCCCTTAATTAAGCCACTTTGTTTTTATTTGGCCTTCTTTCCACGCAGCTTGGATAGAATTGGATTTTAAATGATCCAGAACCTATCGAGCGATCTCGGCTGCCATATTCTCAGATGAAGCGCTCGCTAAACTGCCGCAGAAAGTGCCGGCAGTTGGGTAATTTTCCCCTGCGACAGGGCGAGCCGAGCACGGGGGCGCAGGTCCACCCCAGGGGGATTGTGGGAAGATTGGAGGAGGGCAGATGGCAAGAATGGGACGGGGCTGGCGGCGCCGAGCGCAGCATTTATGGCTGAGAGCCTCCTTAGGAAAGGAGCGGGGAAGAGGAAAATGAGATCCTCTCCACGTCGCTCCCAGTCTTCATATCTGGCACTTGTGGGGTCGTTTAAGAGCAGTCAAGTCAAACATCTGCAAGGCTCTCCCGTTCCTCAAACAGGCCGCTCCTGCGCACGCCAGAGCCGGCGAACGGCCGCAAGAGCGATTTTTATGGACGATAACCGCGGTAATGTCCTCGGAAGAGATGGAAATTCCGATATAACCGGACCCGATTGGATGAAAGGGATAAAGGAAAATATTGAAGCCGACCTTGTGAGCAAATGCGAGCGAGTGTAAGAAAACAGGATGGGGGGGGGGTAGGTTCACATGGGGTAATGGTTCACAGCGGGAAAAACGATTTCCCATTCCACACAAACGCACCGCGGGGGGCTTGTACGCAGTTACACGGCGTAGGCCAGCGAATCAAACACGTTTGATCCCCCCCCCCCACCCCCTCCACCTCCGTGCACTGCAGGGAGCGGCGAGGGAGGGGTCGGCCTGAGATCCAGATAAACCAGGAAGCGGCCACATCTGGCCCTGGCTAATTCAATTCCACACGTTTGCTTTTCCTCCCCATAACATAACCTAATTACCGAAAAAAATCGGAGGCGCTGGCTTGTAATTCATCAGCCGAGGAGACGCAGATGAGGGCTCCTAAAAAGGTTGAGTCTTTTTTAATTAAAAGCAGAATTGCCTGCCGCTACTTGGAATTATATATTTACCAGAAACCGCGAAAGCCAGCGGTGATTACAGTGGCCCATATGGCCGCCGATACGGGCCGTTATTAGCTAGGTGTCCCACACAGCCCAGACCTCGGGCATCCAAACATTTCACAGCCCCAAACACACAAGTGTGACCGCACTTTCTAATTTCCCACAAATGATTAAAAAAATTTTTAATACTTTATAAATTGGTGTTTTCATTTTACTGAAAAAGGCTGAGAGCAACGGGACCGTCTCAGCCCCGCCCTTCGTCTGCAGCTGGGGCTTTACCCCCTTCGTCAGGAACCTGAAGTCGTCCGGACTTTGTGGAAGTTGGGCGAACAATTAATATCTTTTTAGGCCGAGTGGAGATTTTTTCTGCGTCTATTTTTTTTTTTTTGGGGTCGCTGGAACATTCGTTTGATTTATTTAACGTTCACTTCACTTTTGTTCGCGACGTATCTTGTACAGAGAGGCAAGGTCACCACAAGAGGGAGGGAGGCCTTATCTGTTATTTGGGGGGAGACTAATCGCTGGGAAAGTGACAAATATCCTCTGCAGCCATTAACAAGAAAAAACATTCATTAGAGATAAAAAAAGAAGAAAAGTAATGAATCAGCTCCGGAAACTGCTGAAGAGCTTTGTGACAGTGTGATATTCTCCGTCGTGCTGGGATGTATTTCACGCTTATCCCGTACAGGACGTTACAAATGTTCATTCTGGGCTCCACGGTCAGATCTATTGATTCCATTCACCGGTGTTGAATTGATGGTTCTGGCTTTGGCCCGGAACCTGCGATGTTGTTCATGGAATAATAGCGTCAGGAAATCGTGCCCGGGATGACAATAATATCTTGGAATGGATGAACGCTGCTGCGTGCAGAGGATATTTCCTGATGTATGTTGGAAGCGTGTCTCTCATGATGCATTGAAGCCGCCTCTCAAATCAGCCACATAAATATCGGAACGCGCAGCGTCCGCTGACCTCCCCGGCCTCGTTTCCTCCTTTCACCGTCCTTTGTGTTTAGTTTAGAGTATAACAGCGATAAGCGCTGCATCTTCGTGGAAACCTGCACATGAATCCGAAGGTGCGGCATCCTGATCGCCCCCTAGTGGCCGACCGCAGTAATCACAACATTTCCAAACTCATTCCTACGGCTGGTGCGTCCCAAAATTCCAGCCTCCCATTTCTAGACAGCAGAGGAGCCGCCGCCACCGCCGGGTTTGATATCCGAGATCAGCCAACAGTTTGTTCCTCCCTGAAGTTAGCGACGTCCACTTTGATGCGTGCAGAAAAGACACGCGCGGCGCCGCAGAGCTTCTTATTTATATATTTAGCTGATGTGTGCAGGTAAGTGGAGTTTGGTCAGCCGCAGACTTCAAAACCAGACATCAAGCCTGCCTTTCATCTTAATACAGCCGCACAACAAACGGCGGCAGAAGAAAGCCCGGCGCCAAAGTGGCCCGAGATAAAAAACAAAACAATTTCGCAATGACACAAAGGCGATAAGAAAACACACGTCATCGGCGACGCGCGTTATCGGCCTCGCCTCCGAGCAGGAACGCGATGTCAACGCCGCCGAGTCCTCCTCAGCAATTTATGAGCCGCGCCAGACGCGCCGGTATATCAGCGCCGTAAAGACGGGAAATATCTGAAATTACCTTTTCGTTGCGCGGATGCGGCGGATTCGCTCGGCTAAATGTCTTCATCCGCTCATGGTAAACACACACAGCTCAGTCTAGCTGCGTCAACACCTGATACCACCTCCCCTGAACTCAGGCCTGAACAGGACCCACAGCGCCAGCCTGGGGGGGGTGGGGGTGGGGTCCGCGGGGCGCGTTAGCCGCTTATCGTTAGCCTTTGAAACAAACGCACCCTTCAGCGGCGACCTCGCCGGCGCGGAACTGTGCATTTGAATGCGTCGCATCGATATAACGGACTCATCTGCTGCGCGTAAAGTGGCTGAAGGTCTGATTCCAGGCGGGCTGCAGCCGTCCAGAGAGCAGCGGGGGGGCCTCCTCTCACGCAAACACCCACACAAGGTCAAACAGCACTTTAAAAAGCCGCCTCGGAAAGGTCAAAGCTGTTATAGTAAGAGCCTGCAATCAAGAGCGGGTGCAGGCCGACGGGCCGCCGTCCAGATTCCGGCCGCCATCGCTCACGCTTTACGTGCAGGAGGGAGAAACTTCACTTTTTGTGCTGCACCGGGAGTCCCTGGGGGCCTGCGAGAGGCAGAAAAGAGCTTCTGACAGTTTAGTCTCAAACATAATTATTCTGCTGCCTACATCTCTCATTTCCGCCTGTTCCGTCCTCCGCTCTCCTCGGCTTCTGCCTCCCATAATTCACTTCCAAGTCGCGGCGAGGTCTCGGAATCTGGCTTTTTCCCGCAGTCAACCTGCCAGAGAGAACCTTCCGCTCCGTCGCTTAATTAGTGGCTGATTGAAACGAGTTCGGGACCTCGGCGAAACTCGCCGGGAAGCGACGGAGGGGAGGCGAAACCTCCGAGGCCGCCGCCACACGCAACTTTCTGCAAGCGCCTCCAACGTTCCAGGCCGATCTTCCGTCCTTCGCCTCTTTTCCCGCTGTTTTGTATCCGAGGAGAAACACTGGTGGCATTTTCACTCAGTAAAACAATAAAATATTAATCACAAAAGCGTGAAGAAGGAGGCTGCACTAATTAGCAATTTAAATTACCTTCGACTCCCCGCTAATTAATTATGGTCCATAGGAGTGCATCACACACACACACACACACACATCATAACATATCACACACACACATCATAACATATCTTCAGCAGACTCCAGCGAGCGAGGTTCTCCTCCTCTGTCCCTCTCGGAGCATCACAAGTGCCACCGATCACAGCCAGTCGTTAGGAGAAAACATGACAACGCCGCCAGCGCGGCTAACGGCGCCGCGGCTAACAGCGCCACGGCTTCCCAAACGGGCCCAGACGAGGAACATCAAGAGCGTCGCAGGAAGGAGCGGGGGGGGGGGGGGAAAGACGTCTTCTGATCACAGGAGTCCCTGGGAAAAAGACGGACGCGGACAGCTTGTTTCCCCCGGGAATCAGATAATGACGGCCAGAATCAGAAGGACGAGGCGGCGGAGGAAACACACAGGACCCCGATTCAGAGGGGAGCGAGCGGCGGCGTGCGAAGACTCACCACAGCTAATTAAAGGACAACGCCGGGCGGTAATGGCGGTCCTTTGTTTCTGCCTTTGATGCTGCTCTTTGGGCTCCATCAGCATTTTGTGGGTGGTGGGGGGGGGATGACTCAGATTGTGTTTCCACGGGAGGGATGAAAACAGTTGGGCTGCAGGTGAGCTGCTCAGAACCGGCCCTGCAGGTAATGCACCCGTCTGGGGGTGGAGGAGGGTTGGGCTCAACTAAAAAGGCCGTTTCTCCATCGCTTCTCTATAGCTGCACTAAAGGGGGGAGGACCCTCTCCATCCTGGGAAGGGGGGATGTTGGGGGGCTGGAGCCAATTTATATTCATCCCAGAGAGACGCTGCCAGTCCGGCCTCCATCACGTCTCGGCGGGAGGGTCTGACGGACGGAGAGACGCTCTGTATGGACGGGGATATTTACACGTGTGAGACAGAAACGGGACGGAGACGCAGGTTTGCCTGGAGACAGCTGTTAGCAGCACGCACCAGTGAGCAGGCAGGGACAGGATGTGGACAGGGACAGGATGTGGACAGGGACAGGATGTGGACAGGCACATGACAGTGGGGGGGGGCACTAACTTGGTTTTACTGGGGGCTGAAACCCAGAGCATCCTGGGGAAACCTGGACAAGTGGTCATCCTTCAACACCAGAACCACGACCTGGACCAGGAGGAGGTTGGGCCGCGGCCGCTGGGGTGCCGCCGTGTTCCGAGGTCGTCTTGCTCAACCGGCTGTCGACAAAGACCGGCTACCCGGCTGTAGCGCACGCACGAGGCATTTCTGAGCCTGAACGGTGCCGGCCTGCTTCCTCGCCACTCAGAGCGGCGTCCGTGCTCTTCCCCGGAGCTGAGGGACGCAGACAGGGGGTTAATGAAGCCTGTTCATTACGCGGTCACAATCCATTAAAAGTGGACGGGAGCGCCGATGAGAGCGGGTGCAGACGCGTGGAGGGGATGAGCAAGATTGATCGTGTGGAGCCGCCGACCACCGCATCGGGAATCACACGGACCTGGCAGGAGGCGCGCGCGGGAATCCAACATTCCCTAATGAGAGATTCAGAAGGGGCGCCGGGAGCGGGGAGGGAATGGAGACCTTTGAAATTAAGGCTGGGAAAATTCAGCTGAAGTCGCGGCGGCCGGATGGGCCGGGTGAGAGGAGCATGTCCTCTGGGCCGTGGAGGGAAGAAGAAGAAGGGCGCCCCGCTGTGTCCGTCCAGCGGGGGGCGCTGGTGAAAGGCCCGGATTCGCTCAGAGCCGCTGAAAACACAAATAAAACGAACATGTGCGTGGCAGGAGCGAGCGCAGGCTCTGGGGAGGCATCGGAGCGTGTCGGAATCCACGGGAAGTGTGATGGATTAAGAGGCGCCCACCAAGACGGGGGCCCTCCGTGGACTGTGGAGCAACCGGGAGCGAAACAATGTCGTCACCCTTCCCCATAACGGCGGTGGCCTCGACCTCCAAAGGTGCCTGGCGTGAAGGTTCCTTCCTTACGTAGCTTCCACGTCACGGCCCAGCGCTAATGCTAGCACAAAGGGAATGGCCAACGAGCACGTTTGAACAATTCATGCAGAGTTTTCTTGAAACAGTGGGTAGCAGCGAATTAGCGAAGTGCTGATCCGCGCGCAGAAGACGCTCGTCTTCGGGGGGAAAGAACATCTGAGCATCTTCGCCCGCGTTTAAAAACTCCGAACCTCAGCTCTTCGCGGCGCCGCCATCATCATTCATTAGTTAACACAATCAAGGCTGCGGAGAGGAGACCAGCTGTCTGCGCCCGACGACGTGCATTAAAGATACAAAGGAGAGGGGAGCTTCTCCAGCCGTCTGTCCCTTTCTTCTCTCGTCCCGTCTCATCTTCTGTCGCCGTGGCGGCGAGCTGACCAGCTGCTGCGCCCCTCCTAAAGGTTCCCAGTTCCATCCCAACACACAGCAGCGACTCGGAGCCCCTTTAATCAGCTCTGGAGTCTGTTCTTCAGCTAAATGATTGGCACCGGGGAGGGAGAACATGAGACCTGAAACACAAGAGTTCTACTTGTTCTGTAAGGTGTAAGAAGACGAGGAACCACAGCAGGTCCGACAGAGGAGCGACGGCGTGATGGCGCGGCTGTCGACAGCTCTCCAGCCAGTCTGTCACCAGTCAGATCAGTTCCCTCAGAAACCAGTCTGAACAAAGCTGATGGAGAACGTGAAGCCTGGATCTGCTTATTTTCCTCCTGCAGGGTGAGGTTTTTTTTTTTTTTTTCCATCATTAAATGTGAGAACCGAGTTGTTTTTCTGCCATTTATGATTAAAAGTGGAAACAGCGGGGAGCCTCTGCTCACATGATTCTGCCCCAGATGACGCTCAGGTGAGAGGAGAGTTGAGATTTCTGCATCAACACTTCCTGCCTAAATCCAGCATTTCGAATCGCAGAAAGGATCCACACAGAGCAAAGAAAAAGAAAAATCCTTTGACCGCCTCGTCTTCCTCGCCACGTTCTCGCCGCTGTAGCTGCTGGGGTGTTTTACTGCCCCCTACAGGACACCCCGAGGCTGACGCCACACGACTGCACAGGCGAACCTGCGACTCAGCCCACGTTTCCTGTAGGAACCTCCAAAAGTCCAGTTGTGACCGGCCTGCTTTGATGCTTTGATGCAGCTCCTTGAGCGAGTTCTTGCTGCTAGCTCTTGTGTGATAAATGTGCGCAGACACTTTGACTCTTCATGGGAGCCAATAAACCCGGCGCTTTTAGAAGTAGATTAAAGAGAGACATGAGGAAAAAGCGAACCAAAACACCATTGTTGTTGCTAGGCGCCAACGTGGACGTTCTTTCCAGTTCGCATCACTAACCTCTTCGTTAAAAGTCATTATTCTACCCGACAAGAAGCTCAGATGCGTCCGACACCTGCAGCTCCGACTCAAATACCCTCTGAGCTTCAAACCCTCAAACAACAAAGGAAATGTTGGGAATCGCTTGCAGGGAGTTTGGTTTTAAACGCGCGGCTGACAGAACAAACGGGGCGAAGAGGAGGGCTTTTGGGTTTTTTTGCTAGCGAACGTCCTTCAGAGTGACTTTGTGTTAACACATTTCCGGCTCAATTATCTGCATCCAGTGGATTTCAAACACATTTAGCAAGGACCAGAGAGCTGGGTAATTAGCAGGAGCCCTGGCTCATGGGGGGGGGGGCAAAAACAAAGCCTGTCTTTAGCGCTATCTTTATCCCCTCCGCCTGTCTAATCTCCTCTGATCCTTCGCTTTTCACTTTTAAACATGGTGTATTCGCTCCGTCACTACCTCCACCTGCCAACAGGTTGTCTTAACAACAACAGCTTAAAGAAATAAAATGTTATTTTTAAAAGCGAGAGACGAATTCTGCGTTGTTCTGCGTGGTCCGTTGTTGCGTTAAAACAAGTCAGACAGGGAATGCGTCTGACTGAGATGTCATTTAAACTCTAATCAGTCGGGGGGGAAAAAAATTAAAAACACTTCAGAATATTCATCGGAAAAAGATAATCAATCCCAGGCCAGAAGTTTTCTCATTTCCTGTGACATGGAAAGCTGAAGGATGTCATGGTGACATTTTTATTAACTGGTTTATAATTTATTTTTTTTTTAATTTATTTTTTTTTTAAAAAGGTCAGCCATTGCATGTTCTCCTGTGTTCATTACATTTTTAGTTAAGGACATCTCCTCGGGCCAAATTGCATCTGGTCTGCAGCCTCAAACCCAAACGTTCCCGTTGGTTTAGGAGAATTAAAACTCTCCGCGTTGGCGGTTTCAGGTCACGAAGACAGTTGTGCTTCCTTCCGTCGTCATCCTGAGGAGAATCTGCCTCCTGCAGCAGATCAGGGAGCTCTTTTTAACAGGTATTTACTGGAGTTTGATGTTCCGTCAGTCCTAATTAGAACGCGGCACATCCGGGGAAACGTCAAGCTAACCGACATCTGAGATGCTACTAGCAATTATGCGTGCATTCATCAGCACGGAATGATTTCAAACATGTAAAACAAACACGCCGTTCTGGATGTCGTCTTGGAGCAGGTTGGGGTTTTTTTCTTTTATTTTTTAAATGGGAATGTGTCTCGTTAGCATTTGCTTGTGAAAAGAACTCGTTTTCACATTTAGCCGGAGACTCCGCCCGGAGTTGAATGGAAATGCACTGTCAGGAGGACTGGGAGAGCTGGGAGGAGGCAGGTGGAGTCGCTGATCTCCGTCTCTCCGCTCCGCTGTTGCTCTTTTCAGCCGAAGCGGAGGAGAGGAAGCTAGCAGCGCTAATAAGTTCAGCTCTCTCCACTGGCTGCACTTGGAACGACAAGGGCTGCTCCCTTCCTGTGCCCCTACGTCACTCCGCTTCCCAATTACCACACACACACACACACACACACACACACACACACACACACACACACACACACACACACACACACACCAAGTTTTAAAAGCTCTCTATTAAATTGCTAACAGATGGATTGTTTTTGGAACCCACACGTGTTCTCCTCACCTTTCACATGTCGTCTACATTAAAGAGCACCTAAATTGCCGGCTGGGGGCATGATTCCATAATTTGTCACCTGACTCTAAAAAGCTTCGGCTTCTCCTCATCCTCCAACTCCAAGATGGGCAAATAAATGTCAGGTCGGGGTGAAAAAAAAAAGAAAAAAAAGGCTGAAAGAGCAGGTTTAAGAAATGACGTGACTGGCTGGCGATGGGTGCGGAGTACTGGCGTTAGTGGCGTTTACATGCTCCTGCGGAGCTACTTTAAATTAAAAATGCTAAAAGTTGCCATGTTTTAATATCCACATTTGCCGATGACATTTTCACTTCTCGGAGAACCTTTGTGGAGGTGGGAGTGGGCGTTTGGGAGCGTTCTGTTTACCTGCTGGCAACTAAATGTCAAACTCTTCTCTCTTTTCATTTTTTCCCTCCCCAGGACTAAAGTTAAAAAGACCTCAAAGTTGCAGCGGGCGGCCGTGTGAATGTGGCGGTATCGTCGTCATCAGGAAACGGTTTGATTTTCAGATGCGTCCACAGCCCACACGGAAAATCCTGAACTTCACAGCAGATAACAGCCACCAAATAACTGCCGCTGTTAGCAAAGGTGAAGGACCCGTGCGTGCGTGCGTGCGTGCGGGCGTGCACGCTCCTGCATTCACGGTGCGTTTCCCGTCAATATTCTTGGGCCTTTTCGGAGGGTCATCAGATGGTTTAGAGCCCAGAAGCTGTTCCTGAAAGCAGGAAATGCCAGACAGATAAAGCTGCCTGAATGAAAACACACACACACACACACACACACACACACACACTCTGACATTTCAGATCGCTGCTGTGAATCTGCGACCGTAACCACCAGTTTTGCTGTGAGGCCGCGCCTCCAGAATTCATCTTCTTCTCTCGCCTGATCCGCCATTTAAAACGACCCGTTGGAACCTTTTGCACGTGTTGAGCCCGATGTCAAACCCGCCAAATCAGACCTACTTCCACGCTCGCTGTGTAAAGAAGGGACGTATTCCGATTTCTGGATGGCCGAGCGGAAGAACATTCCTGAGCGTATAGCTAATACGCTAACGCTAACAGCCTCATTAATGGCTGTAACTGTTGTAGATGACAGAGCCAAACGCGGAGTTTTAAAGCCGACTGCTCGCTTTGCTGCTCCCCAGCGGCACGTGAGGGTCCCGGAGGAGTGTTCTCCCTGCAGTGACTGAACCAGTTTGCAGCCAAAGAGGCCAAGGCTGCAGGGACGCGAAGACGAGTAGACGAAGTCACCTCAAAGGACGAAGAAGAGGCGAAAAGACGACAGGAGGGAGAAAGACTTGGTCCTGGCCGTCCCTGCGGGAGGGGCGTATAAATAAAACAATCATTTATCGGCTCCGCCGCACTTAACACGGCGCTCAGTCACGCCAGCCAGGATGAACCGGCGGAGGGAGCCGCGGGGTTGCCGCAGCAACTGGAATTAGAATCAGAAAGGTTTCATCGCCGGATTATCCAGGTGAGAGATGGAAAAAGAGACGCACAAAAGCTCCACGGAGAGAATCTGAGCGGCGTTCTGTGAGCCACATTTGATAAATCGAGGTGGCCGAACGTGGCGCTGATCTATGACATCATCGGAGAGGACGATGCGCCTGCAGATGTGTGCAGATGCCGCATTCACTTCCAATTAGCGCTATCGTTAACTTCACTTCTGCCTTTGCGGCGTAAAACGACGCGGAAGGCCCCCCCCCCCCCGGCGGCAGACCCTCGCCCAAAACGAGATTAAAATTTCACCGCAAGACAAAACGGAGGGAGGAAATTTGACAGGAGCACTTATCAGGGCGCAACAGAAACGGCGGACGAGCCCCCCCCCACCCCCACAACTCTGGTGATAAATCTCGGCGCAGAAGTGAATTTAGCCAGCGGCGGCCATTAAGCTTCTACCTCAGTCAGGTTGGAGGTTGCCAAGAGACCCATAATGCCAAGTGGAGGCTGGCAGTTTGTAAGGGCTAAATGTTGGGGCCTAAAATGTCAATATTGGTCCCTTGGGAGGTAATGATTAAGGCTTTAAGATCCAAAAGGCGCCGCACATATGGCTGGCCAGCTGTCACATCTGTCGCTCTGCGTTCACGCCGGTAACGACGGCCCGTTTTATTACAGTATGTAACAGAGCAGCATTAAATGTCAGCTGACGGCGCGGCGGCGAAAGGCCCAGCTCAGCAAACCCTGGCATTTGAGTCAACATCCCCCCCCCACACACACACACACACACTCCTGGCTTCTCCCATGTGGGTTTCCTTATAAAGATCGGTTCCCTACGGGTCTACCTAGCATGGCGCTAACGTTGAGCGTTGAGCTTAAAGGAACCGGGCATGACTGATAGACGCCTCCTCCTCTTTGGGGCGGAGTGACATGACGGAGAACATCCGCCCCGCCGACGTGTCAGGCGCTCCGGGCGACTCCGGCTCATCCCTCAACCCCAGACCGCATCAGCAGAGGCTGCAATTCCCCTTAAACCAGGGGTGGTGGAACTCAGTCCCCCAGGGTGCGAATTCCAGCCGGGTTTTCCACCCTCCCAGGAAGAAAAGAGCTTTCAGGGAGACAAGTGGGAGGCCTGGTGAAGGGGTAGGCCAGAAAACCCGGACCGGATCTTCCTTAGCTGCAGTTTGTGCGTTTTAAGCCCAGAAGACGGTTTGTCATTGTCAGTGCTGAGCTTTAATCCTTCAGACTTCAGAAACTTTTTTTTTTAAAAAAAACATTCACTTCTTCAGCAGGTTTGTCCTTGATTTTGTTATTTGGGTGTTTCAAGTATGAGTGAGGCACGGCTGTCAAAAGGAAGCAGCCATCTGTCTCCTCACAGGTATGAAACTGCACCTCGGGGTTGCTTTTTTATTTAGACGAGTTTGACGCTTTAAGTTGTACTTCAAACCAAAATAGATGTTTCACTTCTGCAATTTCTACTCGTTTGGAGGAGGCACCTGCGTCACCACCGTGAATAAATGAAACGGAGCGCGGGATGGGCCCGGCGCCTCACGCCTGTCGCATGCAGGCGCGTGACTCGGATCCCCGTCCAGATAACCAGCCGCTCGCCCAGGCGGGCCGCTTATCACAGGGGCGGTCCGGGAAACTGCCCCCATCTTGTAGCCCCCATCGTGGCGTGTGGGGTACCTGACAGATCGGATGATCCCCATAATGCTGCAGATTCCCTCTGATCAGAAATGACTTCAATTAACTGGAGCAGCCAAGTGTGAGGGGGGGCACGGGGGGGGGGGGGGGGGGCTCTGACACGTCCTCTCTCCGCGACAAGGAAAATCGTGGCCGACAGCTCGGTGAGCACGGACCCACGACGTGGAGGGGGCACAGGTACAGAGCTATTGAGACGCCACCTTCTCACGGTAAAAACGCGCCGCTTAGAGGTGAATCGGGGGGGGGGTCGGTTTCTCCGTGCGTACATCACAGTTAGTCACAGGCTGCATGTGGAAAATGGGAATTTCTCGCTCTGCGTTTCTCGTTTAGGCCAGAAATGAGCCGTTTGCGACTTTGTTTAAACACTTTATGACACAATGAACCCGTCACACACCGGCAGGCTAATAATTCACATCAGCGATCATCTTCTCCCCCCTCTGCACACTGGAATGAAAAGGTGTAATTAAACGCCGGGTTTGTGTTTGCACTTTCAAAAACAGCCTCCTGGGTTTTGGCTGCTTTTCCAAGCTAAAGGAGACAACCCTGGATTTTATCATTCCTCGTTCCTTTCTTAGCACATCCTCTCCCATCTAACTTTCCCGCTTATATCCAGGCCTCCTTCCTTATTTTTTTTCAAAAACGTGTATTAGAAGCGGAGGCGGCTTTGACGTTTAAATGATGGCTGAATGGAGCCGCGCTGCCGTTTACATGATGGAGAGTCTGCGGCGGCGCTCCTCACGCGCTACTTGGTATTCCTGCGCCGAACACCTTCAGATCCTTGTCATTTGGTTCCCGTTTGAATCCATCCAGCTCACGTCCAAATCCAGGGCCGTGGTTTTTCCGAGCGAGCGCATCCGTCACGGACGGGTAAAAATAGTTATCAGGAAACTCGGAGTTCTTTATGGAAATGAACCGAAACAAGCAGAAGTGAAGCAGAAGGATTCCCAAAATGGGCGCCGTTATCGACACTGGGATGAAACAAATTGTTTTTTACAGTGATGAATTTACCATTAGCGCAGGGTCAACCTTTCTACAGTAATTTAGCATTTTTTATGTCCAAGTTGTTCAGATGTCCACACGACTGCTCGCTCCTACCCTTAAAGTGCATATTTAACCCATCAGGAGCTCCTCCAGCCAATCAGAAGTTGCGTTGCTCATTTCTCCGATCCTGCTGCAGAGACGGCCTCCATCCTCCACATCAACATTTGGTTCCCAGGCAGATCAAAGTTTCCCTCACATCTGTTCCCGTTCCTGCCGCCGAGGTTTGCCAGCTGGACCCCGTCCTTCGAAGAGCATCCCCAAGGTGCGCCTGTTCGGGTGGGGGATATTACGCAGACTGCTCAAATAAACGCGGCTAGCATTGAAACGCAGAGGCGCTCCAATCCAAACAGCCAATCAAGCTACAGGAGGAAGTTCGTTTTACCAAACCGGAGGAAGGGGGGGGGCTTCTGACAGCCCCCCTCTTGGGGGTTTATTTATAGTCACGTGGAAATATGGGAAATGCCTTTGCAGATAGGACTCGGATTCAGATGTTGGATGTTACTGTGAAGCGTGAACAGGGTCCACAGAGACCCCCAATAACTCGATTGAGGTCCTCTCATTTACAGCCTCCTCTCTCAAATATCAGCCCCCTACCTAAATAAATATGGCCAACACCTACACACACCTACACACACCGGGCAAACAGAGCCGGGTGCCAACAACATGGAAAGCCAGGAGCTCCGCAGACACTAGTGCCGGGATAAATCTTTTATTAATGAGTGAACCCGAAGGGCAGGCTCGTTTGCTCTTTCACCGCTAGATTCCTCGCATTGGTGGCCAGGATCCCAACTGCCGGCAGGCTTTTACCTCAAAGGGCGACGTCACCCACACCGATGAGCCGGATGCCTTAAAACCCACATGTTTACACATACATACAAAGGAAATGTCAATCAGATACCAAACACGGGCGGCAAAACCCTGAAAAATGTCAAAATGAGAGCGACTCCCCGGCTCCTTCAGATCAATAGACCTGCTGAAATGAATGCGAGATTTTTCTCATCTTTTCGGGGAAACGGACATGCGGCCCCAACATGAGGGCGACGCATTCGCCCCGGAAGAGCACCGCATCTCCAAAATACCAAACCGGGCTGAAACATGCGGCTCAGTTTTTGTCGCCTGCTCTCTCGTGCTGAACTCATTTCTAAACCGGGGCCAGACGCGGCCCTCGCAGGTTTACACCGCCGTCCTGCTTTCCCAGCCGACCTTAAAGACAATTCTCTGACCCGGACTGCTTCCTGCTCCTGCGGGAGTGGAGATAAGGTGGAAAGCAGAGCCCAAGATCCCCCATACACATAAGTCATCCGCGCTCGATAAGCAGAGCGGCAGCCTGCCTCGATGCCCTTCCTCTCTCCGCTGTCGTCCTTTGCCATTTTGTCGTCTCAAGTGGGCACTTGAGCTCAGGTTTGCTGGCAGCCAGTCAGTCCTCAGCCCGACTGGCCGGCTGTGATGTCAGCGCAACATCACGAGGCATGGCCCTGTGCTGGAGACAAGGGAGAGGAGGATGGGACCGTCACCTGGGAGACAGGAAACGAGAAACACAGGCAGACATGGGCGCAGTGAGATCAGCGTGAATGGCTGCTCAGGTGGACCAAAGAGCCGCTTGGGTAGCCAAACACTGAGCAAAAATCAAACCGTGGCAATAAATCCAAGGGGGCGTGAAGATGACAACCCAAAGAATTAAAGCCAGACTTCTTAAAGAGTGACGGAGGGAAACCTAACAAGACTAATATCTAAAGCAGAAACGCCGGGGGGAGCTCAGTCGAGTCCTTCAATACTTAGGAGCCACAGAGGAAGAATAACCAACACAATTAACAGCGTGACCCTCATCGTGGCTCTGCCCACGCGCCGGCGCTGAGCAATAAACCGGGACGAGGAGACGAGCTGCCGACTCCTCTCAGACTTGTGAAGGTTACGTCAGCCGAAAGGCAACGGAAACATGAGAAGCGTGCGCAACACCATCGCCTCGCGACATGTTCCCACCTCGTTTGCATCCTGGAAGATAAGCTGGCATTTAAATGGAACGCTGCTGATGCGCTAGCGGAGTGGAGCCGCTTTCGTCGGCACCAGGAGAGAAAAAAAAAAGGATTTGCAAAACCAATCACAGGTGGGTGCATCCTCTCAAACTACATTTAATGAGCTCTCGAGCTTCCTGTGACATTTCCTCTTCTTACCTCCACCACCAACCCCCCCACCTCCTCATTCTCATACCATGCCCGCGCTTCCCTCTTTCTCCCCTCTCCATCCAAAACAGCGTTCCGGGAGGAGAGGCCATCAATCTCCTTCAGCGAGAGGATGCTGCGGGAGAGTGCCGGGGCTACGGCAGATTATAAGCTGTCCTCACTCCCACAGAACACCGCACGATGTTTGGGAGGGGAGGAGGTGGAGCAATCTCGGGGATCAGACCCGACACAGGGAGGGGGGAGGCTTCAAGACCTGCTGGAGCTTGTCAGGTAAAGTCGACGTGGAAGCTGACCGGCTGCGAGACGGCCTGATATATTCGGTCGATATTTTTTTCAGCTGTGCAAGCAGACTAACTAAAATGAAGCGTGTAGAAGGAGCCCGGCGCCGGATGAACACCCTCGCCCTTCTAGAACAATCAGATTCTTGTCCTCCGACACGGAAGTAACATCAGAAATCAACCTTCTCCCCCTGCAGTCGTAGCTGAAACCAGCTCTCATGCAGTTTGAGGACCAAACCGGAGTGAAGCTGGTTCGTCATCAATGTTCAGGTCAGTTTCTGAACTCCCCGGAGCTTCAGCGGCATCCGTCCACGGTGGTTCTTCTATATTTCATGCTTGTTCTGACGGTTTACAGGACAGAGAGTGAAACTGTCCCTCTTGTGTCATTGGCTCAGCGAGTCCGACCATCAGACGTGCGCGTCTGTGCCTTCACACCATGTGTCCAGTCAGACGAGGTGTCAGCTCGCCGTCAGCTACCCTTTAGATTAATTGGCGTCAGGCTGGTGGCTGAGGAGAGATTTTAATGCCACAGAGTTTGGACATTCTTTCAATATTGTCCTAGATCTCACCCAGTCTTCTAGTTTCAGCCTTCCAAGACTTCAAAACCAATAACCCAACGGTTTTCTCACACATGGAATATACATTTTTTTAAACATCCTGCTAGATAACTACAAACACGCCAGTGCACACATGCGTGTGTGTGTGTGTGTGTGTGAGCTGTGGCGTGGACCTGTGGACCTGAGGTAGGACCATAAATCCAGGTTAACAGCCAGGCGCCGCTCGGCCGCCCTTCGCAACAGCAGTAAACACAAGGCCAAACGAGGGGAGCATAAACAAGTGTGACAGACAGGTTTTGCAGAGAAAGTCTGCCGTCTCGCTGACCTGCTGCCTCAGCAAATGCTCCGTGATTTCTTATTACGCGTAAACACGCCGGCCGAGCCGGCTCCGACAGCCGCCTCCTCCTCCGCCGCGCTCATCGTTATGCAGCCTTCTTCACGAGAACTTACATGGGGGACTTTTGTCAGGGATAATAACTCGTCTTTGCCTCGCTGGGACGGCACTGAAGAGGTAGGTTACTCTATAAAGACGTCCCTCCGCTGCTGCAGCGCTCCAGCTGACGTGGCGCCCGTTGGGCCCCCGGGACGCAGAGCGGCACAGCTCGACGCTAAAGACTTTGACACCAACATAATAACTGATAATTGATTCTGCTGCCGACGAAGGTGGAACATTAAAGGGTAGAACCGGCAGCGGAGGCACCAGAGCACCGGGGCCTAATATGAGTTGATGGGGCCGACGCCGCCTGTCAGACGCAATCTAATCATGGCGAGCAGAGATTCTGGAGACATATCAGCAAATCAGAACCAGGCTTTGATCCGCAGCAGGCCAATAAAAGAGGGGCCACTCCAGGCTACGGCGGTCAGGAGGCGGAGGACGAGGATGAAGACGATCCGACGTAGGAAAGGAAAGGCGTTCAAAGAGGTGACAGGTGACGGCTTTGACTCGTCCATTAACGTGATCAGCATGGACAGAATTGATTCCAATCCTAATTGAGCTCCGTGGCTCGGAATCGATCGCCCGCCCCGACTTGATGCAGCTTTCGATTTGAACCATATAGGTGTTTGAGGATATTAGCGGTGAGCGTCACACGCCGATGGCTGCATTTGCTGACATTTTTATCCATCAGTTCCAGACTGACACAAACACGCCTGATTATGGCTCCGTGCCTTCCCCGTTTAGATGTTCTTGATCTCCGTCTTCAGTGGGACAATGACAGTTCAATGTCATGGCAACGCTGCCCCCAGTGGCCGAATAAGGATTCGCAGGCTTGATATGTACCATATATTATGATGAAGTCCATATATTCTCTCTGCCTTTTCCAAGGCCTCGATTTCTGCTACCTCATGTTTTAAAGCATGATAAATCATTTACATAAAAGATAAAGCTCTGATCTCATCATAAATGAGCAGACAATGCCCGACAATATTAAACGCTGCCCTATAAAACTGCAGTTTGTTCCTTACGAACGTTACAAACGGCTAAACATGTTTCTTAATGCCACATAACAGGACGAGCCAGTACTACTCAACCTCACACCTTTGTTATTAACATATAATGGAGACGTATGAGGTGAGGCCCGTCGTGTTGACTGGAGTGTGCCTATCTGCTGAGTGGACTGATGAAGATGGAGCGCTCCCTGCAGCCCCAGAGTCAGACCACTGATGGATTGGCCAGCCTCCACCCCGTCCCCACAGCTGCAGGACGGATGCTGGTGTTCATGAGGATCAGCACAGATGCCTGCCAGACTGGAACTGACAGTATTAAGTGGCCGAGTGAGCGTTTTCATGAACACCAGGAGGCCACAGTCGCAGAGAACGAACACAAAAACAGCATCAGACAGGCGAGCAAACGCACATTTCCACCTGAAGTGGCAGAGCGCCGCATGTTGAAAATCACCGGCGTGGGATCAAAGGCGCTACAGATGTTCAACAGGACCGTAGGAGCCATTTCTGCAGGGATCGGATATCTTGCAGAGAGTAGAGGAAGGAAAGAGAGGGGAAAATGGAGTAATAGCAAATAAAGAGGAGAAGGGGAGCGAGGAGCTGCAGGCTGGAGACAGTAAAGAGAATAGAGGAAGACAGGGGTGAAAAGGAAGAAGAGGAAAATGCAAATCAGAGGCCGCGGAGTGTAAAAAGAGAAGGAACATGAAAGATTACTACGGGGACTGAAAAAAAAATCTGAAAAGCAGAGCAAAGCTGACAATGAGAGAGAGAAAAATGCGGCCCCGTTGAATGAAGTGTGAGCGGAACTCCGGAGGAAACACGGGACATGACAGGAATGCGTCGTGCAGCCTTTTTGCTGCCGTAATGCCGTCTCACACGTCCTAGAAGCCGAGCCGGGGGGGGGGGCTGTAGACATAACAGCACGGTTCGTTCGATGGAAAATGTGGAGAGGAGAAAAGAAAAGAGGTATTCTAAAAGGAGAGGTGACCTGTGGCGTCTGCGCAGGGACAAAAGGTGGGAGGACCATCGGGAATGTAGCTCCCCCGCACGCCGGAGGCTAAAATTTAGCTCTGATAGCAGCCGTCTGGGAGAGCGATAAGGCCCGAGCAGGGGTCAGTCGCAATCAGAGAGCAAAACAAAAACCCGGGGAGGCACATTTGCATCGTTAGCAGAGGAGTCCCCTGATGTCCCCCCGCAGCACAGACCCCTCACAAACGTGGCCACACAAACATCCACCACGCACCAACGTCGACCTCCTCCTCCTCCTCCTCCTCGTGAATATTCATCTGCCTCATTAACACTCAAGTAGGGAAACAACATATTGCATTTTTTTTTGCTTGGAGAGAGCTGAGCGGGGGGGGGGGAAGCCAGGACACGTGGAGCGTGCGGAGGAAGAGAAGAGGAAAAGAGACAGAGGCGAGAGGGAAAGGCTTCTTTTTGCTGTGGATGCAGCACAAAACTGTCGCTTGTCCTCATGAAAGCACGACGGAGCAGCGTGAGACGGGCGTCAGCGGCCGGAGAATCACAGCGGGGGACAACAGAGCTCTAAACCCTCCCGCTAATGTTTGACGGTTCACAATCTCCTGCACCCGTGTCCTGAGCCTGGTCTCACCTCCACCTTTACCCCACCGGCACCAGAGTCGCCTTCGACACCAGAGGAACCGATGGCGCCGCCGCCGCTGCTGCCGCTTAAATCACCGACATCCACCAAAGTCATTCCTTATTCTAAAGTTCGCACTTGCATCTGCCAGAAAACCGACTTTAATTTCAGAGCAGTATGAACTATTGATTCTTCTTTCTCCTCCCATCTTCACTATCCAGCACAAGGATTTGGGATGGGGGGGGGGGGGGGGGGGGGGGTTGATCGCCCTCTTCCAACCGACCCCCAACCAGTTGTGCGCGATGCGATTGTTAATGTTTCACCAAAGCCATCAACACTTTTCTATAGAAAAACCAAATCAAAGAAGCTTTGACAAACTGCCATAAAAATAGAAATAAAAATCTCATTTGACACCTGCCTTGGTGGGAGGTGGGAGGGACTGAGGAGAAAAATATGATTTTACGTGGATGCGGGAGAAGCTCAGCGGCTAAACATTTGATATTTGTGGCCCGGTTTTAGAGCAGAAGCTAAAAAAAAAAATCAGGCGTCCAGGCCCCAGCCACCAGGAAGGTAAACAGTTCAGCATTAATCAAAACTAAACCCAATAATCAAGTGTTAGAACACTTTTGCTTTATGGGGAAATAATTATCCAAATTGTGGCGGCCAATTTGTTTGGGTAGGAGTTCTCCTCTAGTGGCTTCACAATTATTGTTATTATCTTAAATGGCCCAAAGCCCCTTTTTCCGTGCCAAACTGTGCAGACAGACTTGTGAGGAAAAACGCTCCGACGTGACTGGAAATCGAAAGAACCTGAACCGAGGAGACCCGAGCTGGGACAACTGTGAGGGTTTACCCGGGCGAGGCGCTAACCTTACCTTCTGACGTGAGCTTATCCAAAACAGGAACCTCAGAGAAGAGAAACAGAACCAGGAAGTCAAAGAAGGCTTTAATACGTAAAGCAGGGGGCGGAGTCATGAACACACAGGTGAGACACACTGAGGTGATCAGGTAAAAGGAAGCATCAGAGCAGGAGAGACCAAAACACAACGATGGGGGGGAGACACAGGATGAACCAACTCCAAATCTTTATTACCGGTAGAGCAAATTACCCAAAACTGGATGGTGGGAGTCGTCAGATGACATAACAAGTTCCAGTTGAAACTGGTTTTAAAAAGACACGAATCTCTCACAAAGAGGAAGTTGGTCTGATGAAACTGACCAGTCAGATTCCGTCTGAACGACTTTGGATAAGTTGAAAACTTACCTCACGTCCTCATCAAATGCCAAACAAGCTGGTATCTCAGCCTCGGAGCTGCAAGTGTTAATAAAACCATTAAGACGGGCGGCTGCTCGGCAGCCTTAAATGCCAGCTAATATCACCAGGATTGGATGTGACTTATGGACTCTGACACTTTTAACTGATTAGGTTGTTCTTATTTCACATTCGGACGGTTTGGGCGAGCGGCCTGTCAGTCCAGGGACCCGACCGGCTCGAATCAGAGGCCCGAGCTCCACACGCATGAATTAAACACACCTAAATGGCAGATGGTGCGAGCACGGGCTGGTGTCTGGCGCCGTGACAGGAGCTGAGATGAAGGAGAGGCGTGAAGCCGCGTATTAGAGCCGCGGATAGCTCGGCTCGTCTTGAAGGTCCCTTCCCCCGCTTAAAACATTCACTTCGTCTGCGCCGCTTCTCTTCCGAAGTTGTTTTTGGGAAATATGAAAGGTGGAAAAGCATTCCCTGCCAGCGCTTCACTCACTCACTCACACACGCGCATACGCTGAGGACGCATTTCATCCTCCAGATCCGAAACAGCCAATGGCGCTGGCAGGCATTTGCGACCCCAATCCATATTTCAATTTCCCACCTCTCATGCAAACTAATTCAATACTTGTTGCCGTCGCTCACAAGCGATCAGCAGAGGGAGAAATGAGCTGCTCCTAATTCTGCATCTTTAAAAGGCCCAATCAGAGGCCGCTTCTGAGTGAGCCGCTGCCAATATCAATTACGTCTCGGCGGGTTTACACACCGACGGATTGGGAATCGGATCTGGCTGCGCGGCAACCGCGCACCCCCACATTTCATCATAAACGCACCGAATTCTCCGTTGTTGAGATGGTCAAATGCTCATCGGCCGGATCCAGAAACAAAGGCTGTTGTCATGGCAACCAGAAACCCCGAGGTCATAGCGAAACTGCGTGATTAAAAGGAAATCGTTGGTAATTTGATGTATTCCGGTTAAAAGGGAGCTTTTTCTTGCCACTCTTGCCTGTTTGAGGATCGAGGGGCTTCTGGTGTACAGATTGCTTAACAGTGACAATAAAAAGGGTGTGAGTCGGCTGCCAGGCGGAACCCCAAACATAACTCCCGTTTATCAGTCAGAAAATATCAGGTTTCTATTAAAAATTATGTCTGGAATGGACACGGGAAGTAATACAGCTGTTTCCAAAGGCCCGGAGACGTGAGGGAAAAAGCTTTTATGCCCTTGCAGTGTGGTTTTATTTTCTGCTCCGTTTGTGTTGCAGACATATGAGGAAAATGTCAGGGATATTAAATTGTTACGCGTGGGTAGCTGCCCGTGGAGGTTATCTTGGCAAGTCGAACGGTGTAACTGGATTTTCTTGTTTGAAGATTGAAATCATATTTATCCCAAGTTCAACAAAAGCACTTGATGAATCCGCTGTGATGTTCCTCCAGAAACGCCGTCTGCCGGGATACTCGCTATAAAACAAAGCAAATTGGGAAGATAAACATGAAATGGAGGCGAGGCTGGCAGTGGAATAAAGAGGAGGAAAGTTGTTTCGACGGCGGGATTGTTTCCTTCACAGGAGCGTTTGATCTCCCGAGGAACGCCGTGCTGCGGGGACCAGATTTATAAGCTCCTTTCACAGGTGAAATTTGCTCCTTTGTTGCGTAAAACAGTTCAGGTCCCCGTGAATTCCGACTGAAACGAATCCGCGCTCGCGTCCTCGCTTCCCACCGCGTGAAGCTCGTTTCCGGGCCTGTTGTCAGTGAGCTCGCGCCACCGTCTCGCCGAAGACTTCCCCCCCCCTCTCATGGCCGGTGGGATGTTGCAGCGCGTGAGATTGCATTAGCGCGCGAAACGCCGCGCTCACCTCGCAGGTCTGCAGCCAGACGCCGCTCGGCTCGGCAGTTTTGATGCAATTATGAATAAATAAGCACGTGGTCGGGAAGAAGCCCGCGCCCAGTGGGGACAAGTGGAGAGAAAATAGACCAAGTTTAATTAAAGCTTCCAACTGCACTCCTACACACACGGATACACACAGTTAAACGGGCAAACAAATACAAACCAATTAGACGCTGGTGTGTGTGTGTGTGTGTGTGTGTGTGTGGGGGGGGGCACAAAAAGGAAACTGTGTGAATACATGGGTGCTACAGGCGCGGAGGAATCCCAGGTTGCATCCAGATTTCTTCCTCGCGCATTTTGGAAGGCGGAGAGGGAAATGATTTGTCTCCACTGATACTCTACATCCAATAACGCGATTATCTCCCTCCGTACACACACCCACAGCAAGAACGAGCGCGCCGCGCCTCTGGTTTGTGTTACATTGTGTTCTGGAAAATGATTGAGCTGCCGGTCTCTTTATAATTACCTCGGGGGTCCAGGCAAAGGCACCGCCAGTAAAGGGCTGATGAGGGAGTATTGGATTTGCACTTCAATTAGAGTGTTTATAAAGTGTGGATTACACCAGGACTCCGGGGCCACAGCTCACACTCAATTACCACGGTGCAGAGTGGCAGGAGGGGTGGTCAGTGAAGGCATCGCGGTGAAAGAGGAATCACCCAGTGGCTCCCGAACGCCTCTCCGCACCTAAAAGGCTGAAGTTTCCAGCCAGGCCTGTTCAGTTTGATCCATCGGAAATGAAAAAACAACCAGTCGTGTCTCGCTTCGGATTTACTCCGGTGATCGCTGCAGAGCTTTAATTGGACATGGCGCGCTGCTCCTCCGAACCGGGAGGGTTTCAGAGCGGAGCCATCACTGCTCGCTGAAGATCACGCTTATATCTATTAGGCGACTCTGGCGAGAGAGTTCCCTCAGCTCATGTAGCCTATCAGCCAACGCAGCATTAAAATATATTTAGAGTCTAACGTCGGCGGAGTAGTCACGGGTTATGTTCTGGTTCCGTGTCTTGTTTTGGTCCCTGTCACTTGGACGTTGGACCCGCAATATCAGGGGCCTGAAATCTTTCTGCCTCTCTGCTTGTTGAGCCCCTGAATTCAAGGACATTTTGAGGAAAACAGGCAGCAATTTGAAGTTTTAAACGCCGCCGCCACGCCAGCCCGACGGGCCAGCTCGTGTGCAGGAAGCTCCTGGTTTACTCCTCTGATTGACAAGGGTACACAGACAAATCTGTTCAAAAAGGAGCAAACAACAATCTCCCCAATGTGTCTTGAGTCCCGGAATTAATTCTCAAATGGATTATTGAACCAATGAGGGGAAATCACCAGCCATTTGGAGTGGATTGGTCTGTGAGGCAGCGATAAAGGATAGCACGCGTTTCTGCAGCTTAGTTCCTCAATTCTGAGAAGGAGATGCTTGAAGGACATGTTTTTTGGGGGGAGGGGGGGTGGAACAAGGAGGCAGAAAGGGAAAAGAAATCAATTCCACTGCACTGTACTAAAAGACAATAGGCGATGATACAAGCGTGAATAATTAATTGTTGCGACGCTCGGGAGGAGTTTCTTCGTGTTTAATTAGGGGATTTTGGGGTGTTTTTTTTTCAAGACAGAGAGACTTTGGGCCTGAATGTGCGCTTGTGAGGGAGAAAATGGAGGGAAAAGCAGATTGTCCCTTGATCCTGTCAAAACCCGCAAAGAACCCTGTCGCACCCTGAGGTTTCACATGCACAGATGGAGGGCGTTCGGAAACGGATACGGCGAAGATACGTGAATAAAATCGGAAGGTGTTATGGGAAGCATCTGGCACTCACATGAATGTGAAGCCGGTGCTAATTGGACGTGTGTTAGCATGAATAAAACCCAACTTAATGGTTTATTAAAATAATGGATTTCATATCTGCAGCGTTTTCCTACTTTCTACCTTAACCCCCCCCCCCTTCATCCCTCCCTCCCTCACAGCTACTGTCAGCTGCAGCCTCCCCACAGGCCCTAAAGGAATCTCTCACACTGCACACACATAATCACTTCAGACCCGGCTGTTTAGGCCGACATCTCCGCTGGGACTTACCAGCCACTCGCTGCAGGCCAAATCAGACCACTGTGCAAAGAAGATCAGGGGGAAAAAACAAAACACACCGATAACATCGACTGCAATAGCGAAACAAAGAAGTGGGAGACAGACGGAGGAGCGCGACCCGTCTGGGAACATCAAGCTGCAGCTCCTCCTTCAGTAACTGGAGGATTTGGAGTCCTCCTCTATGGGCAGCACAGATTTCAAGAGGCACAATTTCACGTAACACACACAAGTGCATATAAACGGGGGGTAAACACGGGTCTCAGAGACTCATTCAAAGCTTGATCGATTCCAATGAACAGAAACCCCGAATTAATGACACGCTTAAGGACTCTTCTCACTGGTAAATTGGCTTTATTTGAAAATCTGGTTCAGGAGGTGTTGGAAATGAACCAGTGACTGGTTCAGGAGGTGGTGTTGGAAATAACCATGTGTCTGGTTCAGGAGGAGGTGTTGGAAATAACCATGTGTCTGATTCAGGAGGAGGTGTTGGAAATAACCATGTGTCTGATTCAGGAGGAGGTGTTGGAAATAACCATGTGTCTGATTCAGGAGGAGGTGTTGGAAATGAACCAGTGTCTGGTTCAGGAGGAGGTGTTGGAAATGAATCTGTGTCTGGTCCAGGAGGAGGTGTTGGAAATGAACCTGTGTCTGGTCCAGGAGGAGGTGTTGGAAATGAACCTGTGTCTGGTTCAGGAGGAGGTGTTGGTAATGAACCAGTGTCTGGTTCAGGAGGAGTTGTTGGTAATGAACCATTACCAACACGTACCTCTTTGTCGTCCTTATCGTCACATTGCAATTTCTTCTGGTCACCTGATGCCTCATTCACAATGACGGCAACGAACATTGTGAGAACGCTCAGGAGTACTCTTACGCACATTTCAGTGCCGACATGTTGGCATGGTTGTCTTTTCTTCTCTTGTGGAGTTCAATAAAATTCAATATTACAATGATAATTATGTCATATTTATTTATTTCCTATTTTTGGTGATTCACGGAGAATTTTAAAATTACGTAAATGTGCCAATGACTTAACTTTAATCAACCAAATTGGAAACCATGCCAAAACTGTCTTTTTATTTGATTTTATCTTGATTTATTTTATTAGGGGATCGAGGATATGCCCTGGCTCCCTGGTTGTTGACACCACTGACCACCCCTCAGACTCCACAGGAAATTTTATTCAATCAGATGAATGGGCGCAGTAGCTCCACCATTGAACGCACCATCGGCATTTTAAAGGGGCGCTGGATGTGTTTGGACACAGAGCCACAACCCCTTGAGGATGTGCGTCCTGACGCAATGATGGGGCCAGACTGCAGGCACGCGGTTCACTTTTGAGCGCGATTAATTGCCCGTTTGTGAATAAAATGCATTATTGTCACAATTTTAGTCTAACAGTCTTGATTCACTTCAAAAAGAAAAAATAAGAGAGACCGGTTTCAGAGCACAGCTTTCATACGTTTTTATTCTTTTTACATTCTTATTTTTTTTACATTCTCGTTGATTTCTTTAAGCGTGTTGGCTATAGTCATCAGGGTTGAGGCAATTTTATCAAGCATGTTAGCCATCCTTTCTTGATTGTTCAACACGGCGTCAGAAATCAGGCGTGGAGAGGCAAGCTTTGGGCATTTCGCTTTGTGCATTTTGCTGCTTTTTGCTCCGTCTACAGGGTCCTGCTGCAGTTCCTTTTATGGGCATTGGTGGGCGGTGACTTACGCTAATCATATGTTAATTAGACTCACCTGGCACGCGCTTTCAACTTACGAACAGATGGCATTCATCAATCTAAGAACACAGCTGCGAACAATTCTGGGGTTTACGAACGCGTTGGTGAATCCGACGTAGGGTTTTCTTAAGGAACTTCTTAAGAACAACTTAAGAAAGAATCTAAGAAGATTCGTAAGAACATATTGGTGAATCTGGCCCATTGTTTCTGTGTTTTCCTTTTTTTTTCCGCCGGGTCGCGAGAAGGAGGCTAAGTCGTGTGGCTCCGTTTGATTGACTGTAAAATCTGTTTGAATAGACCGTGTGGCCATTTTACCCCTATTAGAGGCATCCTTCGGAAGACGGACTGCTGAATGAGGTTTCAGATAAAGAAAGAAGGATGTTCACCTTTGATCCCCTCAGTCAGGCTCAGGCTGCAAATTTTAACATTTTTAATCAGGAAGATGGTGATATTTGTGTTACACATATAGACACATCCTCACATTTCAATCTTTGCGAGATGAGGTTTTTCCATTCATTCGGGATTTAAAGTACAAGGGAATTAGCTGTAAGCCACGGACGTTTGAGATCTGCATTGTCCTTGGTGGATGAAAGGGCGAAGTTTTTCCCCGAAAAACTTTACAAGATTTTTGAAATCTTGAGTCGAGGCCCTGACTTCAATATCCGGTGAACTTGTGTTGGGTCCAGGAGGAGGTGTTGGAAATGAACCAGTGTCTGGTTCAGGAGGAGGTGTTGGAAATGAACCAGTGACTGGTTCAGGAGGAGGTGGTGGAAATGAACCAGTGTCTGGTTCAGGAGGAGGTGTTGGAAATGAACCAGTGTCTGATTCAGGAGGAGGTGTTGGAAATAACCATGTGTCTGGTTCAGGAGGAGGTGTTGGAAATGAATCTGTGTCTGGTCCAGGAGGAGGTGTTGGAAATGAATCTGCGTCTGATTCAAGGGAATTAGCTGTAAGCCACGGACGTTTGAGATCTGCATTGTCCTTGATGGATCCAGGGCGAAGTTTTTCCTCGAAAAACTTTACAAGATTTTTGACATCTTGAGTCGAGGCCCTGACTTCAATATCCGGTGAACTTGTGTTGGGTCCAGGAGGAGGTGTTGGTAATGAACCAGTGTCTGGTTCAGGAGGAGGTGTTGGAAATGAACCAGTGTCTGGTTCAGGAGGAGGTGTTGGAAATGAACCTGTGTCTGGTTCAGGAGGAGGTGTTGGAAATGAACCTGTGTCTGGTTCAGGAGGTGTTGGAAATGAACCAGTGACTGGTTCAGGAGGAGGTGTTGGAAATGAACCAGTGTCTGGTTCAGGAGGAGGTGTTGGAAATGAACCAGTGACTGGTTCAGGAGGAGGTGTTGGAAATGAACCAGTGTCTGGTTCAGGAGGAGGTGTTGGAAATGAACCAGTGACTGGTTCAGGAGGAGGTGTTGGAAATGAACCAGTGTCTGATTCAGGAGGAGGTGTTGGAAATAACCATGTGTCTGATTCAGGAGGAGGTGTTGGAAATAACCATGTATCTGGTTTGGGAGGAGGTGTTGGAAATGAATCTGTGTCTGGTCCAGGAGGAGGTGTTGGAAATGAATCTGCGTCTGATTCAAGGGAATTAGCTGTAAGCCACGGACGTTTGAGATCTGCATTGTCCTTGATGGATCCAGGGCGAAGTTTTTCCTCGAAAAACTTTACAAGATTTTTGACATCTTGAGTCGAGGCCCTGACTTCAATATCCGGTGAACTTGTGTTAGGTCCAGGAGGAGGTGTTGGTAATGAACCAGTGTCTGGTTCAGGAGGAGGTGTTGGAAATGAATCTGTGTCTGATTCAGGAGGAGGTGTTGGAAATGAATCTGTGTCTGGTCCAGGAGGAGGTGTTGGAAATGAATCTGCGTCTGATTCAGGAGGAGGTGTTGGAAATGAATCTGTGTCTGGTTCAGGAGGAGGTGTTGGAAATGAACCTGTGTCTGGTTCAGGAGGAGGTGTTGGAAATGAACCTGTGTCTGGTTCAGGAGGTGTTGGAAATGAACCAGTGACTGGTTCAGGAGGTGGTGTTGGAAATAACCATGTGTCTGGTTCAGGAGGAGGTGTTGGAAATAACCATGTGTCTGATTCAGGAGGAGGTGTTGGAAATAACCATGTGTCTGATTCAGGAGGAGGTGTTGGAAATAACCATGTGTCTGATTCAGGAGGAGGTGTTGGAAATAACCATGTGTCTGATTCAGGAGGAGGTGTTGGAAATGAACCAGTGTCTGGTTCAGGAGGAGGTGTTGGTAATGAATCTGTGTCTGATTCAGGAGGAGGTGTTGGAAATGAACCAGTGTCTGGTTCAGGAGGAGGTGTTGGTAATGAACCAGTGTCTGGTCCAGCAGGAGGTGTTGGAAATAACCATGTGTCTGATTCAGGAGGAGGTGTTGGAAATAACCATGTGTCTGATTCAGGAGGAGGTGTTGGAAATGAATCTCTGTCTGGTCCAGGAGGAGGTGTTGGAAATGAACCTGTGTCTGGTTCAGGAGGAGGTGTTGGTAATGAACCAGTGTCTGGTTCAGGAGGAGTTGTTGGTAATGAACCATTACCAACACGTACCTCTTTGCCGTCCTTATCGTCACATTGCGATTTCTTCTGGTCACCTGATGCCTCATTCACAATGACGGCAACGAACAGTCGCGCAACGACACTTGACCGGGCCGGCTTGGACGGCTTTGATCCATCTGGAATGTTGTCCTCGTCTGTGCTCAGTGTGATTAGCCCAACGCAGGGAAGCAATTCAAGGAGGGGCCCATCACTACGCGTCACGCTGGGCTTGGGGTCCATAATTGTTTGTCGGCCCGGCTTCTTCTTGGGGATCTTCACCGTGTTAAGATTCGAGACGATATCAGGATTCCCAAAAACTTCTGTTTCTTTCCTACTGCTGTCTCCTGTAACGTCTTCACCCACGCATGTATGCTGGGTTACTGCGGTGGTGGTATGCTGGAGCTCCACCGTCACCTTGCTCCGTCCACCGTCGGACGGGGAGTCTGGCAGACTGTTGCTGTCACTCCACTCGTCAGTAGTACTTTCCCCACTAAAGCAGCACCCCATCTTCTGCAGCCTGAATCGGAAACAAAAAAAGCCACTGCCATGACCACACAAACTTAAACAAAGTTATTGAGAGATCCGTTCGCTGCCCCAGCCTCAAGGAGAAAGAGGAAACTTCCGCCTCGCCCCCTCCCCAGCCATGAATAGCACAGGTGAGGGGCTCACACACCTGCTAATCATTAGGGCGTGAGCAAGGCCGAGTTAGGCTACAGTTTGAGAGGGGCCGGCACATGGAACACAAGCCCCGCCCCCACCCGCTTCACTGTGACTTGCATTAAACCAGCCTAACTTAGAATTTGGTAGAGTTTCCAGCAGAGCTCAAGGAGGTGTTGATCCCAACCATCAACTCCCAATTACTTCCTTTTCTACCTTTAACAAGTGTGCACGTTAGTACGTACCTTGTCTATATTAGAGGGCGATGATCGGTTGAGGGATCAAATAATGAGGCGGCAAATCTGATTGTGAATCAAAAATTCTATGTAACTGGAGAGAAATTAGTTGTCTTCGGGTAATGGTGGGTTTTTAGCTTAACCTACAATAGTTAATGTCTGTAGTTGTAGCAGCAATACCTTACTATAAAGAGTTTTTTGTTTGCAATTGTAAGCAAGATCAAAGCTATATGGCTTTGAATTAAAGTCACCTATTGTGATTTACAACCCAAAACGGCCTTTTATCTGCTTTGACCTCGCAAAAATAATCTCTGAAATGTTTAAAGGGACCAACGCACAAAACCGCGTTAATCGGCTCATATATTCGCCACAAAACAGGCAAAAGAGTGCTTGTCCGCCATCCATCTTGGGTCACAATGAACATTTTTATCACTTCCAGTTCTCCTCAACAGTTGATACATTCCCTTTCCGGTTGAAAAAGTTACTTGGACAAATGTTTCGGCCGCTTGGAAAAGTGTTCCGTCACTTGGAATTTTGTCTCGGCGTTTGTAAAAATGTTTGTTTGTAAAAATGTTTTCTAAAATGTAAATTTGTCTCCAGCTTCGTAAAAGTGTTTCGCACCTCTCGGCCACCGTAACTGTGATTCAAAATGTTGCTATAAAATTCAGAACCAGTAGAATGAGACATGATTGTAGGGTGTTGTGGTACTCGATATGTGGTAAATGTGAGCGCACGCACACACACACACGTCAAAACAAGCGCTGCAGCGACGTGTTGTAACGTTCAAATGCAGCCCATTTTTTGCCTGGAGCCACTCAAATTATTATTATCTTAATTAACAACTGTATTAGGAAAGCGTAACTGAAGTCATTGTTTCTGTGTTTTCCTTTTTTTTTTTCCGGGTCGCGAGCAGGAGGCTAAGTCGTGTGGCTCCGTTTGATTGACTGTAAGATCTGTTTGAATAGACCGTGTGGCCATTTTACCCCTATTAGAGGCATCCTTCGGAAGACGGACTGCTGAATGCGGTTTCAGATAAAGAAAGAAGGATGTTCACCTTTGATCCCCTCAGTCAGGCTCAGGCTGCAAATTTTAACAATTTTAATCAGGAAGATGGTGATATTTGTGTTACACATATAGACACATCCTCACATTTCAATCTTTGCGAGATGAGGTTTTTCCATTCATTCGGGATTTTCCGTACAAGGGAATTAGCTGTAAGCCACGGACGTTTGAGATCTGCATTGTCCTTGGTGGATCCAGGGCGAAGTTTTTCCTCGAAAAATTTTACAAGATTTTTGAAATCTTGAGTCGAGGCCCTGACTTCAATATCCGGTGAACTTGTGTTGGGTCCAGGAGGAGGTGTTGGTAATGAACCAGTGACTGGTCCAGGAGGAGGTGTTGGTAATGAACCAGTGTCTGGTTCAGGAGGAGGTGTTGGAAATGAACCAGTGTCTGGTTCAGGAGGAGGTGTTGGAAATGAACCTGTGTCTGGTTCAGGAGGTGTTGGAAATGAACCAGTGACTGGTTCAGGAGGAGGTGTTGGAAATGAACCTGTGTCTGGTTCAGGAGGAGGTGTTGGAAATGAACCAGTGACTAGTTCAGGAGGAGGTGTTGGAAATGAACCAGTGTCTGGTTCAGGAGGAGGTGTTGGAAATGAACCAGTGTCTGGTTCAGGAGGAGGTGTTGGAAATGAACCAGTGACTGGTTCAGGAGGAGGTGTTGGAAATAACCATGTGTCTGATTCAGGAGGAGGTGTTGGAAATAACCATGTGTCTGGTTCAGGAGGAGGTGTTGGAAATGAACCTGTGTCTGGTTCAGGAGGAGGTGTTGGAAATGAATCTGTGTCTGGTCCAGCAGGAGGTGTTGGAAATGAATCTGCGTCTGATTCAAGGGAATTAGCTGTAAGCCACGGACGTTTGAGATCTGCATTGTCCTTGGTGGATCCAGGGCGAAGTTTTTCCTCGAAAAATTTTACAAGATTTTTGACATCTTGAGTCGAGGCCCTGACTTCAATATCCGGTGAACTTGTGTTGGGTCCAGGAGGAGGTGTTGGTAATGAACCAGTGTCTGGTTCAGGAGGAGGTGTTGGAAATGAATCTGCGTCTGGTCCAGGAGGAGGTGTTGGAAATGAATCTGCGTCTGATTCAGGAGGAGGTGTTGGAAATGAATCTGTGTCTGGTCCAGGAGGAGGTGTTGGAAATGAACCTGTGTCTGGTTCAGGAGGTGTTGGAAATGAACCAGTGACTGGTTCAGGAGGAGGTGTTGGAAATGAACCAGTGTCTGGTTCAGGAGGAGTTGTTGGTAATGAACCTGTGTCTGGTTCAGGAGGAGGTGTTGGAAATGAACCAGTGTCTGGTTCAGGAGGAGGTGTTGGTAATGAATCTGTGTCTGATTCAGGAGGAGGTGTTGGAAATGAACCAGTGTCTGGTTCAGGAGGAGGTGTTGGTAATGAACCAGTGTCTGGTCCAGCAGGAGGTGTTGGAAATAACCATGTGTCTGATTCAGGAGGAGGTGTTGGAAATAACCATGTGTCTGATTCAGGAGGAGGTGTTGGAAATGAATCTGTGTCTGGTCCAGGAGGAGGTGTTGGAAATGAACCTGTGTCTGGTTCAGGAGGAGGTGTTGGTAATGAACCAGTGTCTGGTTCAGGAGGAGTTGTTGGTAATGAACCATTACCAACACGTACCTCTTTGCCGTCCTTATCGTCACATTGCGATTTCTTCTGGTCACCTGATGCCTCATTCACAATGACGGCAACGAACAGTCGCGCAACGACACTTGACCGGGCCGGCTTGGACGGCTTTGATCCATCTGGAATGTTGTCCTCGTCTGTGCTCAGTGTGATTAGCCCAACGCAGGGAAGCAATTCAAGGAGGGGCCCATCACTACGCGTCACGCTGGGCTTGGGGTCCATAATTGTTTGTCGGCCGGGCTTCTTCTTGGGGATCTTCACCGTGTTAAGATTCGAGACGATATCAGGATTCCCAAAAACTTCTGTTTCTTTCCTACTGCTGTCTCCTGTAACGTCTTCACCCACGCATGTATGCTGGGTTACTGCGGTGGTGGTATGCTGGAGCTCCACCGTCACCTTGCTCCGTCCACCGTCGGACGGGGAGTCTGGCAGACTGTTGCTGTCACTCCACTCGTCAGTAGTACTTTCCCCACTAAAGCAGCACCCCATCTTCTGCAGCCTGAATCGGAAACAAAAAAAGCCACTGCCATGACCACACAAACTTAAACAAAGTTATTGAGAGATCCGTTCGCTGCCCCAGCCTCAAGGAGAAAGAGGAAACTTCCGCCTCGCCCCCTCCCCAGCCATGAATAGCACAGGTGAGGGGCTCACACACCTGCTAATCATTAGGGCGTGAGCAAGGCCGAGTTAGGCTACAGTTTGAGAGGGGCCAGCACATGGAACACAAGCCCCGCCCCCACCCGCTTCACTGTGACTTGCATTAAACCAGCCTAACTTAGAATTTGGTAGAGTTTCCAGCAGAGCTCAAGGAGGTGTTGATCCCAACCATCAACTCCCAATTACTTCCTTTTCTACCTTTAACAAGTGTGCACGTTAGTACGTACCTTGTCTATATTAGAGGGCGATGATCGGTTGAGGGATCGAATAATGAGGCGGCAAATCTGATTGTGAATCAAAAATTCTATGTAACTGGAGAGAAATTAGTTGTCTTCGGGTAATGGTGGGTTTTCAGCTTAACCTACAATAGTTAATGTCTGTAGTTGTAGCAGCAATACCTTACTATAAAGAGTTTTTTGTTTGCAATTGTAAGCAAGATCAAAGCTATATGGCTTTGAATTAAAGTCACCTATTGTGATTTACAACCCAAAACGGCCTTTTATCTGCTTTGACCTCGCAAAAATAATCTCTGAAATGTTTAAAGGGACCAACGCACAAAACCGCGTTAATCGGCTCATATATTCGCCACAAAACAGGCAAAAGAGTGCTTGTCCGCCATCCATCTTGGGTCACAATGAACGTTTTTATCACTTCCAGTTCTCCTCAACAGTTGATACATTCCCTTTCCGGTTGAAAAAGTTACTTGGACAAATGTTTCGGCCGCTTGGAAAAGTGTTCCGTCACTTGGAATTTTGTCTCGGCGTTTGTAAAAATGTTTGTTTGTAAAAATGTTTTCTAAAATGTAAATTTGTCTCCAGCTTCGTAAAAGTGTTTCGCACCTCTCGGCCACCGTAACTGTGATTCAAAATGTTGCTATAAAATTCAGAACCAGTAGAATGAGACATGATTGTAGGGTGTTGTGGTACTCGATATGTGGTAAATGTGAGCGCACGCACACACACACGTCAAAACAAGCGCTGCAGCGACGTGTTGTAACGTTCAAATGCAGCCCATTTTTTGCCTGGAGCCACTCAAATTATTAATATCTTAATTAACAACTGTATTAGGAAAGCGTAACTGAAGTCATTGTTTCTGTGTTTTCCTTTTTTTTTTCCGGGTCGCGAGCAGGAGGCTAAGTCGTGTGGCTCCGTTTGATTGACTGTAAAATCTGTTTGAATAGACCGTGTAGCCATTTTACCCCTATTAGAGGCATCCTTCGGAAGACGGACTGCTGAATGCGGTTTCAGATAAAGAAAGAAGGATGTTCACCTTTGATCCCCTCAGTCAGGCTCAGGCTGCAAATTTTAACATTTTTAATCAGGAAGATGGTGATATTTGTGTTACACATATAGACACATCCTCACATTTCAATCTTTGCGAGATGAGGTTTTTCCATTCATTCGGGATTTTCCGTACAAGGGAATTAGCTGTAAGCCACGGACGTTTGAGATCTGCATTGTCCTTGGTGGATCCAGGGCGAAGTTTTTCCTCGAAAAATTTTACAAGATTTTTGAAATCTTGAGTCGAGGCCCTGACTTCAATATCCGGTGAACTTGTGTTGGGTCCAGGAGGAGGTGTTGGTAATGAACCAGTGACTGGTCCAGGAGGAGGTGTTGGTAATGAACCAGTGTCTGGTTCAGGAGGAGGTGTTGGAAATGAACCAGTGACTGGTTCAGGAGGAGGTGTTGGAAATGAACCTGTGTCTGGTTCAGGAGGAGGTGTTGGAAATGAACCAGTGACTGGTTCAGGAGGAGGTGTTGGAAATGAACCAGTGTCTGGTTCAGGAGGAGGTGTTGGAAATGAACCAGTGTCTGGTTCAGGAGGAGGTGTTCGAAATGAACCAGTGACTGGTTCAGGAGGAGGTGTTGGAAATAACCATGTGTCTGATTCAGGAGGAGGTGTTGGAAATAACCATGTGTCTGGTTCAGGAGGAGGTGTTGGAAATGAACCTGTGTCTGGTTCAGGAGGAGGTGTTGGAAATGAATCTGTGTCTGGTCCAGCAGGAGGTGTTGGAAATGAATCTGCGTCTGATTCAAGGGAATTAGCTGTAAGCCACGGACGTTTGAGATCTGCATTGTCCTTGGTGGATCCAGGGCGAAGTTTTTCCTCGAAAAATTTTACAATATTTTTGACATCTTGAGTCGAGGCCCTGACTTCAATATCCGGTGAACTTGTGTTGGGTCCAGGAGGAGGTGTTGGTAATGAACCAGTGTCTGGTTCAGGAGGAGGTGTTGGAAATGAATCTGCGTCTGGTCCAGGAGGAGGTGTTGGAAATGAATCTGCGTCTGATTCAGGAGGAGGTGTTGGAAATGAATCTGTGTCTGGTCCAGGAGGAGGTGTTGGAAATGAACCTGTGTCTGGTTCAGGAGGTGTTGGAAATGAACCAGTGACTGGTTCAGGAGGAGGTGTTGGAAATGAAACAGTGTCTGGTTCAGGAGGAGTTGTTGGTAATGAACCTGTGTCTGGTTCAGGAGGAGGTGTTGGAAATGAACCAGTGACTGGTTCAGGAGGAGGTGTTGGAAATGAACCTGTGTCTGGTTCAGGAGGAGGTGTTGGAAATAACCATGTGTCTGATTCAGGAGGAGGTGTTGGAAATAACCATGTGTCTGATTCAGGAGGAGGTGTTGGAAATAACCATGTGTCTGATTCAGGAGGAGGTGTTGGAAATGAACCAGTGTCTGGTTCAGGAGGAGGTGTTGGTAATGAACCAGTGTCTGGTCCAGCAGGAGGTGTTGGAAATAACCATGTGTCTGATTCAGGAGGAGGTGTTGGAAATAACCATGTGTCTGATTCAGGAGGAGGTGTTGGAAATGAATCTCTGTCTGGTCCAGGAGGAGGTGTTGGAAATGAACCTGTGTCTGGTTCAGGAGGAGGTGTTGGTAATGAACCAGTGTCTGGTTCAGGAGGAGTTGTTGGTAATGAACCATTACCAACACGTACCTCTTTGCCGTCCTTATCGTCACATTGCGATTTCTTCTGGTCACCTGATGCCTCATTCACAATGACGGCAACGAACAGTCGCGCAACGACACTTGACCGGGCCGGCTTGGACGGCTTTGATCCATCTGGAATGTTGTCCTCGTCTGTGCTCAGTGTGATTAGCCCAACGCAGGGAAGCAATTCAAGGAGGGGCCCATCACTACGCGTCACGCTGGGCTTGGGGTCCATAATTGTTTGTCGGCCCGGCTTCTTCTTGGGGATCTTCACCGTGTTAAGATTCGAGACGATATCAGGATTCCCAAAAACTTCTGTTTCTTTCCTACTGCTGTCTCCTGTAACGTCTTCACCCACGCATGTATGCTGGGTTACTGCGGTGGTGGTATGCTGGAGCTCCACCGTCACCTTGCTCCGTCCACCGTCGGACGGGGAGTCTGGCAGACTGTTGCTGTCACTCCACTCGTCAGTAGTACTTTCCCCACTAAAGCAGCACCCCATCTTCTGCAGCCTGAATCGGAAACAAAAAAAGCCACTGCCATGACCACACAAACTTAAACAAAGTTATTGAGAGATCCGTTCGCTGCCCCAGCCTCAAGGAGAAAGAGGAAACTTCCGCCTCGCCCCCTCCCCAGCCATGAATAGCACAGGTGAGGGGCTCACACACCTGCTAATCATTAGGGCGTGAGCAAGGCCGAGTTAGGCTACAGTTTGAGAGGGGCCGGCACATGGAACACAAGCCCCGCCCCCACCCGCTTCACTGTGACTTGCATTAAACCAGCCTAACTTAGAATTTGGTAGAGTTTCCAGCAGAGCTCAAGGAGGTGTTGATCCCAACCATCAACTCCCAATTACTTCCTTTTCTACCTTTAACAAGTGTGCACGTTAGTACGTACCTTGTCTATATTAGAGGGCGATGATCGGTTGAGGGATCAAATAATGAGGCGGCAAATCTGATTGTGAATCAAAAATTCTATGTAACTGGAGAGAAATTAGTTGTCTTCGGGTAATGGTGGGTTTTTAGCTTAACCTACAATAGTTAATGTCTGTAGTTGTAGCAGCAATACCTTACTATAAAGAGTTTTTTGTTTGCAATTGTAAGCAAGATCAAAGCTATATGGCTTTGAATTAAAGTCACCTATTGTGATTTACAACCCAAAACGGCCTTTTATCTGCTTTGACCTCGCAAAAATAATCTCTGAAATGTTTAAAGGGACCAACGCACAAAACCCGCGTTAAGCGGCTCATATATTCGCCACAAAACAGGCAAAAGAGTGCTTGTCCGCCATCCATCTTGGGTCACAATGAACATTTTTATCACTTCCAGTTCTCCTCAACAGTTGATACATTCCCTTTCCGGTTGAAAAAGTTACTTGGACAAATGTTTCGGCCGCTTGGAAAAGTGTTCCGTCACTTGGAATTTTGTCTCGGCGTTTGTAAAAATGTTTGTTTGTAAAAATGTTTTCTAAAATGTAAATTTGTCTCCAGCTTCGAAAAAGTGTTTCGCACCTCTCGGCCACCGTAACTGTGATTCAAAATGTTGCTATAAAATTCAGAACCAGTAGAATGAGACATGATTGTAGGGTGTTGTGGTACTCGATATGTGGTAAATGTGAGCGCACGCACGCACACACACGTCAAAACAAGCGCTGCAGCGACGTGTTGTAACGTTCAAATGCAGCCCATTTTTTGCCTGGAGCCACTCAAATTATTATTATCTTAATTAACAACTGTATTAGGAAAGCGTAACTGAAGTCATTGTTTCTGTGTTTTCCTTTTTTTTTTTCCGGGTCACGAGCAGGAGGCTAAGTCGTGTGGCTCCGTTTGATTGACTGTAAAATCTGTTTGAATAGACCGTGTGGCCATTTTACCCCTATTAGAGGCATCCTTCGGAAGACGGACTGCTGAATGCGGTTTCAGATAAAGAAAGAAGGATGTTCACCTTTGATCCCCTCAGTCAGGCTCAGGCTGCAAATTTTAACAATTTTAATCAGGAAGATGGTGATATTTGTGTTACACATATAGACACATCCTCACATTTCAATCTTTGCGAGATGAGGTTTTTCCATTCATTCGGGATTTTCCGTACAAGGGAATTAGCTGTAAGCCACGGACGTTTGAGATCTGCATTGTCCTTGGTGGATCCAGGGCGAAGTTTTTCCTCGAAAAATTTTACAAGATTTTTGAAATCTTGAGTCGAGGCCCTGACTTCAATATCCGGTGAACTTGTGTTGGGTCCAGGAGGAGGTGTTGGTAATGAACCAGTGACTGGTCCAGGAGGAGGTGTTGGTAATGAACCAGTGTCTGGTTCAGGAGGAGGTGTTGGAAATGAACCAGTGTCTGGTTCAGGAGGAGGTGTTGGAAATGAACCTGTGTCTGGTTCAGGAGGAGATGTTGGAAATGAACCTGTGTCTGGTTCAGGAGGTGTTGGAAATGAACCAGTGACTGGTTCAGGAGGAGGTGTTGGAAATGAACCTGTGTCTGGTTCAGGAGGAGGTGTTGGAAATGAACCAGTGACTGGTTCAGGAGGAGGTGTTGGAAATGAACCTGTGTCTGGTTCAGGAGGAGGTGTTGGAAATGAACCAGTGTCTGGTTCAGGAGGAGGTGTTGGAAATGAACCAGTGACTGGTTCAGGAGGAGGTGTTGGAAATAACCATGTGTCTGATTCAGGAGGAGGTGTTGGAAATAACCATGTGTCTGGTTCAGGAGGAGGTGTTGGAAATGAACCTGTGTCTGGTTCAGGAGGAGGTGTTGGAAATGAATCTGTGTCTGGTCCAGCAGGAGGTGTTGGAAATGAATCTGCGTCTGATTCAAGGGAATTAGCTGTAAGCCACGGACGTTTGAGATCTGCATTGTCCTTGGTGGATCCAGGGCGAAGTTTTTCCTCGAAATATTTTACAAGATTTTTGACATCTTGAGTCGAGGCCCTGACTTCAATATCCGGTGAACTTGTGTTGGGTCCAGGAGGAGGTGTTGGTAATGAACCAGTGTCTGGTTCAGGAGGAGGTGTTGGAAATGAATCTGCGTCTGGTCCAGGAGGAGGTGTTGGAAATGAATCTGCGTCTGATTCAGGAGGAGGTGTTGGAAATGAATCTGTGTCTGGTCCAGGAGGAGGTGTTGGAAATGAACCTGTGTCTGGTTCAGGAGGTGTTGGAAATGAACCAGTGACTGGTTCAGGAGGAGGTGTTGGAAATGAACCAGTGTCTGGTTCAGGAGGAGTTGTTGGTAATGAACCTGTGTCTGGTTCAGGAGGAGGTGTTGGAAATGAACCAGTGACTGGTTCAGGAGGAGGTGTTGGAAATGAACCTGTGTCTGGTTCAGGAGGAGGTGTTGGAAATAACCATGTGTCTGATTCAGGAGGAGGTGTTGGAAATAACCATGTGTCTGATTCAGGAGGAGGTGTTGGAAATAACCATGTGTCTGATTCAGGAGGAGGTGTTGGAAATGAACCAGTGTCTGGTTCAGGAGGAGGTGTTGGTAATGAACCAGTGTCTGGTCCAGCAGGAGGTGTTGGAAATAACCATGTGTCTGATTCAGGAGGAGGTGTTGGAAATAACCATGTGTCTGATTCAGGAGGAGGTGTTGGAAATAACCATGTGTCTGATTCAGGAGGAGGTGTTGGAAATGAATCTGTGTCTGGTCCAGGAGGAGGTGTTGGAAATGAACCTGTGTCTGGTTCAGGAGGAGGTGTTGGTAATGAACCAGTGTCTGGTTCAGGAGGAGTTGTTGGTAATGAACCATTACCAACACGTACCTCTTTGCCGTCCTTATCGTCACATTGCGATTTCTTCTGGTCACCTGATGCCTCATTCACAATGACGGCAACGAACAGTCGCGCAACGACACTTGACCGGGCCGGCTTGGACGGCTTTGATCCATCTGGAATGTTGTCCTCGTCTGTGCTCAGTGTGATTAGCCCAACGCAGGGAAGCAATTCAAGGAGGGGCCCATCACTACGCGTCACGCTGGGCTTGGGGTCCATAATTGTTTGTCGGTCCAGCTTCTTCTTGGGGATCTTCACCGTGTTAAGATTCGAGACGATATCAGGATTCCCAAAAACTTCCGTTTCTTTCCTACTGCTGTCTCCTGTAACGTCTTCACCCAAGCATGTATGCTGGGTTACTGCGGTGGTGGTATGCTGGAGCTCCACCGTCACCTTGCTCCGTCCACCGTCGGACGGGGAGTCTGGCAGACTGTTGCTGTCACTCCACTCGTCAGTAGTACTTTCCCCACTAAAGCAGCACCCCATCTTCTGCAGCCTGAATCGGAAACAAAAAAAGCCACTGCCATGACCACACAAACTTAAACAAAGTTATTGAGAGATCCGTTCGCTGCCCCAGCCTCAAGGAGAAAGAGGAAACTTCCGCCTCGCCCCCTCCCCAGCCATGAATAGCACAGGTGAGGGGCTCACACACCTGCTAATCATTAGGGCGTGAGCAAGGCCGAGTTAGGCTACAGTTTGAGAGGGGCCGGCACATGGAACACAAGCCCCGCCCCCACCCGCTTCACTGTGACTTGCATTAAACCAGCCTAACTTAGAATTTGGTAGAGTTTCCAGCAGAGCTCAAGGAGGTGTTGATCCCAACCATCAACTCCCAATTACTTCCTTTTCTACCTTTAACGAGTGTGCACGTTACTACGTACCTTGTCTATATTAGAGGGCGATGATCGGTTGAGGGATCGAATAATGAGGCGGCAAATCTGATTGTGAATCAAAAATTCTATGTAACTGGAGAGAAATTAGTTGTCTTCGGGTAATGGTGGGTTTTCAGCTTAACTTACAATAGTTAATGTCTGTAGTTGTAGCAGCAATACCTTACTATAAAGAGTTTTTTGTTTGCAATTGTAAGCAAGATCAAAGCTATATGGCTTTGAATTAAAGTCACCTATTGTGATTTACAACCCAAAACGGCCTTTTATCTGCTTTGACCTCGCAAAAATAATCTCTGAAATGTTTAAAGGGACCAACGCACAAAACCGCGTTAAGCGGCTCATATATTCGCCACAAAACAGGCAAAAGAGTGCTTGTCCGCCATCCATCTTGGGTCACAATGAACATTTTTATCACTTCCAGTTCTCCTCAACAGTTGATACATTCCCTTTCCGGTTGAAAAAGTTACTTGGACAAATGTTTCGGCCGCTTGGAAAAGTGTTCCGTCACTTGGAATTTTGTCTCGGCGTTTGTAAAAATGTTTGTTTGTAAAAATGTTTTCTAAAATGTAAATTTGTCTCCAGCTTCGAAAAAGTGTTTCGCACCTCTCGGCCACCGTAACTGTGATTCAAAATGTTGCTATAAAATTCAGAACCAGTAGAATGAGACATGATTGTAGGGTGTTGTGGTACTCGATATGTGGTAAATGTGAGCGCACGCACGCACACACACGTCAAAACAAGCGCTGCAGCGACGTGTTGTAACGTTCAAATGCAGCCCATTTTTTGCCTGGAGCCACTCAAATTATTAATATCTTAATTAACAACTGTATTAGGAAAGCGTAACTGAAGTCATTGTTTCTGTGTTTTCCTTTTTTTTTTCCGGGTCGCGAGCAGGAGGCTAAGTCGTGTGGCTCCGTTTGATTGACTGTAAAATCTGTTTGAATAGACCGTGTGGCCATTTTACCCCTATTAGAGGCATCCTTCGGAAGACGGACTGCTGAATGCGGTTTCAGATAAAGAAAGAAGGATGTTCACCTTTGATCCCCTCAGTCAGGCTCAGGCTGCAAATTTTAACATTTTTAATCAGGAAGATGGTGATATTTGTGTTACACATATAGACACATCCTCACATTTCAATCTTTGCGAGATGAGGTTTTTCCATTCATTCGGGATTTTCCGTACAAGGGAATTAGCTGTAAGCCACGGACGTTTGAGATCTGCATTGTCCTTGGTGGATCCAGGGCGAAGTTTTTCCTCGAAAAGTTTTACAAGATTTTTGACATCTTGAGTCGAGGCCCTGACTTCAATATCCGGTGAACTTGTGTTGGGTCCAGGAGGAGGTGTTGGTAATGAACCAGTGACTGGTCCAGGAGGAGGTGTTGGTAATGAACCAGTGTCTGGTTCAGGAGGAGGTGTTGGAAATGAACCAGTGTCTGGTTCAGGAGGAGGTGTTGGAAATGAACCTGTGTCTGGTTCAGGAGGAGGTGTTGGAAATGAACCTGTGTCTGGTTCAGGAGGTGTTGGAAATGAACCAGTGACTGGTTCAGGAGGTGTTGGAAATGAACCAGTGACTAGTTCAGGAGGAGGTGTTGGAAATGAACCTGTGTCTGGTTCAGGAGGAGGTGTTGGAAATGAACCAGTGACTGGTTCAGGAGGAGGTGTTGGAAATGAACCAGTGTCTGGTTCAGGAGGAGGTGTTGGAAATGAACCAGTGTATGGTTCAGGAGGAGGTGTTCGAAATGAACCAGTGACTGGTTCAGGAGGAGGTGTTGGAAATAACCATGTGTCTGGTTCAGGAGGAGGTGTTGGAAATGAACCTGTGTCTGGTTCAGGAGGAGGTGTTGGAAATGAACCTGTGTCTGGTTCAGGAGGAGGTGTTGGAAATGAATCTGTGTCTGGTCCAGCAGGAGGTGTTGGAAATGAATCTGCGTCTGATTCAAGGGAATTAGCTGTAAGCCACGGACGTTTGAGATCTGCATTGTCCTTGGTGGATCCAGGGCGAAGTTTTTCCTCGAAAAATTTTACAAGATTTTTGACATCTTGAGTCGAGGCCCTGACTTCAATATCCGGTGAACTTGTGTTGGGTCCAGGAGGAGGTGTTGGTAATGAACCAGTGTCTGGTTCAGGAGGAGGTGTTGGAAATGAATCTGCGTCTGGTCCAGGAGGAGGTGTTGGAAATGAATCTGTGTCTGGTCCAGGAGGAGGTGTTGGAAATGAATCTGCGTCTGATTCAGGAGGAGGTGTTGGAAATGAATCTGTGTCTGGTCCAGGAGGAGGTGTTGGAAATGAACCTGTGTCTGGTTCAGGAGGTGTTGGAAATGAACCAGTGACTGGTTCAGGAGGAGGTGTTGGAAATGAACCAGTGTCTGGTTCAGGAGGAGTTGTTGGTAATGAACCTGTGTCTGGTTCAGAAGGAGGTGTTGGAAATGAACCAGTGACTGGTTCAGGAGGAGGTGTTGGAAATGAACCTGTGTCTGGTTCAGGAGGAGGTGTTGGAAATAACCATGTGTCTGATTCAGGAGGAGGTGTTGGAAATAACCATGTGTCTGATTCAGGAGGAGGTGTTGGAAATAACCATGTGTCTGATTCAGGAGGAGGTGTTGGAAATGAACCAGTGTCTGGTTCAGGAGGAGGTGTTGGTAATGAACCAGTGTCTGGTCCAGGAGGAGGTGTTGGAAATAACCATGTGTCTGATTCAGGAGGAGGTGTTGGAAATAACCATGTGTCTGATTCAGGAGGAGGTGTTGGAAATGAATCTCTGTCTGGTCCAGGAGGAGGTGTTGGAAATGAACCTGTGTCTGGTTCAGGAGGAGGTGTTGGTAATGAACCAGTGTCTGGTTCAGGAGGAGTTGTTGGTAATGAACCATTACCAACACGTACCTCTTTGCCGTCCTTATCGTCACATTGCGATTTCTTCTGGTCACCTGATGCCTCATTCACAATGACGGCAACGAACAGTCGCGCAACGACACTTGACCGGGCCGGCTTGGACGGCTTTGATCCATCTGGAATGTTGTCCTCGTCTGTGCTCAGTGTGATTAGCCCAACGCAGGGAAGCAATTCAAGGAGGGGCCCATCACTACGCGTCACGCTGGGCTTGGGGTCCATAATTGTTTGTCGGCCCGGCTTCTTCTTGGGGACCTTCACCGTGTTAAGATTCGAGACGATATCAGGATTCCCAAAAACTTCCGTTTCTTTCCTACTGCTGTCTCCTGTAACGTCTTCACCCACGCATGTATGCTGGGTTACTGCGGTGGTGGTATGCTGGAGCTCCACCGTCACCTTGCTCCGTCCACCGTCGGACGGGGAGTCTGGCAGACTCTTGCTGTCACTCCACTCGTCAGTAGTACTTTCCCCACTAAAGCAGCACCCCATCTTCTGCAGCCTGAATCGGAAACAAAAAAAGCCACTGCCATGACCACACAAACTTAAACAAAGTTATTGAGAGATCCGTTCGCTGCCCCAGCCTCAAGGAGAAAGAGGAAACTTCCGCCTCGCCCCCTCCCCAGCCATGAATAGCACAGGTGAGGGGCTCACACACCTGCTAATCATTAGGGCGTGAGCAAGGCCGAGTTAGGCTACAGTTTGAGAGGGGCCGGCACATGGAACACAAGCCCCGCCCCCACCCGCTTCACTGTGACTTGCATTAAACCAGCCTAACTTAGAATTTGGTAGAGTTTCCAGCAGAGCTCAAGGAGGTGTTGATCCCAACCATCAACTCCCAATTACTTCCTTTTCTACCTTTAACGAGTGTGCACGTTACTACGTACCTTGTCTATATTAGAGGGCGATGATCGGTTGAGGGATCGAATAATGAGGCGGCAAATCTGATTGTGAATCAAAAATTCTATGTAACTGGAGAGAAATTAGTTGTCTTCGGGTAATGGTGGGTTTTCAGCTTAACCTACAATAGTTAATGTCTGTAGTTGTAGCAGCAATACCTTACTATAAAGAGTTTTTTGTTTGCAATTGTAAGCAAGATCAAAGCTATATGGCTTTGAATTAAAGTCACCTATTGTGATTTACAACCCAAACGGCCTTTTATCTGCTTTGACCTCGCAAAAATAATCTCTGAAATGTTTAAAGGGACCAACGCACAAAACCGCGTTAATCGGCTCATATATTCGCCACAAAACAGGCAAAAGAGTGCTTGTCTGCCATCCATCTTGGGTCACAATGAACATTTTTATCACTTCCAGTTCTCCTCAACAGTTGATACATTCCCTTTCCGGTTGAAAAAGTTACTTGGACAAATGTTACGGCCGCTTGGAAAAGTGTTCCGTCACTTGGAATTTTGTCTCGGCGTTTGTAAAAATGTTTGTTTGTAAAAATGTTTTCTAAAATGTAAATTTGTCTCCAGCTTCGTAAAAGTGTTTCGCACCTCTCGGCCACCGTAACTGTGATTCAAAATGTTGCTATAAAATTCAGAACCAGTAGAATGAGACATGATTGTAGGGTGTTGTGGTACTCGATATGTGGTAAATGTGAGCGCACGCACACACACGTCAAAACAAGCGCTGCAGCGACGTGTTGTAACGTTCAAATGCAGCCCATTTTTTGCCTGGAGCCACTCAAATTATTAATATCTTAATTAACAACTGCATTAGGAAAGCGTAACTGAAGTCATTGTTTCTGTGTTTTCCTTTTTTTTTCCCGGGTCGCTAGAAGGAGGCTAAGTCGTGTGGCTCCGTTTGATTGACTGTAAAGCCAAAAAAAACTAATTTCCCCGCAGCTCTGCACCAGGAACATTTGCCTAGAAAAGGTCGCACGTCGGATGAAGAGTTTTCCCGGGTAAAAAAAAAAAAAGACGCCTGGGACATTTTATGTGAAGAGACGAGTGCACATTAAGGGACAAGTTCTAGGGGACATTTTAATCACAGAAGTTGTTGGAACTCTTCGGGTTGAAGGTTCAAAAAAAAAAAAAAAAGGAACTCGAAAGGAAATTAAGTATTTGCTCAGCAGCAACGGGAAATACCAGCAGGTGCATTTTCATATCCCAGCTAATCTACGGACTGATGGGATCACCATGGAAACCGGCCTCAGACTCTACACGCACGCCCAGATATTAAAGTTTTAGAGAAGAGACTTGCAGGAAAAAGTCATAGAACAGAATTAATTTGCTGTCCTCACAGACAGACAGGCAGGCAGGCAGGCAGACAGACAGACAGACAGTCCTGCTTCCTCATTAAGCAATTTGATCTTTGGTGACTTTAAATCTTAACAGTGTCGGAACCGCTGAGACTTAAAGGGGATGTTTTTCCAGTCAGTCACCTTGAGGTCGCCCAGCTGGGCCAGGAACCACCACCAGTAAAGGTTCGGTGAGGACAAAAGGTGGACGAGCAACAACCTGGACCCACAAAAGGCTTCAGGAACTGGCCCGGGCAGCAGGGAGCCAAGATCAGGACATTATTTCTATCCACCCAAACGCCGTGGATCGCGTCCCACAATGTCGCTCTACGCGATTTTAACCGATCCTCCCCTTTTGGTAGCGTTAGCAACGGATTAGGATTAAGGGGAGAATTTAAAACCTCATCATTGTTCATCATTGTCTCGGCTGGTGAATCATGAAACAAAATACGATCCAGCACATTTACTCCGAAGAGGCCCCCGTGTGCGACTTTCGGGCTGCCGTCATTAACGGCGGCTAAAGTCGCTTCTGAGACGGGAAGGACAAAAGGAGAGAGGAGAGGGGACAGGAAGGACTGGCTGCCTTTCAAGGCTCCGACACGCTTGGCGCTGTCTCAAACGTGTGGCGCGATTACTCCAAATCAGCAGACAAACAAGGACATGAAAGGAAACAACAAAAAGTCCCAGCATGGAGAACAGACACGCACCGCATTCGTCTTTTCATCACACACACACACAGACGCACACACACACAGTCTGTAAAAACCCTCTGCTGTTAAATAATCAGGCCCATTTGTTCTCCTGACTCGGCCGGGACGGAATGACCTCACACCACAAGTCCAAACGCCCTCCGTCTCCCCAATGAGGCTGCCTCCACTCGTTAGCCAGCCGACAGTTTCGGGGGAAAAAGAAAAAAAACAACAGGAAAACAACAAGCGCGCCCGCCATTGACTTTTTAATTAAGTCTCATAAAGGACCCATCAGTGGAAGCGCGCGGCGGCGGCGAGCCAATCCCGTCCCGTTTCAGCGTTCTTTGAGGCTTGTTCTTATTTCACGCTATTAGGGACGGTCAGGGACTTCGGCGCATAGCATCGCGGCAGCTGGGGCTGTAATTTCTCATTATCACGCCGCAATCCAATTCCAACATTTGGCGTGACCTTTTCTTCTTTTAAGGCCGCCCGACATGACAGGAAAGGTTTATTTCGGCGGCGCCTTTAAGTCGCGCGGCCAGGCTAAATTGCTTGATGTGTAAGGCAGCGAGAGGCTTAAAGGTTGCCATAATCAATATTTTTCATAATAACAATGGATTACATGATTGCCCGTGCGGAGGGGCTCGGTCGTGGCGGCGACATCACGGAACATTATTGCGCCCGCTGTTTACGTGCTCGGTGACTTTTACGGCCTGCTCCAGATTGCAATTTCACTGTTTTTGTTAAGAAGGGAAAAAAAAGGCGACCACAGAAGTCGGGAGCCATTTTTCTCTGCCCCCTTTTTCTCAACTCTGACCTTTCGCAGGGCCACCGCTGCCTCCGTCTCTCCCTGTTCACCCACGTCGAGGAAGCGTCAGGTCTAATTGGTCGGACACGAGCCCTGGATTGCCACATCGATGATAAACGTTGCTACGGAAACGGGGCCGAAGCGTAGCTGCCGTGAAGGGAGGACAGGAACGGCGGGGAGATCAATGAAACTGCGTCTCCGGCGGACTGTTGCAGGACTCCGCCGCAACAGAGCCGGGACGGTTCGATACTGCATTAAGCTTGGAACACATGGAGACACATGAACGACCTGGAACGGCAGAGAGGAAGCAGAACCAGACCAGGGTTCTGAAAAGCAAAAGGTTCTGGGAGGGAACAAACGTGCTGAAACAAGTTTCCATTTCCAGGAAAATGTTGGCAAAGTTAGCAGGAAAAGCTCACGACCATCCGACGACATGCTAAGCTGCTACGTCGCTGGAAAGTCTTCATGGTGCTAGCGCGGTTAGCATTGTTTGCTAATACAAGGGGGTATCAACACAGCGTAGGCTAACCCCGTCTCGTCTTCGTCTTATCTTCGGGGTCACGGGGAGGGTCCACAATGGGCGAAGGCAGGTCTACCCCTGGAGGAGTCGCCAATTCATCGCAGGGCCCTATATGAGCATTTGTGTACTCGGTGCCTTGCTCAAAGGTACCTCGGCAGGGCTCTGAAGGTGTTCTGGCACCTTTCTCCATGTTTTGTCTGCACTGGGGCTCGAGAACCCTCCGCTTCTCAGCCCAGTTCCCAATAGGCTGAGCTACCGCCGCCCTATAAACTGGCCTGTTTCCGAGTATTTCCGCGTTTCTCGCCGACAAACCTTCAGGGCCGTTCGGGAATCAGGACCACCCGACGCCCTCCAGAGCTTTAATGCGACGCTGGTTGTGCGTTTTGAGATCGGAAGTGTCAAACTTTCCCTTGCTTTCAGCCGCCGCCGGCCGTGTCCCTCTGGAGGGGCTTGAGAAGATGCTTGTCTGGTAAACTAGATCTCGTTTGGACACAAATCCTTCGATTCCAGTCCGCTCCCACTCGCAGCTATCTGGCCTGTTTTTCCAGCCTTTCGCCTCTTTATTTTAAACAACGTGCTGGAGCCGATAAGTCGTATCTTTTACGGGAAAGAAACTCACCAAATGTGTGCCAGGAAAAAAAAGAAGAAGCGGGAAGCAAAAAAAAACCCCAATCGGGATAAACACAAGTGACCTGAATCGACTACACAAGGCTGCCAAGACCACCGAACGGGCTTTGAATCCCTCCTCTGATTCCCTCTTTAGAGGAGTCATCCAGGAGATGTTGGAGGACGTTCACTCGGGTCGTGGGTCAGAGCCGCCTCGCCGGTGCTGGAGGAGCGGGAAGGCCGACCTCCTTATCTCCCCGTCCAAGACAAGGCCCCCCAAAAACTTTCTGGGTGAGGAGAAAAAGGAAATCCAGGCTGAAAACTGGGTTTGAGCGTTCCATGAGGCAACTAATTGAGTTCAAGCGGGCATCGAATTCTCGGAACCACACGACCCAAATAACCTGATACTGATCCTCACGACAGCGCTGTGTTTCTGTCCGAGCACTTTGATCCGCCACAGCTCCGCTGACCTCTTGACCCCTGTGGTTCATTAACAGACTTCTTTGGTGCAGTATGTAAATGGGATTTACGGCCCTTTGATGAGCTCGAGCTGATGAATTCTCTAAATATTTAAAGCACAAACAGGAAGTCGGGCTTGTCTCGTGTGATGCTTCCGCGTGAACGCAGTAATCAAAGGCTTTGACCCGGATGGTGATATATGCATGTTACATATAGAAAGCAGCGTTCAAGAAACGCTATTATTGGTAAAGTAATAGGCGGCGGCGTTCGGAGGCTCCGGCTGTTTGCTTAATTGCAAATTTACGAGCAGCACCGGCTCTCATTTACATATGTAAATTCTAAGCAGGCCAACAGAGCTGTTCTTGGCACCGGTTCTGTTTGCAGGCAGGAGGAAAAGGAAAAGGGGTGGGGGGGCGGGGGGGCTGCGAAGGGATCGAGATAAACAAACAGATGGAAACTAAAATAGAAAAACAGAGGGATCGCTCAGAAGTGATAAGCGGAGACTGAGGCGGCGGCGTTGTCGGTGCGTTCGCACGAGCGAACGCTGACTAAAGGGCACGTGGCTCTTTTCCGCGAGAGCGCCCCCCGCAGGCTGTCGTGGGAGTCGCAGCCGGCCGCCTTCTTTTGCCGAAGCACTCAGACTTGCACAGGTGTTGCCGTGCACGTGGCTGGGATCGATTCCCCATCAGCGGGTGGGTTTCCTGCAGGACACGGAGCACCTAAACGCACCACAAAGGAAGGCAGCGGTTCGACTGGATGACGCCAGCCACCGATTTTCCTTTTTAACGATTCCAAAAATGCTATTAAACCTTTCAGAGAAGAGACACGGCGGGCCGCTCGACCCAGACCTTTACGTTCCACCGCGTCGCTGAACCGACCGTCCGTCCTCTCGTCTCACCACTCTGGAGCAGCAATCTCTGTGCCTGATGATAGCAATCAGCGGCAGAGATGATAAAAAAGAAATAAATAAAACCGACCGGGCCTATTCCCACTTCATGAATATACAATAACTCCACCAATCACCCAGTTCCTGGTTAAGGGCAAAACTCTAGCGTGCAGAAATTTTTACGCAATTTACCATCACTTTCAGGGTGAGTGAATTTTAATTGATGGAGAAATTAGCATTAGCATAGAGTGTACTCACAGCATCGGAGGAGACGCGATGAACCCTGCATATTTTACCTGCAGGGAAGATCTTAAACAATCTCGATGTGGAGCTGTGATGATAAATTAAGCTGATTACAGGCGCAGACGGAATGGAGCCCGTCTGTGGGCGGTCTCACACACACAAACGGGCGTAAAAGGCAGAAAAACATGAGTCAAATTCCCATTTTCTCCTGTCTCCAGGCTTTTCCGGTCTCTCACACGAGCCTGATGGAGGGAGCCGATGAAGAAAGAATGGCAGCAAACCTCGGTTCCCCGCTCATCATCTCCGCCTGAGGCTATTTTAGCCGCTAATAACTGCAATCTGGGCCTGAACTGTCCGCCGCTGGTTGCTATGATGGTTACAAACTGGGATTTCTCTGCTTTTATTGTGGCTTTTATTTGCTCCATTTGGTAACTGCCCCCCTCCCATCCTTCCCAGGAACATGTGCACGGACACGCTCCCTCTCTGAATCAATGATCTAATATGTCCGGAGAAAGATGACAGATGACGGGAGGAGGAGTCCAGGGTGACAGAGCGTCCTGGAGGGGCTGCCAATCACCTCCGGTCGCCACAAGACCCGAAACAAATGAAGGCAATAACCAGCAATCGGATCAGGCCGCCGCAAATGTGCCAAATTCGCCGCATTTGTCTCTTCCTCGGCGCTCGAACGCACGTGAGCGCGGCGGGTTTCGCCCACATAAATCTCCCGTTTATCCCTCCGAAGTGTCCACATTACATGTCACATCCGAGAGGCTCCGGCAAACTTCCAGGAGTCGGCCTATTTTTGCCCCGTGTCATTTTCTCCGCCTGCTCTTGTTGATACCTGCCGGAGAAATAAGACGCTCCGGAGCATCCGTAATAGCCCCGCGGGCTCACAGAGGTGTGTTATCACACACGGAAATACATATAAGCGCCTCATTTAATTTGGGATGTGGGAGCCTGTCACATATTTATGACTGCAGTTAACATTAGCCGAGGAAACGCTGATGCCCGAGTGTGCAGGAGGGCAACACAAAGAGCGGCTTTATGTCCTGTTTTCTGCCCCGCACATTTTATTCCATTTTATCCTTTGCACGTTTTAATTTTCCTTATGTAGCCGCACGATCTGCTTTATTTAGCAATTCATACTACAGCGGGGTTTTTTTTAAATGCGTTCATGAATTATTCAGCCGTCTGGGACGGCAGAATTAAACCCAACACCTCTGGAAAGCGGAAGTGAAGGGGCCAGATTTACCACGGACCTGAACGTGGTCACTGGCGGCTGGATCAGTAGGATTTTAATTACGCTGAGTAATGAATTTATGCAGAATTCCCGCGTAGCTGCAAGTTGTTTTCCCAACAACGAGGCCGGACCAAATGTGGGATGAATTGGGAGGGGTGATTTTGCCGAGCAGCTGATTGTAATAGCAGAGCGGAGGGGCAGACGCTAATGCTCCGGATTGACGATCAATCACGCTAACAATCGCACTGATAGATGTGATGGGGAAGGCAACCGCAGGGGCGTCCAGCCGGGGTCGAAAAGGCCGCCGGGCCTCAGAGGCGCCCACACGGCAGCCAGGACCTAAAGGGAGAAGCTCCTGCCTCACTTTCACAAGCATTTACATCGTTAAGCACAACATAACTGTTGTTGCAGTACTGCCGCCCACCACTGGGGGAGCTGTTTTAGCTCTACGTCTGCTGGTGAATATTTTAACGTGTGTAATTAATGATCAGTTACACGATAATAAGACAATAATGGCAACATTCTGGAGCGGAAGCAGTTTGTTTGGTCTATAAGGGATAAAGGAAGGAAGGAAAGAAGGAAGTGGTGGCTAGCTGCTAAAACTGTCGTGTGCTTTTCTGTTATTAAACCTGTTGAGGCTCCTGTCGGCAAATAAGCCGTCTGGCCCGACAGAACCCGACTGCATGTTTATTACGGCTAATCACGGGGATGGAAGGACACTGGGGTCCACGGAGAGCTGAGATTAAACCCAGCAGGAGCTCGTGTGCACACCTAAACAAAACAGGGACAGAATGATTCCTCCCGTTTCCGCCTCCCTTTGTACGCCGCCGCTCGCCTCGAACATCAGCGGCGGCGCCGGCGGCACCATGTCGAGACTTCAAATGCAGCGGTTACGCGCGGATCTCCGGCTGATCTTGGATTTATTCCCAGTTCATTTGTGGAGGCGAGTTTGCGTAACATATAGTCACATAGAGGACCCCCCCTCCCACCACCTTTCCGGGAAACGTGGATCCCTCTTATAAATTAGGCCGCTCTTCCCTGAAACTCCGGGGCTGATATTTGGCGCCAGAGCAGGGTCGTAAACAAAGGAAACCTTCAGCCGAGTCCAAAGGAAAATGTCAAGTGGGCCTCGGGTTCGGCATTAATGAGCTACAGTAGATTCCAGCCGCAATTACGGCGCCGCAGCCGTTCCACGTCCCTCCGCGAGCGGCGGCGCGAGGCTGTAAATGTCACCTGTTCTGATTCATATTTACACCGGCGGCCGCGGCTTCTCCGAGCGATCAATCTTCTGTCCTGGCGGCCGCCGAAGCCGCCGTTTCTGTCCCGTTTCACCCTCCGCCTGCAATTTACCGGCGCATTAAATGCGACTTGATTGTGACTGACGGCTGCAGGCGCGCGGTCCAGTCAGGACGCGCCGCGCTAGGCTAACGCGCTGGCGGCCTAATTGGCTACACGCGGCCTAATCAGACGTGCTGGATTGTCTTGCTTAACATTTTATCCCCCAACTTTGTATCAATTTTCAACTAAATTAGCCGGGGGGGGGGGTCATGGAATTGTCTCGTGGTCATTCTCAGGCGGCGCTGCGGTCTCGTGGTCACTGTGGTCTCGTGGTCACTCTCAGACGGTCTCGTGGTCATTCTCAGGCGGTGCTGCGGTCTCGTGGTCACTGTGGTCTCGTGGTCACTCTCAGACGGTCTCGTGGTCATTCTCAGGCGGCGCTGCGGTCTCGTGGTCACTGTGGTCTCGTGGTCACTCTCAGGCGGTCTCGTGGTCACTGTGGTCTCGTGGTCACTCTCAGACGGTCTCGTGGTCACTCTCAGGCGGTCTCGTGGTCACTTTGGTCTCGTGGTCACTCTCAGACGGTCTCGTGGTCACTCTCAGACGGTGCTGTGGTCTTGTGGTCACTCTCAGGCGGTCTCGTGTTCACTCTCAGGCGGTCTCGTGGTCACTCTCAGACGGTCTCGTGGTCATTCTCAGGCGGTGCTGCGGTCTCGTGGTCACTGTGGTCTCGTGGTCACTCTCAGACGGTCTCGTGGTCATTCTCAGGCGGCGCTGCGGTCTCGTGGTCACTGTGGTCTCGTGGTCACTCTCAGGCGGTCTCGTGGTCACTGTGGTCTCGTGGTCACTCTCAGACGGTCTCGTGGTCACTCTCAGGCGGTCTCGTGGTCACTTTGGTCTCGTGGTCACTCTCAGACGGTCTCGTGGTCACTCTCAGACGGTGCTGTGGTCTTGTGGTCACTCTCAGGCGGTCTCGTGTTCACTCTCAGGCGGTCTCGTGGTCACTCTCAGACGGTCTCGTGGTCATTCTCAGGCGGCGCTGCGGTCTCGTGGTCACTGTGGTCTCGTGGTCACTCTCAGACGGTCTCGTGGTCATTCTCAGGCGGCGCTGCGGTCTCGTGGTCACTGTGGTCTCGTGGTCACTCTCAGGCGGTCTCGTGGTCACTGTGGTCTCGTGGTCACTCTCAGACGGTCTCGTGGTCACTCTCAGGCGGTCTCGTGGTCACTTTGGTCTCGTGGTCACTCTCAGACGGTCTCGTGGTCACTCTCAGACGGTGCTGTGGTCTCGTGGTCACTCTCAGGCGGTCTCGTGTTCACTCTCAGGCGGTCTCGTGGTCACTCTCAGACGGTCTCGTGGTCATTCTCAGGCGGCGCTGCGGTCTCGTGGTCACTGTGGTCTCGTGGTCACTCTCAGACGGTCTCGTGGTCATTCTCAGGCGGCGCTGCGGTCTCGTGGTCACTGTGGTCTCGTGGTCACTCTCAGGCGGTCTCGTGGTCACTGTGGTCTCGTGGTCACTCTCAGACGGTCTCGTGGTCACTCTCAGGCGGTCTCGTGGTCACTTTGGTCTCGTGGTCACTCTCAGACGGTCTCGTGGTCACTCTCAGACGGTGCTGTGGTCTCGTGGTCACTCTCAGGCGGTCTCGTGGTCACTCTCAGACGGTCTCGTGGTCACTCTCAGGCGGTCTCGTGGTCACTCTCAGGTGGTCTCGTGGTCACTCTCAGACGGTCTCATGGTCACTCTCAGGCGGTCTCGTGGTCACTCTCAGGCGGTCTCGTGGTCACTTTGGTCTCGTGGTCACTCTCAGACGGTCTTGTGGTCACTCTCAGACGGTCTCATGGTCACTCTCAGGCGGTCTCGTGGTCACTCTCAGGCGGTCTCGTGGTCACTTTGGTCTCGTGGTCACTCTCAGACGGTCTCGTGGTCACTCTCAGGCGGTCTCGTGGTCACTCTCAGGCGGTCTCGTGGTCACTTTGGTCTCGTGGTCACTCTCAGATGGTCTCGTGGTCACTCTCAGACGGTCTCGTGGTCACTCTCAGGCCTCCAACCGGCCCGGCGGAGCGTTTAGTGGACGGAAACTGTCCACGTCTCACACGGTTTCAACCGGCATGAAACACTTTTCCTGAATTCTGTCCTCTGACGGCTTCCGTCCAGCTGCTCCGACTTCATTTCAGCCGTGATTGATCTGGGATTGAGTAGCAGGAGTGCAGATTGGAAACGGCGGCGGCGGTGGCGAAAATCATTTATCAAATTCGCCTCATCCCACCAAAAACACATACACGTGCGGAGGAGGTGGGGGGGGGGGGGTGCTGGGGGCTGTCTGAGCCATGAGGATGAGGAGAAGGGAACGTTGATGAGGCCGTGGGCAGATGCTGGTTGAGCCGCCAGCTGGTGGGGGGGGGGCACCTGTCTCCGCCTCTCCGCCGGCTCCCTCGTCTCCACCGAAGGAGGCGACAGATGGAGTCCGAAGGTTCCGGCTCCAGTCGCAAAGATGCTGCCTCAGTCTGTTCAGAGCGCTCTTCCTCCCTGGCTGTGGGGGGAAGGGGGGGGGGGGACAGGAAGGCCGCCCCCCCCCCCCCCCCAACGCCATGAGGGTCAATCGCTTACAGAGCGGGGGTCGCCCCCCTCGCCTGTTCCTACAACAAACTCTCTGCTGCCTCCACATGGACGCCTGCAACAGCTGCGGGATGAAGCGCGCCACCAGCTGGACCCCCCCCCTCAAGGTCGCACTGACAGCTTTGAAGTCTTCAGACCCAGTCCCAGTGTGGGAGGGGCCACATTTGGGACACGTTTTACATGTTGATGTGGAGCCGCGTCGCCTCGGACGGAGGAGCCGTTAGTGCCACGTGATGCACATCTGCGGATGTGATGGGGGCTAACGCTAAAGCTAACGCTAGCGCTAGCTAACCGATCACTGATCTTGGCGCTCAGGTCAATTTAAGCTTTGTGACCTCAATTAAGGTGAATTTATCGCTAAACTAAAGTCCTCTTGGCTGATTTCACTCGGCGGTCATCACAGATGCGACGACCTTGGGTCTCCATCCAAAGGTCACCCAGATCCCAAAAATTCCGAATTCTTCACCGGCGGTATTGTGGGAAGCCTTTATTTAAAATTCCCTTTAAAGCTGCGCCTCATTGTAAAAACGCCGGCTGGTTTCTCGGCGCCGCACAAAGGCGGCCGGTCTTCAGTTTAGCGTTATCTGCACCGACAAAGCTTCTCAATTATCACCAAACATGAAATGAATCTAAAGAGACCAATTTTCACCAAATAATCAAGCCATTATCATTCATGACTCAGACGCAGTGGAAATTACCGAGTCCCTGCTTGTTCGCCGCTGTGGGGAGGAGAAAAGAACAAACACGAGGAGACAAAAGGATGATAATGGAGCCAGAACCGGTTTGTGGCTCCGGCGGGACCGCGTGACCCGTAGGGTTCGGTGAGATCCGGGCGCCGCGCCGCACCTGATTCTGACTGAGTGCAAATGAAATCGGGTTTTATCGTTCTGAAAGGCAGCGAATGAGAAGAAATGGGCAACAATCTATTTTCAGGCAATATCTGCCGAAGGAAATCGCATCAGGAGAGCGTCCGGGCCGGATGTCGGCTCTGACTGAGCGCGCTCGCAGCCTTATACCTTATCACAGCCGCACAAAAAATAGTGCCCATTTATCTGCTGGCAGGGAGGCACAAAAGACAGAGAAGGTGGGAAAAGCGTAGCGACGTGTTCCGGAGAAGGCAAAAGTTCCGTTAGCTTAGCATAAGCTAAGGGCGTGTTTATTGTCAGCCTTGGCGCTAAGCTAATTCATGTTTGCAGAATTTGAGACAGCGAGTTTGAACGTTGATGCTAAACGCGTCCAGAGGGACGATTTGTGGCGAGGGAGGATTTGAGCTGTGCATATTCTGGGATGGCTGGAGGTTCCCCGTCATCCCGCTGCTGTTGGGCGGCTTCTTCGGCCAGTTGTGGCGACTGTTGACTCCTGACTCGGCATCACAAACATACTAAATAAACAATTAGCAGAGCTCCGCGGCGCGCTCTGCGCCCCGGGATGACATCACGCCTGCCAGAGCCGGCGCCACCGATCTCATCGCATCGCCGACAGGCACTTTTGCAGCTGGTTGACGGACCGAGCCAGCAAAAGTTTGAATCCGGAAATGAATCCAAATAAGGGGGGGAAAAAACTCCACATATCATAAATACAGGCAACACAAAGGACGACCGTGGTGCGTTTGGCGGTGGCGAGTTGCTGGTGTCGTCGCCTGACACGGTTCCTGGGGTGCGGCTGCTGTTTGGCTAGCGCGTGCTGCGCGCTGCTAGCATCGGCGCGGCTCTAATCAGCTGTTGGCAGGCGGAGGAGGGGGCGGTCCCCCCCCCACCCCCCCACAGCAGCACCCCGGGTCGAAAGAGGGTTTGAAGTCTAATGATGCCAGCTGCCAGCTCCGCCAGGCTGCGCGCGTTAACGAGCTGGCACCAGCGCTGGACTGGGCTGCAGCGGAGGCACCTGGAAATGTAGCACACTTTCCAGAGGGGCGGGGCCCCGCCGGGGCTTCCAGGGGCCTGCTGGAGACCCAGGACGGCACCGACAGGCCCGCGTCTCTTTGAAGAGTGCCCCAATTTCCATATTTCATTACGCACTGCTGACTGACAAGGCCCAGCCAGATGTTCTATTTTCAGCTATTTAAATTCTGACCTGCTTTCAGAACACGGATGAAAAAAAAAAACAACAACAACAACAACAACATCATCAAAACACAGATGCCAAACATGATGGTAACTGGGCTCCGACATGGCTGCTGGAGGAACCCGAGGCGTTAAACACCTTTGAATTAAGCCTCGCTCCTCGCGTGACGGCGAGCCTTCGATCTGGATTCGCCGTCTCGCTCAAGGACGCCGGAACAAGATGCGGCGGCGGCGGCGGCGGTTTCGGGGAGCGAAGCGGAGACCTTGTGTTTATGAGACACCTCAAACATGCTGAATGGACTCGCAGGTGACGGATGCGCGCTCCTGAACGCCACATAAACCAGACACAACTTGTGTCCCTGAGATATCGGCGTGATTAATACCTGCGGCGTTCCCGTTGGCGTGGCCGTTAAACCGCCGCCTCCTCGCTCAATCCCTCATGCAAAAACGCATCGACAACCCTGACCTTTGGGCGCACAGGCCGCAAATGGCACTTTGTCATCCGGGCCCACGGAGCTGAAGGATCAAGGTGGGTTTCTCTCCCCCGCTGTCGGGAAGGAGATGAAGCGGCGGCGGAGCTCAGCGGGAACAAGAGGAAGGCGGCGGCGGCGGCGGCGGCGGCGGCGGCGGCGAGGCGGACAACAAATGGCTGGAAATGAGAGCGGCTGGCTCGGCGAGAATCACAGGGAGAGGTTACAACTCATTAGTCCACACGGCTCACAGCGGGGGGGCTTTGTGGGGGAGTTTAGAGAGAGGGGTGGTGGCGGTGGTGGTGGGGGGGTCCAGAAAGCACCTGTCACCTGACCTTTGCCAGACCGTTCTCCTCCCGTTAGCTCCTCTCATTATTTTTCCGGCGTTACCTCTGCAGCGCGCCGGGGAACGGCTGGGTCCGACCCACGGGTCAAAGGTCGGGAGGCGGAGCAGGTCACATTAGCCTCACTCTCCCACCCGGGAGATTTCGCCGCCACGGCACCATTTGAGCCCTGCAGCCGTCCGTCAAACGCCGACCCGAGCGCTGACCTGAGCTTGGGAGGACTGACGTCCAGAAGCGCCGCTGGCCGAGCTCAAACCGGGTCGTGATCTGGACCCAGAATCGGAATTAGATCCGAGACGACCGGACACGATTTGCCCCAAAAATCCGCATGTGTGTGTCGCCGCCTGTTCCACCACGAAGGCCTCCTTGATATTTCCTGCTGATCCTTGTCGCATTTCTCCGAGCGTCGCGTGGAACCGAACAACCTGTTGACATTTTCCTGCTCGCCTGGATGCGAGCGATGGCATTCCGCCCGGAGAATCCCCTCCATGCCTCCATGATCCCGTCTCCAGGAGCCGCCGGTGCTCCTCAGAACCAAGATCAGCCGCTCGGAGGTGACCTGGCCTTCCTCTCCCTGGGGATGTGAAACATGTGGTGCGCGCCCGCGGCCACCAGGGGGCGCTCATCACGCAGACGTCACTGAATCTGGTGTGTGTGAATCTGGAGCCGAGCCAACGAGGCAAAAGCAACAAATGTGGATAAAGGAAGCCTGCAGACGGTCCGGACGGGGACAGAAGGTCTAATTAGAAAGAAAACAAGCTCTTTTCTCTGTCTGGAGGAGAAAAGACTTTATTAACAACCAGGTAATGTGTAACGTTTTACAGGTGGGATGCAATGAGAAGGAAACTTAAATAAGAATGCTTGTGCGGGTTTCGCCTCTGCATCTCCCAGTAATCCCAATTCCAGCTGGGCGGGTCCGGCCAGCTTCGTGCCCCCAGTCCAGCAGCAGCGATCTAGAAGTCGGGTCCTTCCTTCTTCAGCTTGCTGTAGTCCATGTTGACGGTGAAGAACTGAGACACACACGTTTCACATGAGTCGGTTGGTGTCAACACTCCCTCGTCACATTCATTCCTCTCGTCTTATTTTGAAGCCTCGTTACCAACACCGACGGCTTTATGGGATTGGTTAAAACAAGCCAGGGTTAACCAGATTGTATAATCTAATTAATCCGACTGGATGAACGAGCCAGTGCTGGAAGAGCGATGCCAGCTTCTAAAGTCTGGCAGAACTTTCCAGCTCAGAAACGTCAGACACACATTGACTGTCAAACCTTGTACTGATCAGTTGGGGACATCTTGTTCCAGGGCTCCGGGTTGTTCTTGCGATCCCAGCTGTGGACGACAACGGATGAGTGAAACCTTCCCGGACAAAACCCCGACTCCATGATGTCAATCACGCCGCCATGGCGTTAAACTGAAGTCTAAACTTCATCTGCACTTGCACCCGCCACGTTTGTGAAACAAGAGCAATGACGGTCAACAACAATTTCCTGCATCATAACTCAAATCCTCACCAGACATCTGGGTTTCTCAAGCCCAGGCGCGCAAGGTACATCAAGGACATGGTCGTGCCTCCTCCGATGAAGAATAATAGAGGGATAAGCTGCAAGTGGCAGGAACAGAATTAAAAAATGTTCAGGGTTGTGAAAAGGTCACAATGCACCTTCTTATGGCAGAACTTGCGTGTAGGCTTTTTTGCAACTGATCTCAACCCTCGAAATCGAATTTATTCATGACGTGTTTACGCTCATTAATTGCAATCGTGGCACAGCTATCCTTTTGCTCCATAATATGCACTTTCCTGAAATCCTTTATTAGTTTGCAGGCGTGATATCCAATGCTAAGGCTAACCAACCTGCTAACAGATGCTATTTTCAGCACGACGGACACTTCTCGTGACCAACTTCCCTAAATTGTGACCTGTTTTGACCTAGCATCAGTTGGACTTTGCCTCTTTAACAAGGAATTCTAGTGGGAAATACATTTTTGCCAGCGAATGCCGTTAAAATTTGAGTGCATTTTATTTTTTCACTAGGAGTGGGTGAGGTCAACGATCCAGAATGCTAACGTAATGCTAGCAGCGCTACTTTAGCCTCAAATTTTCAGTTTGAATTTACACCGGGAACGTTTCGCATATATATTTCTATATAAACTACTTGGAATAAACTTACAGCAGGATGGCTTTTTAACTGTTTGCGGATAACAGCAAGCATTTTCGAAGCTCGTTTATCGCGATTCGTACAAAAATAAAGGGATTATGGTCAGTCTTGCCAAGACGGCGCTCTTCTTAATCTGCCAGATCCTGTCGGAAGTCAGGCCGAGAGCACTGTTTTAGCATGCTTCAATATTGCCTGAACAGTTCTTAAAATACTTCAAAATAACAACAGTAATATATATATAAATTATAATTTGAGTATATTTAAAGCGATTATGGTAATATATGTTATAAAAGTGGAAGATTGTCTGTTTTGTCAGTATCATTTGGGGGTTTTTTTAAACTTTGCTTTTGTCAACATTTTATTCGGGCAATGATGATGACGTTCGAATGCCATCAATTGTTGCTACTTTCACAAGTGACGATGATTATTAAATCTAAAGTTTTTATTCGCGCAAACTTAACACTGAAATAATTAGATTCGTTCCAGATAGTTAAAATATCAATATTTATTGTCCGCGGTGTAATGGGAATTTCTCTCGCAGATGTAAATGAGGAACTTCCGCGCTGGCTGTTAATGAGATGACATGTGGGCCAGCGCGTCAGCAGGGGGCGCTGTTTTACATGATATTTTAGGAACCGGTTAAAAGAGCCGAATCCTTCAGTAAAGGGAAGATATGATGGTAGATTTGTGTTGCAGCTCCAAATGTCAACCTTTGTTGATAATTACGGAGCTATTTCCAAGTTCTGAACCAAACCACTGATTTTTTTTTGTTAAAAAAGGCAGACAAATATTACAATGGTATATCTCAAATTCCCTTTTTATGAATGGTTATTTTCAACAATTAAGTAAATTACCGTTAAAACAAATAGAGTAAAAGTAAACAAAACATGACAGGCTACATGTACACCTTGATAATTTATAAATGACAATGGCACTTGACCAATGCTCGCCAAAAATATTAGAGTATCAAGAAACTGTTTCATTTAACAGTTCAAGAGTAAAAGCTGGTTGGTCAGCTGGTTTCAGAACAACAATAATTCACCTAAATACGGTTGGGTTTTTTTCACCTGCATCCTAAAGTCACTCACTTCTCCAGCACACGATGATGATTAGTATCTTAGGGTCAAATAAAGATGCTAAATGTCCATAAAAGTGCATTTAGGCCACGTAAAATGTCTCTGGGCGTATCAACAGCCAGGGTAGCTGACGACCAGAACCGTCTTTCAGACACAGGAAGTATGAACTGTATTTAAACAAATCAGAGGCACGTTTGTCTGGTGCAGGACGTGGCCAGAAAATAAGACTCTGGCTATTGTAGCGTTTCCTTGATGTGCAATGTTTCTCTCTCGCCACCTCCCAGAGGCTGCTGCTTTCAATGTGTCGTCTTCTTGGGGGGTTTGCCAAATTTAGCATCGAATCCAAGACCTGAAGTGAAAGAACCAAAGAGTGAAAGTACTGAGTCAAACAGGGACATCTGACAATTAGCTGGACTTCAAAAAAGTGTGAGTTGACTCACCGAGGAAGACCAGGATGGTGCCGGTCCACTGCAGGGTGCTCATGGAGTTGCCAAACAGAAGAACTGAGCCGAGGATGGTGAAGAACTTCCTTGTGGTTGTGACGATGGAGCAGGTCAGAGGTCCAAAGTTGACCACAGTCAGGAAAATGAAGGTCTGGACATGTAAAACAAGGTCAGTTGGAGGCGCAGGATCTCAGCAGGGTTCCGTGCGTCCTCGGTCCAGCCACCCACCTGTCCTAAAGCACTGGTCACCGCGAACAGCAGGATGTTGTAGATGACGCTCGGGTAACGTTCAGTGAAGCTCAGGAACTCCCAGACTTCACCTGTCCACAGGACGGCTGACAGCAGAACAGATGAAAGCATGAAGAAATACAAAAGGAAAAGATCATCACGATCAAAAAAAAGGTGTTTTTTTTTTAATGTGCGTCTCCTTCTTGCCACAGCAGCAGATTTGAGCGTGCTCATAGGGCCACCTAGTGGCAAAACACCGTAACAACACTTTAGTTGTCAGCCTGTCAGAGCTGGAATAGAAGAATATTTTTCTATCTTAAGGAAAGCTCAGAATCAAAGAGCCCGTTTCCTATGAAGCAGGCGGGTGCGCCCTTGAGCACGGATGTGCAGTCCACAGATGAAAACAGAGGGTGTCTTCAGCTGGAATGGAAATGAACTTTACTTCTTGGAAATATACAGTATCGCTTCCTGCGTCAAATAAGGGCAATGAATGCAGGAGGTGAATGTGCAGGAGAGACGGGCATGGCAGGAGGCACTGCCAATTAGCCTGTTCAAAAGATGCTAACAGCCTCCCTGTCGTCATAGGGATTTTGACCTTTTGATCTTTATCTTACAGCCCATTAGCGCCTCCCCATAGAAAGGCCCACATTATATTGGACGAGCTTTATGTGTCTTACTTCTCAGCGTATTCCAACAACTCCCTCCCAGAGCTGAGAGCTTTGAGGTGCAGGAATGCTTATCTGTAAAGATAACAATGAGCACTTCGTCCTGACTGAATTAATGAGTTTGGCTCCTGAGAAACTAGCGTTCACCTTTTCAGAAAGAGCCTCTAAAACGAGCTGTTGTTTGGGATTGGTTTTTTTTGGGACTACCAAGATTATCTGCTGCATCGCGGCAGCTATTCGTCCTCGGGAAAGAAGTGTGATAACACGAATTAAAGCAGAAAATAATGAAGTGTAAGAATGCAGCGCAGTACATTAGCAGGGATGCTATAAATCAGAAGTCCTTAATACAGCCGCCACATAATAACCATCCTAATATAAGATCTGTTTGTGCATCAGCTAATGCCGTTTTAATATGGATGGATTAAGTGTGTATTTTTAACCAACACACTAATTACATGCTTACAAAGCAAATAATAAGGAAATATCCAGGCACATACTGGATGTTATGGCCTCTGGAATCAGCACCGATCCAGAAGACCAATTTCCTTTAATTCTGGTGTTTTACTGTTGAGGTTTCATCGCGTGTTTATCGCTGGATGCAGTTTTATTATTATGATGACGCAGTAATATTCTATTTGTTTAGATTTGGTGAATCAACACTGAATCAGTGTTGAATGTACTTCGATCTTTTCAATACTAAACCACACAAAGGAGATTTTACTGATCCTTTCCTCCTCTAAACCAGCCGCCAGTATGGCAGCAGAACCCCAAACACATCTGGCTCACCTAGACCCAGCACCAGGGTGGACCACAGGTTGATGTTCAGCATCATGTGATTTGCAGTGGTCTGAAAGCGAGCTCTCATGTGGTCCTGGGACACGCCCGTCAAGCCGTCCAGCGTCAGCGAGACCAGCTGCGAAACGAGGCCCGGAAATGAAAAGTCGGATTAAATTAAACTTTATTAGAACTGGAGGAGGAAGCCGTCTTGACTCACCAGCAGAATCTCCCCGAAGCCAAAAACATGATCATCCGCAACAGCTGAGCTCTTGTTGGGTTTGTAGAGGAACAGCGCGACCCCGCCCACGATCAGCAGCACGCACAGGTACTTGGCCAGCGGGTATCTCTTCTTCAGCAGCGTCACGCCGAGGATCATCACTGAAACGCCACACGGACGCCGGTTAGCTCACGTGTCAGAGGTACTTTGAAACTGGACCCTGGCAGAGATTACACGTGCGCCTGTGAGCGTCGTAAAAAGATAAAGGCAGCTAATTCATGTGTTCGAACGGAGCAGCTACCCCAGCCGTGGCGGTGCAACACACACACACACACACACACACACACACACACACACACACACACACACACACACCAAATGTTGACTTAACATGACCTTCAATGCGATTCACCGGTCTAGGATGTGCTCGTCACACGTCCGCACACGTGGCCCCCACATTTTCGTGACGGATGAACAAACCCCAGCATGAAAGCGACGCTGACGCAGATTAAAATAGGACTAACACGGATCACAGCTGAGGTGAGAGGGACAAGTGATGTAGCAGAAAGACGAGGGCGTTTAACATTTACACCAGCGGGACAAAACGCGGCACCTCTCCGCTTGTTACCCGCACTTCCAGTTTGGATTTCAGATTCGAGTTACAGGGTGAACATTATAAGTGTTAACATCACATTAAGGAGAAAACAAGAAATGGAACCTCATTATATTTACCTGGGATGGGCTTGCAGGACTTTCCCAACACCTGACCCAACAGAGACAGTTGTTAGGGTAGAATGACATCAGGCCTCCTGTGTCCCGGCTAAAAGACTCACCTGTGTGGGATAGTTAACGTACTGAAGGGCTGAGTTACTGGACACCATGGCTCCCAGATATGAGAGGGAGCAGACAGCGTAGAGCCAGCTCTTTGTCTGGTCTGGTTTGGAGCCCTCAAAAAACTGAATCACTGTAAGGACAGATGGCATTAGAGGTGTCCATCACTTTTCATGACAATTCTGTCCTAATAGTGAGCTTTATTGGGCAGATACTCACAGATTTTTGCAAACACGACACTGATGATGCACTGGATGCAAACCAACGTCCTGGCAAACCTGAATGTCTCCTTCTTGTCTCCATGACCATAATCACCCCGAGTGCTGCAAAGAGAATATGATTTAACAAGCTCTGACGTGACCTTTTCACACGCAAGAGGCCATCGGTCATTAAATTACAGTGCGGGGAGGGTGGAGGTGCTGACGACTGGCAAGAAAGAAAAAGAAACACTTCATCCAAGTTGTGTTGCTGCCATCGAAAATATCAGATAATCAGACTCAGTAATGTTACAATTCTTAATGATTCCAGCTGCACTCGAGTGACCACTTATAGTTTCGAAAGCAGTGCTTTCAAAGGTTGACTCAGTAAACCGGGTGGATTTCGAGTCTTGAAAGAGGATACGAGACAGGAACATACCGCTGGAGTCACGACAGGATCAGGCGACTTGACTCACAAATGCAAGTGACAGAACTGGCCAGAATCCGCCATCAGACATCGTTCAGCATTTCTCTCGCACCTCCACTACTTTTATACGGGACACCGCTGTGTGCATCTGCAACTCGCTTCCACATGCACGTGAACTACGGCTAATTTAGGGAAAGGGAAGGGGGGGCTTACATTGTTTCTTGTAAAATTCCGTAGTAAAAGTAGCAAACGAAGACTCCGAGGAAGCAAACCAGGAAGCGTATCCGCGAATTGTCCCACAGCGAGCCGGCTCGCCCGGCTCCTTTCTCCGCAGCCATGCTGTCGCTGACCAGTCCGGGTATGGCAACTGACACCGCTCCGCTTCCCACGCCTCTCACGGCGACGTCCCGCTCCACTATCGCGTCTGTGACGAGCCCGGAAATGGTGCTCGGGTTAAGGCCGAAGGTTAGATGATGGACGCTGCAGATGCCGCAAACTTGACGTGTCCACCGAAACTGATAATCAAATTAGCCGCTCTGTTGTCGAGCCGTGCAGCCAGATATCAGGAAATATGACTGGGATTAATCATTTTGGTGCAACTGCCACCTCCAGACGGTCTGTCTGTCCGTAAAAACAGCGGGCATTGTCGGTGTATTACAGAAAAAGCGATGTTTTCATTGGGATAATGACAGCCTGTATTTAATTACAGAACGCTGTGACGTCAGAAACACTATGTTAATTAAAGGACCTCAATGGTGTCGGCAGCTGCGCCTCAACTTTTATCATTATTTCAAAAACTCCCTCCGTGTAAACAAAAACAGAAATATATATTCAGTGTAAATAAGACGATATGTGCGAGAACAGATTTTAGATTAACGTAGATTCTGTCAATTTCTCTTTTTCCCCGCTTAGTTACCGTATAAGGCAATCATAAGGACAGCTGTTCAAGAGTTTGAGGTCCTCCCTTGGAATCATCACGTTTATTTTGGCTCGGCCAAGGATGTGGATTACAGCGATTGGTCAAAGTGAGGGAGACTCGAGACACTTTTGACCAATCAGAAAGTAGATTCGAACAAAATGGGCGGGGCTTGGTTTTAAACCCCTTTGCCTCCGTCAATAACCGGGACAAAAGAAGAGAAAAGTGACACGAATTACAAATATCACAAGTATGTCAACGCCCAGAAAAAGACTTTTTATTTCCTACATAAGGGCGGTCTAACAGTTAACATGTTTTAACTATCACAAGTTTGAAAAGAGCATATTCTCGGGTCTAAGATACATTTACACCTCTGCCAATGAGGTCTTCTTTTTTTTTTTTAATAACATCAGGGTCTACTTTAGATGTTTTAATTATTTATGCTAGAACATAACTGCAAAAAAACAGCTTGTTAGCAGGAGCAAATCAACATTTTTTTCTATTCACAAGAAACTAGCTGCGTAATTTTGGTTAGAAGGATGCCTGCGGAAGGCAAGTAAAGCTAATCAACATCACCTAGATCAACAGAGGATAAACTAAAGTACAGTTTCAAGGCTTCAGTGAACAAAAAAAACGTACTGCCAGCTGAACACCTCTCCAAAGATACAAAAATATATATCTTCCTAGAAATTAAACTGTAGAAAAGTAGACCTCCGTAAACTATCGGCCAAAAATGCAAAAGTGTTTCTCTGCGGCCAACATATTTCAATTTCCTTGATTTTCAAGAATAAATTCAACTTTGGTTGGCAGTTCACTAAAATGGAAGGCTTTGACTAATCCCTAGTCAACAAAAAGTAGCAAGCGAATAATGCTTTTGACTCTGAAAAGGAAATCATCCCTTCAACTCAACTGCAGAGCCGTGAACTAAAGAAGAGTCGAACTTCCCAGTGATTTATAACACTTCCTGAAATGTAGCTGACGTGACAGCTCACAAGTGTTGATCAGGTGACCATCGTCCCAATCGTGGCAGTGTTCTCTAAGCTGTAGATCTCTGCTGAACTCCTTAGTCTTTGTCCATCCCAGTAATACCAGCGCGCTACAGCTGGGATGACGCCCATCCTCGAGTCTCTGTTAGCATCAGGCTCATGCAGCACCGCTTGTCTCAACCCTGGAGAACATCTACTGCATGCCCAGGTGCCTCGTGGGGGAGGCCTGACCTGGGCAGCCGGTGACCGGAGAGACTGACAGGCCACGGAAGAGGAGGTCCATGGAGGGCAGCAGGGGCTTCAGGAGGCTGACGGGGCAGAAAGCAGAGCCTCCGTGTGGGGTAAAGTTGACTTTATTGGGATCGGGGCAGGATGGTTGAAGGAGAGGCTCATCCTGACAGCAGGAGCTGTTGGGAAAGAGGCAGAAGAAGGAACAACTCTGCAGTTCAACCCTGTACATCGTATGTACCCTCAATCGCCAGTAGGTGGTGATATGACTGCACACAGCTTCTTAGAAGGAAGCCATCGTTTATATAATTCATATTTCCTAAATGTTCATCAGAAACCTTTCAGCCAAGGGGCCGTGAGGACAAAGAAGTACAACTTACGGCGCTTCCTCACACGCGCGCACTCGCTCGCAGCCTTCTGGAGGCTGGCGCAGGAAGGAGCAGGTTTTGTTGGGACGAGGAGAGGAGGAGCAGGGCTGGAACAGCGATGGCTCCGTTGGAAACGACGGGAGCGACGAGGTCGGACCCTGCGCCTCGTGCTCGGCTGGCTCTCCCGTGGGACGGGGAGACTGCGCCGGGGTGAAACAGGATGGGTTGATCGCACAAGGAGAACTTGGGGGCGACAGAAGCAACGGGTCGAGGGGGCAGGGGGACTGAGACGGAGACAGGAGGAAAGAATCCAGGGGGCCCGGCGAGGGCTCGCTCTGAGAGCCGCTGCTGCATCTCTGCACGGGGACGGGGGCCCGGTGGCCGTCTGGGATGTCCAGAATCTGGAAAAGCAAAACAAACCGGTGATTCAGGGGTTTCAACTAAAGTTGCAGAAGGTCGCGGGGGGACGTCTAACCTCATGCTGATCGCCCGACTTCTCGGAAACAAACACCTCCTCCAGCTCCAGGTTCAGTCCTTCGACGCTCCGTCGCAAACGGGGGGCCAGTCTGTTCAGGGGCACCGTCTGGGGGGGGGGGAGATCTGGTGACTGCGAGTAACCATCAGTTAACCAGCCCGAGGTGATTTCAGCTGTGTGATGTGGTGCGTTCAAAGAAAATGTCCCTCAAACAAAGGGTCCATCTGAAAATTCTACAATCTTCTGCCCCTCCCCCCTTCCCCGGTGAACCTGGGCCATTCACCTCTGACCTCTGGCTTCATTCAGATATTCTGGCTCTGACAACCACCATTAGAGATTTCCTGGATTCCAGATGTTGATGCTGCGTGAAAATTGCCAGCTCAGCAGTTTGAACATCACCATCACCTAAACCCTCCCCAGATATTCCCGTGGTGGGCAACTGCTTTGGCAAGTTAGCTAAAAATACATCTACATTTGCTCTACGTAGCGTAATCGTATTTAGATACTGTATAGGAGCACCCAGCTCAGTCTGCAGGAGGATTTAGCTCTTGGCCGACGCCTTGGTTTCAGATTCTCATCCTACGACGTCACGCCAGCCTCTAAAAAAAGCTCCCTGTTGTTTATTTGCCTGTCATGGCGGCGCTCATCCAGAGACGCAGCTACCTGAGTGACGCCCGCGGCGTGCCGCGCTGCCAGGGGCGGTTGGGAGAGCTCGTACCCTGCTGTGGGCGGGGCATGGCGGGAGCGCTTCTGCAGCTGGTGCCTGAGTTTGGCCACCTGAGGGCAGAGCAGAGGGACGTTTCAGGTCTATGGGCAGGAGCTTCGGGTCACTTCCTGTTGAGGAAGATGGATGCACAGAAGACTCACCTCCCTCAGGTGTTCTGCACTGCCCCATGATGCCGAGCGCTTGTGGCCCCCGCTGCTTCTGCGTCCTCGAGTCTCCTCAGCCCACGAACTCGGAGTCTTAAGAGAACAAGAAGTAAATAAAAACAGTGTTTTTGCTGTTTACTGACCCGCTGCTGATTCCCCTCAGTTTCAATATTGGATGTGACCTTGACAATTGTTTAGTCATGAAAACGAGTGCAGTGTTTCTTCAGTTTCCCCCCTCGAATTGGAAGGAAATGGCATTCTTGCAGCATTCTTTTGTAGCATCGTCAAAGAAATCGTCCGATTTCCTCCAGCTTTTTCTCTTAAATCAGATATTTTGATCAAATTCTGAAGACTCGTCATTTGGCCGCCAATATTTAATATTTTCGCGGTGACCCGTGACACAGGGTTCTCGAACGGTCGACCGTCCTTCGCAGATCCCGACGCCTGTCGCGTCTTCTGTTGAGGTCGATCACTCCAGACGTGCAGCTGCCTGCACACCTGCTCCACAACAGCTGTACAGAAGCAGGAACCCACGGCGGGCGGCGAAAAACAGCCCCACTTCACCGCGCAGAAGAAAACATCCAAACCACATCAGTGCGCAGACTATAAATACAGCGCGAGTGTCGACGTTTCGACACCTCGGTGCTCCTCCAACAGTCACCCTGTTGTTCACGGAGTCACGCAGTGTGAAGGAAAAAAACAAGCCCCACAAACAGGCTCTCGCCGCTGCGTACCGCTTTCTTCACATTGACTTTCGATCTTCTCCCAGAGGCCGCCTGGGCGACCGTTAGCGGCTGCTGCGCGGCAGGATGGAGGTTCATGGTGGGACCTGGGCCGACTGACCCTCGGGATCAGGTGGAGCCTTCCGCGGGCCGGAAATCAGCTGCTCCGAACGCTCGCCAAGAATCCAATCTGCTGGCTGCTGTTCGCGTCCTTCATAAGGCGGCTAGCGTTACCTCTCGGCGCCAGCATCGCGGCCCCCGTCCGGCTTTCCCGTGCCCCAAATATCGGCCGGTTCTTTAAGTTTCAAATGCTGGATTCCAAAAGGTCACCGATGCCGGCGGCGGCCGCGGGAAATGGCCGACTCGCTCTGCCGTTCTGGAGCCGTGCGTGGCCCCCAGCCTGGCTAAATAAGTCAGAACGCGGCGGTCAGGCGTGCAGCGACGTCGGTGTAGAGTTACAGCTGCCAACCTTGTGGGACGCCGACCTATAAAAAGCCTGGAAGGTTGAACAACATTCGGTAGGGAATAGCCGGCGTTCCCAGCACGGCCGCGTTAATAAACGCTTCGTTTCTGTTTAAGCGGCCACAGAAACAAAAGTCTGGTTAAACCGTGAGTGCCATCTGGCGACCGGCTGCAGTCAGAAATAAGCCCCGCCTCTAAACGCAGCGTCTACCGGGGAAATAAGCGCAGTCCTCTCCGTCGGACCTCTGGAGGAGCGAAGGAAGTGCAGTTTTCTGCATAAGAAGGGGGAAAGCGTGCAGAGGAGCGATGGCAGCAGGAGGCAGTTGTGGCTGAGGGGGGCGCTGGGGGATGGGGTGGCTGTAGAATGAGGTCAGGAGGGGTCTCCTCCTCACAATGGAGGCAAAGGGGGTTCGGTTGAGTCTAAACTGTGTCAGGAGCCGAAGATGAAGCTCGCTGATGTTCATCCAGGCTTTGTGCACTAGTTAGGAGCAGATACAGTCGATGGTGGTGGTGGCGGTGGTGGGGGGGGGAGTCGAACAAAAACGAGTATTTCCAGTTGGCTGGGTTCTACCCGCAGCGGGGAACTGAGACCACCAGACACCTGGGGAGCCGGTATCTGATATGCACAAGGTTTTAACATAAAAGGGAGAATATTTCTGCAACGTGAAGCAACAGGTTCTGTTAGAGGAGCGGGGGGGCGGGGGGGTCAGCATCACTCACCTGCGTGGCTTTGTCTCTGACGCAGGTCGCGGTCGTGCTCTCGCCGTCTCTGGGCCACTGTCCCTGCAGGTAGGGTCCGACGACGGTGTCCAGGGAGAGGGTCCGGCGGATGGTGGGCTTGGGCGGGCGCGCCGCCGTCCTGTCCGCTGTTTGTTGAGAGGAAGAACACAGGGTGACGGGGGTGAGCGCGCCGGGGCTGCCCAGCATGCGTCCGCCGACTCTTCGCCAAAATGTCTGACGCAAACCCGCGTGACCACGTTTGGCTCGTAACCCTCCCCGTTAGACGGTTCACAACTCTCTTTATGAGGCTAAACAACTATTTTACACCAGTGCTGCTCCACAAAATTGCTCCCAGGCTTCCTCCTCACCACCATGCATGTGTGTGCGCGCGTGCGCGTGTGCGTGTGCACGTCTTGGCAGCTCTTTGTAATCTCTGGCAGGTGTGGACTGTGCCTTTGACCTGGAGCAAATCCATCCAGCTACACAACGCTGGCAACAGTCCCCACAGCCTCCCGCACACACACACACACACACATAGAAAAAAGCACATTGTCACCAGCTTCAGGCGAGAAAGGATGTATAAATAAACATGGCTGCATGCAGATGTGACTCTCATGGAATCGGTTAACAGCACGTAGAACCGAGGGAGGGAGCCGCCGCTCCGTTAGCAACAAGCACGCCGCAGAAATCCCGCAGGTCAGAGTGCACGAGGGTGACCCAGAGTCCAAATAACATTATGAGAACAGTGTTATGTTTCAGGGTGTGCGGCCCTCGGTGCTGGCTTCATTTTCTCAGAGCAGGCTGGATTTGGGCCTCTCGCACCACAAATCCAGTAAAAAGTTGCAGCTTGTCAAATGGTTTTTTTTTCCGTTTGAATGACAACAACCGGTGTAAAATCATGGTTTCTGTTCTGTTTTTATGAGTTCCTGCAACCCGACTAAAGAGCTCAAGGTTAAATCTGCCCTCATTACTTATTTGGTGAACCAAAATGTGTAATGTCTCATCTAAGATCTCCAAATATGACCTGACCATGAGGTTTGGCGGCGGACCTCCCGACTCCCTCAAAAGATTAATGAATCTGAAATACTTTGGAGACCTGACAGGGAAGAACCAGGACTAAATTTAGAACAGAAACATTTTACACCATGGGAAAAAAGTTTCAGCAACTTTTCCGCTCCAGTCCACATGTTTGCCTGCACGTCCCTCATCATCCACCCTCCTCTTCCTCGGTGGGCACCTACCCGTGTTGAGCTCTCTGCAGAGGAGAGCTGAGCCCCTCTGGAGCTGGTACGGGACGGTGGCTCTGAGGGGCTGCAGGCTGGGGTTGCTGCACCCCCGGGGTGCCGCTGCGCTCCTTCCCGACATGCGCCCCGGGCTCGGCTCGGCTCGGCTCGGCTCGGCTCCGCTCGCACCGCTTCGCTCGTCCGCTTCTTTCCCTTCGCTTGGCTTCCTCCGTGCGCACATTCAGCTCATCGATCCGGCTCTGGGATCGGGCCTCCCTTCCAGCACCCAGCTTCCTTTAATGATGGTCTCCATTCGTCTTGATCGAGTCGGGGGAGCGGGGGGACTTTGGGGCTTCAGCGCAGAGTAACGGAGGAAGTGGATCCCGATCCGTCAGGCAGCGGGAGATCCCTCAACATCGCTGCTGGTTTCTTTTGACTGCAAAGTGACAACACAACTGCTCGACCCCCGTGGAACCATCTCCTGGAGTAGATGCGTCCGGGCGCGTGGTTGGTGGCTGCGGAACGCGAGTAAACGCTCATTGGCCGCCGCGTCCATCAGTCTGGGGGGGAAACCCCTCCCTAAACTTAAAGTTCCATCCACTTTCTGAGACTTTTCTTCCTCCACTATGTGGGACACGGTTCTCCCACCTCCTCCTCCCCTCTTAGACCCACGTCCAAAGCCTGAGTCTATTCACTCTGTGTGTGTGTGTGTGTGTGTGTGTGTGTGTGTGTGTGTGTGTGTGTGTGTGTGTGTGTGTGTGTGTGTGTGGCCTCTAATGTGTGGGTCAGGGACTCCCACAGAGACCCAGGCTTCTAAATGGGGTCAACCACCTACACTTGAGTGTAACCAGCTCAAAGTCTGTCATGTTTAACACTAACTGCTAGTAATTTATTTCTGAGGAGTTCAGGGCATTCTCATAACTGGTCGCACTTTCTCACGTCTCAAAATGATACTAATCCCGTTGATGGGATGTTGGAGACATGTCGTTGCCCCCCCCAGCCCCCCAGTACACAACAGCAACCGCATCCATGCAGCGTCGGCACTGAGGCTCCGGTCAAAGGTCAAGATAGATCTCACACCCTCCCCACTATCCTAAATCTATCTATCTATCTATCTATCTATCTGGATCCTGGTTTTATCCTTTTAGACGTGCTTGTATTATGTTGATTTTCTAGATACAACACATGCTCGCGCTTACACGAGCACGTTGGGATGAGACGATTATCTGAGAATATTTTGTGCGCTGTGTGCGGATACAAAAACCAGATATTTTGTTCTCCTTTTAAGAAACGCGCCAGTGGAACACTCCCGTGTTTGTCCAGCAGGCGGCGCCAGAGCGCCTCGTCGTCTTCTGGCTTCTCTGACTCGTTTCCGTCCTTCTCTGATCTCAAATAAATCCAGAGATCTACGCAGACACTCGTAATGGAAAAAACAAGGCAGTTTATTGCAATGCAAAACAAGACGGATAATCACTGGATGCCGGTTTGGGAGAAATAAACAGGTGTTATTGAATGATTCCCATTCACAACTTCAGGGATTTTAACTGAAACAGTGTTTGAATAGCAGGGATGATCTGCGCTTATCACACAGATGGAGACCTTGTTCACCCAACAATATTCTGAACCTCCATGTGATTTCATAGTATGGACAGACCATCATACACTGTCAATCTCAATCCTGTCTCTTGTAGCTGCATTCTAAGAGCTCTCATGGCCAGTTTTGGTTTGAATTTGAGGAGAACAGTGAATAAAGCAGGCCAAAGGTGCATGAAACCACAGGCGTTCCCTGTGGAAGAGTATCTGATATTTAAATAAAGAGCAGGATGGGAATTCAAAGAGATACGCGGATGCTCGGCAGAGGAAAGTTAGCGGATGATTCACGGACACTGTGGACGAGTCGGGCGGATAAGGCGAAGAGAAACAGCAGAAGACGGTTGATGGTCTTGGTGGATTGTGGGAGCAGGATGTGGGAGGACGCAGCATCACCAGGCAGATGGGCTGGGGGTCAAATCTGGGGGCCTCCTAGCTGGGAGAGAGCGCGGGGCTGGGTTCGGTGCTGATGTTGACTAAGCACTCGCTGGATTTGAGGCTGGCCAAGGACTTGGAGCTGGGCAACGAGGCCAGAGAGCCGCACAGGCCCAGCATGGACGGGGTGTTGTCCTTTCCTGAAGGGACGACACAGAGCAAAAGGTTATTTGAGCAGAGAAAGAGTTCCCGTTTCATCTCCCTCTTTACCTGCTGAGGTCCAGGCAGCGTCTCCGTTCGGCCTCCCGTCCGTCTTCTGGGAGTCAGAGTTCAGGCTTAGTTCTGCCGAAAATTGCTCAAAGCTGTGGAAGCTCCTCCTGGGTGGACAGACACACCATCATCAACAGGCGCTACATGCTTCAGGTGTCCTCTCCCTGTCATGCTGGTTCAGATGTTCAGGTTGCGTCACCTGCGGAACAACTTGACCTCTCCCTGGTTGTTGGCGATGGCGGACCACTCGTTGACCAGCGGGATGGAGAGCTCTTTAGAGAGATGCGACGAATCACAGGGTATGAGGGCAGATCTGGGGAGGGGGATCAGAAACACAGGCTTTAGTTCTGGACAGCGTGATGAAGGGGAGTTTCTATGTGTGCCTCCTCACAGCTGGGCCTGGAGCTCCAGCACAACAGCCTCCAGCTCCTTCTTCTCCTGTTGGCTCTGGACCGTCAGCTCCTCCACTTTGGTTCTCAGACACTTGTTGTCCGTCTCCACGTTCTTCAGCTGCGACTCCCGCAGGCGGACCAGCTCCTCCAGGTAACCCTGCGAATTCCATTGGAACCATTTGTTGATTTCCAGAATGCCTGCTGTGCTTTCTAAACGGGCTCTTTCAAACTTGACTCGCCTTTTGGGCGTAGACGATCTTGAACCTCTGCTCCATTTTGCGGCATTTGTTGCTCCAGCTCTCCTCGTCCGTCACCAGGGGGATGTAGGGGTGCTCTGGGATGCTCTCCTCGCTGTTGCTGCTGTCCACGCTGTGCCGGTCGTCCTCATCACTCAGGTAATCATAACTGCAGGGCACAGAGGTGGTGTTGTGATGAACCCGGGACGCTATAATATGGCCGGAAGTGGGTCGGTCTCACCTCTGAGTGAACTTCAAGTAGGGCGTGTAGTCGATCACAGCGGGGGATTTCCCATCCAGAGCCTCCCCCTTCAGACAAAAACTGCACAAAAACATAAAACAATGTTGGAGATCAGAGGTTCTCAACTGGTGGGTCGCGGCCCAAAAGTGGGTCACAGACCTGTTGTGGATGGGTCGCAGACAGCTGTTCAAAAAAAACCCATAATACCTGAGGTGCATCTGATGTTGGAGATATCTTTTATTGAGAGAAAATAACTTTGAAAGGCACGCCGCAGACAAGTGCAGTTGCCTAGATGCTAGCCATGGTAGCTACCATTTGATTGATGCTCACTTCAAGTTTGTGTTGTTAGGAAGTAAGGGTATTTAAAATGTGCATTTTCATTGAGGATTATGAGTGACAGAATCCCCAAAAGTAGGTCTCGACCTAATAACCGAGTGAGACCAGTCGAGAAACCCCGTTTCAATCATCCTTGAGCCGCAAACGACTGACGTTGAACGCAGCACTGCAGCAAAAGAGACAATTTTCCCGAATCGGCCCTATCCAGGTAACGCATATGTGCAGCGTCACCTGAAGTCGATGGCGCTCAGTCCGATGAGCATGCCCGTCAGGACCGTCGCCTCCTCTCGCAGCAGGATCGCTCCGTCATCGTAGAACCTCCTGTCGGGCGGAGATGAAGCGCAGCGTGAGACACACCGGAGGCAGTGGGACAACAGCGCCGAGTTCCCGTCTCACCTCGTTGTCCTGGTGTCCCTCAGCGCGGTGGAAATGTACTCAGACAGACGTTTCTCCATCAGCGCCACGCGAATCCAAGCGCGCCCCTGCGGGACAACATAATGGCCCGAGTGACATCTATCGAGCGACATCAACACCCCCCCCACAGCTCAGCAGATTCGGACTCCCCCCCCCCACCTTGGCTCGAGACGTGCTGATGTTCTCGATGTTCTCGATGCTGGCGATGCAGTTGTTCTGCACTTTGCCGCACGCCAGCCGGATGTATTCCCAGAAGCTGCGCTGCCCATCCGAGCTGAACCAGCTTCCCGATCCTGATCCGAGAGTCAAACAGGGCATTGAAACCTCCCCCTCCCACAACAGCCCCTTCTGTAAGCATGCAACCATGGCAACGGCCGTGTGCGTCTCCCCTCATATTCTTATTAACGTGAGAATAACATGCTATCACGTCCACCCTCACGTGTTACCTGCAGCGTTACCTTTAAAGCGGTGGCTGAGGATGTGCTCTAAAATGGCGGCAAAGTTAATGAACTCTTCGGACGAGTCGTCTATGGGCTCTGCCGTGTACTTTTCCAGGAGGGTTTTGACGGAGAATCTGAAACAGAAGCAAACAGGAAGGGAGACGTTTCAAACCTGCTTCTGCGTGCGCGTGCGTGTGTGTGTGTGTTAGCATACAGTGCGGCTGTGCACCGAACCCACCACACACAAACGCGCTACTGTACTTGAACCCTGCAACAATAGCGGGAAGGAGGGTGCTTTTTTTTTGGGATCCGTGCCATCGTTTCACACTGAGGTCACCCCAATTGTCTTGTGTACGGCACAAAGCGCCACTTCAGCGCGCTGGCTGTGTTAGCATGAAATCAATACAATTAACCCCCTGTCCTCTCGCGTCCTTTTGGTCCTCGTCTCTCCGAGGGACCGTTCAACATCAAAGAATGATCAAATAACCCCCTCCCCCTCTTCTGTACATGGTGGCGTGATCTATTTAGGGCAGTGGCTGTTGCAACTTTAGTTTGGCTTTTGACCTCGCATGTGCTCGTCGGCAGCCATGCAGCGTGCATGTTAGCGGCTGGGATCCAGGCACGGGCTCCATGGGCAACACCAGCATCACCGAGGGCAAGACTGCCCTGGCAGTGGGCAGCACCTCCATCGCCAGGGGGAAAACCACTGTCTCTTTAGGCAACTCCTCCATCTTCAGGGGAGTGACCACCACCTCCATGGGCGACTCCACCATCCAGAGGCAAAAGACGACTGTGGCTCTGGGACGGGCCAGCTTCAGCCGGGGAACCACCACCACATCGTTCCGCAAAGCCTTGATGCCCAAGCGCAGGAACACCTAGATGGACACGACGGCTGAAGCTGGGACAAAGCGACCCAAAGCAGCCAAGCAGTCCAAAAAAGACTCTAACAACGAATGGAAAACTACATTCTCCTCAAGCAAGACCTCCTTCACCAAAGGCAGGGTTTCAGTCCTGAGAACCAAGTACGCCATCTCCTGGGGTAAATACTCCGTCTCCTGGAGCAGAACCACCATAACTTTGGGCAACAGCGGCTTAGCAGTGGGCAAAACTTCGGTCACACGAGGGGAGACCACGAGTTCTCTGACCAACGTGACCTTCACCCACGGGACCAGGTCCGTGTCTATGATCAAAACCACCCTCACCAGGGGCAAAGAGACGCACAGCAACGTCTACTGGGATTTTCACTCATGATTCTTACAAACGCACGAAAACCCAAGGACGTTTCTCTACGGGCGCTCTTAGCAGGTCAGTGGCATCGACGGCGAACGCGACACCGTGGAGACGAGGGCGAAGCCGAGGGCGTTCCGCACATGTGACGGCGATGAGGCGATTGATGGCGTGTCTACACGGCAGGGAGGGAAACATCAGTGTGGGACGTATGTGGAGACACAACAGGCTTATTCTCCTGTATGATGTGCACGTGCGGCCGCCGGCGCGTCCGTGGCAACGCTCAAACCGGCGTGTCTAAAGTCTGCCTGCAAGAAAGTTCTGAATGGGGAAACTGTAAAAGCTGCCTGGTGTTAACTGCTCATAAAAGTAACCTGTCTAAACTGTGACTGTTTCGTGGTTGTTGTTGTTGTTGTTGTTGTTGTTGTTGTTGTTGTTTTGGAGCAACCACACCCATAATTCACTACATGTGAGGAGCAATCAAAGCCTCATATGCAGACCAGGAACACCTTCATCCTGTCTTTTGTTATTCCTGACAAAGTCCAGTTTGTTGGATGAGAGATGGACGTGCACGAGCCATGCCTTATAATCAGAGGCTCCGGGGAACAATGGCTCAGAAGAAAGTGATGTCACCGCAGATTACTCTCTTTACAACAATGTGTCCTTCAACCGTTTGGTGTCGTCGTGGCGACTGGACAATTGTTCCACTGTCCAGTTCCCCCCCGGAGAGCCTGCGTCCACCTACGGCTGCCTCTGTTCATTCACGGGGACACATGGGCGATATGTGGCCTTCCAGAGCCCACGTCCTTCAGCTCAAGGAGGGCTTTATGCCACACGGGGGTCGTGCTATCCAAGCGTAGCCTTCTGGTCTTCTCCGGATTGTAGCTAGTGTTGCCACCGGCGACGGGCAGAGCAGGGCGTGCTGCGTGCGATGCTTAGCGCCGCGTGAACCCCTGAACGCCGCCGTCGGATCTGGGTCAGGAAGACGAGGGCCTCACCAATGGGCAACACCAGCTTCACCGAGGGGAAGACGGCCTTAACCGTGGGCAACACCTCCATAAAGAGGGGGAAGAGCAAGCTCGCGGTGGGGAACTCCTCCATCAGCAGGGGCCGGAGCACCACGTCCCTGGGCTCCTCCACCATCACCAGCGGAAAGACCAAGATCTCCCTGGGCGGCGCCTCCTTCAGCAGAGGTTCCACCACCACCTCCTTTCGGAAAGCCATCTTACCCAAACGCAAGACGCTCTAGATGAGGGGGGACCTCATGGCGGGGTGGGGGGGGGTGCTTCATCACAGAGGGGACACGGACACCGCTGCGACTTTTACACAGGCTCCGCTCTGCCAGGACTGGATTAAACCAACCGTTGGATCTTTGATTTGTTTCACATCGTGTGGGATTGAGCACTGAAACAGGTCAGTGGCGTCTGAATTCTGCCTCTTCGGGTTTTCCAAATATCAAACATTTGATGAGCAGCTTCATTAGCCAGCGGGAGTTCCTGCGACCTCCACTCTGTCGCTACTAACACACCCTGCTGGACTAAAACGAGACCCCTTTTCTGGCCCGGAGCATCATCGGGGCCAAATTTTACCTCTACAAAGAGCCTTTCGAGGTTAGTTTGAAGAACTAAGAGCCTTTCAAAGTTCCCCAGTGGTTCCCGGGGTCCATCAGGAGAACCACTGATTACATCCTCACTTTGTTGATAATAAAACAAAAAGTCTATTGTTGCCCCCCCCATTAAAGTAGCAGCTAAGGTGGCAGCGTATTCGGACAAGGGGTGGGGCCAGCAGATGATTGCACAAAAACTGAATTCCTTTGATCTGAGGGGGAATTCGCTGGCATGCCTGAAATGCAGATGCCCCCAGCAGCCTGGCAGCATGTTCTTGGTACCATTCGACACTGAAAAACAACTGCCCCCTGGCCCCCTGACAGGCCTCTTTTGTGCCCCCGCTCACTCATCCTGGAGCCACGCCAAGCCCGGCAGGCTTTAAACGCCCTCTTGTTCTTGTTTCTCACCCCTTTACTGTACTCACACGAGCACGTCTGGACCCAAACCCCACCCAGGAGAACCGAACCTCTTACAACTCTCTCACTTTAACCCCCCCCCCCATCGGCACTTCCTTGACTCCTTTCTTCCTCTCCCCTCCTCCTTGTCTCCCATAACCAGCAGATCAGATGACAGAGGCAGACTCCTAACTGGCCAAAGTGCTGCGTAATGTCCGCCAGCGCTGGTTTTCCATCCCCGAGTGTTGGTGGAGAGATTCCGACCCGCACCGGATCGGCCAGGAGGGGAGCGTGCTTTCAGGAATATTAAGACAGGAATGGGAATCGGCGCCAAAGCAACATCGGGGTGTGTCGCCCCTCCGAGCGTCCAGGCAAAGTGTTTCATGGTTAGAGGAGGTGAAGGTGGACATTACGTTGGTTGGAGCGGAAACCGGGTTTTCCCCGAACCCGGCGGGAGAGCGGGCCGGAGCAGGTTGGATGTGTAAAAGAGAAGGTGGCAGAGAGAAACTAGAGCAGAGTGTTGATGGCAGCACATTCTCTGGAGGAGACACGCCCCAGCAGAGGGTCAAGCTCAGCTGACGCTGATCCTGCCGACACCGGGGGGGGGGGGGGGGCGACACGTCGCACCGGACCTGACACGTCTCACTCATCCTATTTATGTTTCTTAGGTACCACAGCAGCACAGCCCCTCCCAGCGCGGACGACGGCTCTTTACCCGATGGTTTTAGGCCAATTCAGCAAATATAAACAGGAAATATACGACCCCCCCACCCCCTCCAATCCCCCCCCCCCCCCAGGCTGCAGAGCACCTCAGTCCTTGTTAAGATGAAAACCTGTTTCTAGTGGCAACGGCACCGAGATGCAGCACTTGGTGATGACACTGCTGTTGCCGTGGACGCAGCGACATCGCCGCCTCGCTCCCGACGCCGCTCAGCAGGAAAAGAGAAGAAAACTCCGCCAGTTCGACCTTCAGCCCTCAGGAATTTGGTCTCTCTTCACAACGCTGCAGCTTCTTTGTCGTCCTCGTCGCGAGCGAACAAGGAGCCACGGAGGAAGACGGCGTGAATTAAAAGTGTGACTAATTGGGAGCTCGATTCACACGTGGGGCCTTTCGAAGTGAAATCAGATCAGCCCATCGCGAGCAGCACTGTAAAATCCTCCGCGAGCGTTGAGCCGTTTCCCGTGTCCGGCGCCGGTCGCCATTTCAACCAGCCGCCGGACGACGGAAGCAGCTCCCAAATGTTAATCTGTGTGCCGACTGCACTTCGGAAGTGGTCGGACTTTCTAGATGGTCGCAGCTTGGCCTCGGTGTTCTAATCCCACGCTAACATTTGCTAAGCTAATGTAGCCCCGCAGCACGACGGCGCCTGGATCCTGCAGCAGCAACACGACACCCAGCCTGCTTCAGCGCACAGCCAGAGGCCGATTCAAGAGCCCCCCACACACACACACACACACAACCTGTTCGGGACGGCCCCTTGGAAGCGTGCGCACCTGAGAGCAGCACGGCGGCTGAAGCTAATCCGTATTGTGTTCATTAGCAAAAGGAGAAAAACAAAGTATCTGTGTGGCAGGATTAACTGCTGTTTGAGGTTGATCTGTGTCGTCTTGTCTGTGTTTTCAAGAAGCCCCGACTGGGAAGCAACAGTGTTTCTGTGCCCTCGCTAATCCTGTGTCTGTGGAAGTCACTCGTGATGTTTTCTTTGGTTTCTGGCGGACCCGCTCTGTACGGCGCTGTGTGTTTTCTGCGTGCACGTGTCATTTAAAAAAAAAAAAAAAACCTGCAGAACCTGAATGTTCTGGAATAAAAACGCTTCCTTTGTGTGTCACAGTTGGACTCTTTTTGACACGATCGTCCCAAGTATCTCCTCACGAGTGTAAACGATGAAATAGCACAACTGGACTGAGCACTGCTGATGTTTGCTTGTCTTCTGTGGGTGAACGGAAGGACTGGGAGTAAACAGAGGTGACCCAACGAGGGCGACGTGAGAGGGTCGGGCTCTGAGGAACGCCCATCGGGGGATCCCTGCACTGTCAAATGTCCTTGTCCCACACCTGCTGGCGTTGCACAATGACAGGTTATTAGAAGCTTCGCGACCTCTTTTTCTATTGAAATGATGCCAACGTGGAAAGGTTGTATGATGATGTAAGAATATACGATTTAAGAAGATAAAAATACATTGAAGCTACTGCACTAGAGGGTGTGGTGACCGCGGAGGTGAAAATACACCTGGTTCGTCTCCATCCTTCAGATTTCAAGTATCCTGAGAATTATTCTGCATCATTTACATCAGTGGTGCCTCCATGAACTCCACCACAGAAATCTACGTTTCATTATCTTATTACAAAAGCATCCTCAGCTGTGGGAATACAGTAAAATGAGCAGCATGAAGGGGCTTTAAAAAAAAAAAAGCCCTTTGACCGAGATGTCGTGATGTCTACCTGCAGACCGTGATGAGGTTTTTGCGCTCCACGCCGACGCTCCGGGCAGAAGCCTTCTTCGATGTCAGACCCATAGCCATTGCTGTCTGAATGCAACCCGACTCCATCAAGCCGCGGCCCCGGGGCCTCTTTGGGATCCGTGGCCAGGCCAGGTCCCCTCCTGTGTCCTACAAATACCCGCTTTCCTCTGCGGGGAGCCGCAGATGATGCCGCCGGAGGAGGAGAACGGGGAAGTGGCGAGCATCTGTAAAGACGGTGAAAATTCAGTATATAAAATCCGGTTTGGGTTTTCAAATTAAAACCATCATCTGCGCGCGTTAATTTCGAGTGACGTTATTTTGATATCCATCCGCACATCCGGTTGATTCATTCACGTTCTTTGTCAGCAAGAGACAAATAACGCACCATGTCGAATTAAATATCTCTTTATCTTTCAATAATACAGAAAAAAAGGAATTTTATTAATACGATATGAAACATTACAGGATGATTAGATGACATCCATAACCCAGTGACGTAGTTTAAAAACGACATGGCCATAACAGAACCCGAATAAACACAGAACAATGGAGATTTCGATCCCTGCGACGCGTCCTGACTCTTATTTAAAGTCACTAAATATTCCAACATAAAAAGACTTTAACGTCCTCTGTTTCTGTTTCCCCTAAACGAATTGACTCGCATTCTCCGGGCCGCAGGGGGGCGCTGTGGCTCCCGGAAGTAGGGAGGCCTGTCTTGGAAGATGACGTCACAGCGCAGCGCACATTTTATGAATTATTATAATTTACAGTATGTACAGCAAATTCGTGACACGGAGCAATGTGACACGATTGTGATACGAATATAAATAAAATTGGAAAATAATTTTTAAACAATGCAATTTGTCAGAACAGACAAAACAATTGTAAAACAATTTTGTCATTTCAAACAATTGTGTATTCGGATAAAAGCTTTTCTCAGAATGAGAAGAGGGTCCAGTGGGAGTCCTGAAACTTCACGAAAAGGGGCGAAATGTAGAAACGCTGATATGTTTAATGACTTTATTGTATTGATTAAGGTTGCTCCTCCTTTTAACCAGATTTTCTCCACACTTTCACGTCTTTGTCTTAAACGAAACCCCAGAAAGAGGCTCATCTCCGCTCACCATAAGGACCTGACAACCGGGTCTCAGCCACCTGGACGACTGGGACGTGTGACAGAGGACACTAATGGGAACGAGGAAGCTGCCGTGCTGGAACTCACTGGCGGCTCCATATCTGCCCTCCTCCAGCTCCCTCTCTATCTGCCAGCCGTGCTTGTAGTCCGATCTGTCGTGGAGGAACTTGCAGCTGTCTGAAGACGGGACAGGACGGTGACGGGTCGGTGAAGATGATATTTCACGCACGCTGGATATTTTGAAGACACCCACCTCCAAAACCACAGACCCCCGTCTCCTTATAATCTTTGCAGGTATCTGGCTGATAGTCCCACCTGACTGTGGCTCGGAGGTGCAGTTTGTGCACTCATGATGCCACAGGCCACATCTTTGCTGCAGGACCAATGGAGAGTGATTATGAGCTGTCATGGTCCATTTGTATCAGACTAGAGCAACCCTGAAGTTTAAGCTTCTCTCACTCAGGAGGGCTGAGCCATCTTGGTTGAAGAAACTCGTTTTAGCTATTTATTTAATGTTTTCAGACACTAAATCTGGGTAAGTACTGTGGCTCAGCTCTTTCCATCAGAACAGGTACCCCCTAAAACCCCTGTCAACCCCCCTCCGCATTGCACTGTGCAGATGTAGATTCAACAAACACTCCTTAATGGTTGTCAACAGTCAAGCTGGCAATAAATCGTCTTTGTTCGAACATCTCTAGTTTCTTGTCTCTTCTCTCCTCTCAAAGCTTTTATTGTGATGTCATCTCGGTCATATTTCCGGAACCGATTAACTTCCGCTTGTGACTTCCGGTAGCTTGACTGCAGGACGGTTGCAATGGCGGACTCGAAAGCTTCGGACGAGAACTCTTGTGCGTTTTTATTTAAGAAATCTACGAAGAAATTTGCAGGTCGCAAAAGAAAAGCGAGCGACAGTGATAAAGGTGGGATTTTATAACACATTTATGGAGGTTTCTGCTGCTTTGTGAGCGGCATTCAGTTGTCGAAACAAAAACAATCTTAGCATAGTGCTAGGTTCAGGTAAAAATGCCCTTATTTTCTGCACACTGAAGCTACATTCATCACTTATGATCAAAGTGTCGCATTTATGACCAAGATAAACTACCACGTCCACTTTTGTGGATTCAACATTGTCGTTTAAACGGTGTCGCTCCCTCCTGCATCCAAAACACCGGTTCGCTTTGAAGGGGTCCGGAGCCCTACGTGCACACACACACGCACGATTCTGGGGGACCTAACCATGAAGATGTGAAACAGAAACTACCTGTTATGTCTTCAGATGGCAGCAGTGATGAAAACCCGACATCAGTGGTCAGGAGAGAGAATAAAGGCGCAAAAGTCAACCCCATGATTCAAAAGGTAACATAAGCTCGGAACCATGTGATCCCAAGGTCGGCTCCAGTCTGAGATCAGTCTCCATCTTGTTCTGTTCAGACCAAGAAGGTGGAGAAAAAAGCCGTCTCTTCCAGTGACAGTGAAGAGGAGAAGGAGGACAAGATCACGGTCGCCTACAAATCCACACGTTCAGCCGTAAGTTGACTTTTTAAAAAGCATAGATGAATGAATCCGTTAAAACCCCGATTTGTTGTCCTTTTTATTGCTCCTAAAAGAAACCGGTGGGACCAGATGACATGGGTGCGACGGCTACGTACCAGCTGGACACAGAGAGGGACAACGATGCTCAGGCCATCTTTGAGAGGAGTCAGAAAATCCAAGAGGTGGGACACTAAAAAGATGTTGGAACCCTCCTGGAGATGAGACCGGTTTACTGATGAACTCTCCCCCTTCAACAGGAGCGGACAGGAAAAGACGACGATAAAATCTATCGCGGCATCAACAACTACGTCAAGTTCATCAAGCCGAAAGACACGACCATGGGCAACGCCTCCTCCGGGATGGTCAGGTGAGGAAGAGCTCTAAACGCACGTCGCCCGCTTTCTAGACCCTGGTCGCTGACGTGAGCCCAAACGTTTGACACAGGAAAGGGCCGATCCGGGCCCCCGAGCACCTCCGAGCCACAGTCAGGTGGGACTATCAGCCAGATATCTGCAAAGATTATAAGGAGACGGGGTTCTGTGGTTTTGGAGGTGGGTGTCTTCAAAATATCCAGCGTGTGTGAAATATCTTCACCGACCCGTCACCGTCCTGTCCCGTCTTCAGACAGCTGCAAGTTCCTCCACGACAGATCGGACTACAAGCACGGCTGGCAGATAGAGAGGGAGCTGGAGGAGGGCAGATATGGAGCCGGCAGTGAGTTCCAGCACGGCAGCTTCCTCGTTCCGCGTGGCTGCGTTTGCTGAACAGCGCTCTGCTTTATTCAGATGACGAGAACTACGAGGTGAGCAGTGACGAGGAGGATCTGCCCTTCAAGTGCTTCATCTGCAAGGAGTCCTTCAAAAATCCCATCGTGACAAAGTAAAAGGGTCTGGGCTGCAGCATCGGCGCCGTCCCCGCTGGTCGCCGCCTTACAGGTTCTGCTGTTCTTACCCGTTTCAGGTGCAAGCATTACTTCTGTGAGGTCTGCGCTCTCCAGCATTACCGCAAATCCAAACGCTGCTACGTCTGCAACACTCAAACCAACGGCGTCTTCAACCCCGCCAAAGGTCGGTGGACCGTGGTCCTAAAGGAGGAACCATCAGAAGCTGCGGCTTCACCCCGTCTTTTTTTATTCTTCCAGAGTTGATCGCCAAGATGGAGAAACGCAAAGACGCCACAGAGCAGCCTCCAGATGAGACCTCCGACTGAACGTGCTGTAAATAAGCAATAAAAACTCCCTTTTTTTCTAAGATAGCAGCTTTCCTGTGTGGTACCGCGGAGTAAAAACAAGCAAAACAAGGTTTGGTAGTTTTTTTTGCAACAGTTTTCATCTTCATAAACTTCAAATGTACAAGCAGACAAAACCAGCACCAATGCAACATTCACATTTGACATGAGGAGCATCACACCCACATTAGGCTTCGTTCCCCTCCGTCCTCGGAAGGTTAAAGGAGCCCGACGTCGCGCTGAGCCGCGGCCAGAGGAGCGTGTGAGGGAGCTTACTGTAACAGGTGGGGAGATTTGTCGACCCTCGAGAAGCCGAGCGCCGGAACGACGGGTGTCCGACATTTGTGCTGTTCTGACCGAGCAGGTCCGCCAAGTTCAAGCAGAGGTAGAGCGTGAGTCCGGAGTCCGGGTGTCCATCCCAGGGGTTTAGTCTTCTCCTGTGAGGCGGCTCATCACCTGTACAATCGTTAGGTGTGTGTGTGTGTGTGTGTGAACAGAGGGAGAGGCTGTCAGTGCACACGTCTGTGCATATCGAGTGAACAGAAGCGTGCGAGAGACACCGGAACAAGGCGAGATGGCTGCTGGCTTCTCCAATCATCAGCTCTTCTGATGTGTGTTATATACAAACGGACGTTAATGTTCCGAGGGTTTTCCCGTCGACTCCTCCTCTGTCAGAAGTCCCAGTCGTCCACCTCCAGGTGGCTGAGGCCCGACTCCAAACTGGCCACCCCCGACGGCGAGTACTGCGGCTGCGAGTTCCCCGAGCAGGTGATGGGCGAGACGGGGAGCAGCAGCTCGGGCAGCGCCTCCGACGGCCGGCGTTTGATCTGAGAGGAAACGTTTCTTTTACCGGACAATCGCGCGTTCGTGTTTCAACGCTGTTCGAGCGACGTCACGCACCTGTTTGAAGAAGGGGTGTCCCGCGAGGGTGGCGGCCGAAGGTCTGGAGGTGAAAAAGATAAAGGAGATTTCAGTCATCCCGACATGGCTGCCGCTGTACGACTGGAACCACATTCACCTCTTTTCTGGGTCTCGCTGAAGACAAAGCTCGACAAAGGCGTGGAAATGGGGGGAAAATGTGCGGTTGTACGGATGCCCCGAGGAGGCGGAGGAGGGCTCTCCATTGGAGTGGCGAACGCCGCCGGCTCCGGGGCCCTCGCAGATCCCGGAATCGGCTCCGGAGCGAGACGGCTTCAGCGCCAGTTCCTCCGGGGGGATGGTGGTGGTGTCCAGCAGGCACGGCACCGTCCCGTTGAGCTTCTCCAGCAACATCTGGAAGAGGAGGAGCGTTTAACCCAACGCGGCGTCCGAAGAGACTCGTCGCGTCCTCACCTGTGTCGCCGGCATGTCCTTGAAGGGCACGTGCCCGTTGGCCAGTTCACAGGCTGTGATCCCGAGGCTGTAAATATCCGACCGGGAATCATAACCCTGGAGGTTCTGAGAGGAGAAACATTTGAGATTTCTTCCAAACGCCATTCCTGACCGATGGCGGCGGCGGCGGCGGCGGAGGGATACCTGCTGCAGCACCTCCGGGCTGAGCCACGGCAGCACCTTCACGCTGTACTGGGGGAAGTCGTGGACGACCCGGGCCCTCTGTCCATGGCGGATCAGGCTGAAGATGCTCCGCAGGCCCGACATGCAGACCTGCCCGTCGGCGGCGATCAACACGTGGCTCGCCTTCACGCTCCTACAGAGCGCAGCCGTTAGTAACAGTGGAAGCACTGACGCCATCACGGCAGAGATTTTCCCTACCGGTGCACGTATCCCATGTGGTGGATGTATTCCAGCGCTTTGAGCATGCCCAGTAAAATATAGGCAATGGTCAACTCGTTCATCCCATCGGAGAAATGAGTGCAGATTAAATCTCTGGCCGACCCTGGAAAACCATCAAACAGGTGAGGATGAAACCTGGGCTGTGCTAAACGTTAGCGCGCCGCAGGACGTAGCGTCAGAGACGGCATCTTGTTTCCTCACCATACGCCATGAAGGGCGTGATGACCCACAGCTCGTTTTCAGCTATGAAGACGCTCTTGTAGGGTAAAATACTGGGATGGTGGAACAACTTTGACACGTGAAGTTCACCCTGGTGGGGAGGGAAAATGCTCATTACACACCACCGGGGATGGGGAGTGGAAGGAAGGGCGGGGCGGGTAACGGCGAGGATGCAGACCTGAAGGAAGTTCACCATGTCGTTGGTGCAGAACTCCAGGTCGATCCGTCGGATGGCGACGTGCTCCCCGGAGGGTCGGTATCGAGCCATGTTCACCGTCATCAGCTCGTCCAAGCCTCGGCCTAAAACACAGATGGGACACCAGCGAGATTAACGCGCCTGCGGGGGTCTTTCTGGGGTCTTTCTGGGTTTCCCTGGTGTGTCTTCAGTGACCTACCAATAACTGCGAGGAGCTCATAGGAGCTGCTGTCAGGGAGGTAGCTGCCCATGGTGTCCCGTCTGGGGAGGGAGGTCAGACTCTCCTGGCTATCGTCATGGGCCTGGAAGTGGGTAGAAAGCAGAACCGAGCTCAGACGGGTCCAACGGTGCGTCCAAAGAGCTGGTGAGTCACTTCCACCCCAAGGCAGCCGTGAGGACGTCTGTTAAAAGATCACTACAGTGCAGGGCAGGTGAGCCAGCGGGTGATGTTAGCAAAGCCCTGGCACGCGCCAACGAGCAAATCACAGGAAGTGGAGCTCCAAACTGTGGCCGGCAACACACGGCAGAGCCCGTGTCGACAAAAGGAGTTTAAAAACGATTATTTGTGCATCGCTGAGTGACTGGTGGTCGTGTCGACTCCTGGAAGCCGTCGGTTTATTGCTTTTCACGCGACGCAAGTTGATAAAACTTGCAACAGCGAGCTGAGGAGGAAGATGGGAACAGGCTGTTAAAACCATTTGGATGTTTCCATGGTGACGGGAGTGAAGCTGCACAGTGGGAATGGGAATAGCAGAACTACACATCCATAAAGATGCGTTCATTGCCGTCGGGTCTTGTAAACGGACGGCGTGAGCGCTAGCGCGGACTCGACTCGGACGGAGACGCCATTGTTAGCGTGCTCGGACATGCACACAGCAGCCGCCTGCTGAGGGAAACGTGTTCAGGAGGTTCTGATCACAGAGGAACATGTGCGATCAGAATCCGAAGTCGTCGAATCAATAGTTGCCGCCGGGCTGTCGGCAACACAACAGGTCCTCAGCGAGGTGACGGCAAAACCCAAAACCAGTGAGAACTTTCACGATTCGTTGGCGTTCAGGGGGAAATTCTCCACCGTGACCTCGTCTCCGGTGCGGGGAGTTCCTCTCAGCGATGAGCAGATGACCGACACACTCATGCATACGCAAATGTGCAAAGCCTGGAGGGGTTGTGCGCTACATCTCTCTCTGGTCTCGTGCACGCACAAACACAAAAAGGTGAGTGGGGGGATGGTAATGCAGCGACTGTACCACACTTACGTTCCTGTGAGAGAGTCCCTGAGCTTGCTCTGGGGTAGAAAAACCACATCAATGACAAAAACACATGTACACACACACAAAACAGGAGAAGGACCTGGGTTTAGAACGGCTCTCCAACCAGGAAGTGGGAGTCAGCAGGAGGACTTGGGATGTGACAGGCGATCGCTGCTGGTTACACCGTTACTAACAACAGTGCAGATGGACCATAGTTTAAGTGGTAAAAGTGGCTCATATGTCCAGCGTCTTCCAAGACATTATGTGTCCAAATGGGAACAGTCAGAAAGAAATGAAATAATGGAACAAACATGGAGCGATGACCCTCCCGCTGCCCTGCAAAACCTAAACAGCTAACACTGAATCCACCACGGGAATGTTCTTTAATATGCTCCGTATGTAATGAGTCTGTCACTCATATTGTAAATGAGTGCAGTCAGAGTTATGACAGGGAGCTAAAATAAAAGTAGCCCTCAGAAGACGGCGAGCTGATCCTCCGTTAGCACTACCAGACTAATTGAAGCTGTAATTATATCTGGGGCGACCGTTTTGTGTTTAGCAGGAGCAAAATGAAGCTGCTTTGGAAATTTCTGCTGAGCTCAACACAACCAACCAACAACGCGTCATATCTAACGTAGTTTTCCTTTGGTTCAAGCCGCGGCTGTGCGAGCACACGTGTGGTGGCAATGTTAAACCATTTTACTGTCACTCAGCTCCCTTTGGGCCTCACCTCCAAATAACTCCAAATCTCGCAGACTCTCCACACTCAATTTCTCAGATACCCAACGCTGACAGACACAGAAAGTAAATGGACAGCCATGGAGAAAAGAGAGAAAGTGCAAGCCAGAATAAGTATTCAGACAACATGAAACAGTGTTTAAAGCCAGCCTGTTTTGTGTCATGCAAGACATCTTCTCTGTCATAAAAAGCTAACTGGAATCTATCAGAACATGCTAAATATTAGCTGTAGATCATTATTTAATCATGAAATGCTTAAACCAAACATAGGAGTAAAACTAGACTGCCTGGCTGGTTGTGTAAACACAAGAGTTACCCAACACTTACAAGAAAAGACATGGCTCCTCTTTTGGGTATTACAGTGTTAATGCTGTAAAAACACCCCGACCTGTGAAGACAAGTCAAAAATCAATCTCCTGATCTGCAGCTAAAACACGCAGCGCACGCAAACAGCGCAACTTTGGCTGCAGTTTGAGCACATTTATAACAACTTCGTTGGAGCGCTGATCTGTAGTCGTTTTAGCTTTAAAAAACTCACATCCCTGAATTGATTTGATGAAAAATGCGCCATCTATTTAGACAGAAATGCATTTCGCGACGTCTATTCTATGTTATTTAGGGTTAGGCGCACCTGTGACGTCACAGAGGTTGGATAATTTCCATGTTTTAATGGCATGGACCAATCAACATTCTAGCCCTGTGAGCTCATAATGGAAACAGTGTCGGATTGTCCTCCGACGACACTCCCAATCAATAAAACTAAACAGACGAACTCTCAGGTCTACCAGATTCCTCTTATATAGCTAATGGAACGCTAATCTTAACCACGAGCAGGGACGGAGGCTAGTAAATGACCGTTAACTGCTCCTTTATTTAGACATTTTCCACCACCAATGTGCAGTTTCATTTTAGGCGACTCACCTACAGAAAGACCAGAGAGACAGTGCACTGAATGTCCGGACAACTTATTTAGCACTCCATCCTGTCCATCCGATGTTTCTGGCAGCTCCTTCCAGCAGGCTTTGGGCGCGTCACGCAGCAATGACGACACACCCGGAGAAACGCTGCGCGCCCTGATGACGTCAGAGTCAGCGACCGAAAATACAGGAGGTTTTTCTGCTATTACAAACAGGCAAGTACTGCTGGTTCACGATCAGTACCCGATCATTGATGTATGCATTTGATCTATACAATAATTGAATACTGTTTGTGGATGTTTGCTATACCCCCAGCAAACGACAACAATGGTATTTTCTCCACGTTTGCGCACGCCCCCCATTATTTTGCGGCCTTGAGCTAATGCTAACGCTAACGAAACGTACATCTTATATTACCATACATTTTTAAAGCTTTAGGCAGCTTATAGGATACAGTCGGTTGCAGCTGGTTCGTGCACGTTTTTATTTTGTCTGTACACGATTGAATTCGCCTTTTAAGTGCGACTCTTCGCGGCATAGCTAACATAATTCTAAGGGCATGGCTAACTTTTGCAGCTAACAGTTGCATTATATATGAACTACGAGTGTTTCTTCCATTTGAATCCCATCCAGAGGTTGTTGAAATTAGTTTCTAATCTATCCTCTCAAAACGTGTCCCTCAACAAAACTGCCATTAAGAATCTGGTGTAAAATGAGGCTAAGAAGAGTCTGAGATTATGTGGTTCTGTGACACAAATAGACAGTGAATTGGCGTCTTACTGTGTGTGTGCGTGTGCGTGTGTGTGTGACCTGAGCTGAAAACGTGATGTGTCTCCCATTTTGCCAGTCCTTCTGAAAAGAGCCAAATCCAAATGGATCACTTTCACATTACAGTACAACACATGTTTACAGCCAAATTTGTAAAATAAATCAGGTTTTCTGTTTGAAGAGAATAATCAAGGACTGCTGGGAAACTGTCTTTATGCTGTCTTATAAGGAGGTGTTAAAAGGACTGTTTCTTCTCCTGTTCCCACAGATCAGCCATGAACTGGAACAAAGGTGGTCCGGGTGTGAAGCGAGGGTTTGGGTTTGGAGGATTTTCCCTTGCGGGGAAAAAAGAAGAGCCACAATCGCCTCAGAGTTCTCACACATCATTTGTCCCCCCAGGATCAAGTGGGAAAAATCAGCAGCTCCCATCATTCTACAAAATCGGATCCAAAAGAGCAAATTTTGATGAGGAAAACGCGTGAGTTTTACGTCCTGCAGAGCTCTGCTTCTGATGCTTCCTCATTATAAAACTTCATCTGTCTTATTTTCCTCAAGCTACTTTGAAGATGATGAAGAGGAGTCGAGCAGCAACGTGGATTTGCCGTACATCCCTGCTGAGAACTCTCCCACGCGGCAGCAGATGAAGGCTGGCGGTGGTTCAGACAGTGAGGACGACCCGTTGGACGCTTTCATGGCAGAGGTTGAGGTGGGGACAGAATGAACAAATATTGTAATTCCACTTCATCTCCTGTTTTCCTAATTCATTATCACCCCCCCACACCCAGAACCAAGCAGCCAAAGACATGAGGAAACTGGAGGAAAAGGAGAAAAAGTCAGCCAAGTAAGACTTAAATCTTTTCCTTTGAGTGGTTTTAGTTACATCCTCTGTCCCTTTGTGTTTAGGCCCAATTTTGGATCATCATACTGGTGATTTGTATTTGCTTCTTTCCAAATTTCCACTTTAACATGTATTACCTGCCAATTAATAAGAAAATGTAACGAGGACATCATGTCTTATGTTTCTCCAATAATTGGCACTAAAGTAAGCGAAGCCATTAGTTTTCCTTCTGGCCAGACGGGTCGAATCCCGTCACCATGGTGACCTTAGCCATAGTGGGGTGTGGGTTGTCTTGGGTGTGTGAACAAGTTGCAGGGAAGTTTTTTTTTTCTCCGCTTGTCATTGCAGGGGTATTCGTGATGACATTGAAGAAGAAGATGAACAAGTGAGTGAGCCATCCAAAGTTTTTCACCAAACACATCATTGGTTAGAGAGGTGTCCTGCTCAAACATTCCAGCAATCTCTCTGATCTTTTAATCTCTTTTCCTGAATCTATCCACGAAGGTTGGTTTCGGGACTTGTTCCTTACTCATGTTGTGCTACCACGCGTGGAATGTTTCGGTTCTATAGCCGAGCTGCTTCTGCGTGACGAGCATGCCGCCCTCGGCAGTGTTTCATCGGCATCGACTGTGCTCTCTGCAGGAAGCCTACTTCCGCTACATGGCAGAGAATCCTACAGCTGGGCTGACGCTAGAGGAGGAGGAGGACAACATCGATTATGACAGTGACGGGAACCCGATCCCTTCCACCACCAAGAAGATCATCCTGCCGCTTCCCCCCATCGATCACTCTGAGGTGCTGTGAAAGGAGGAGGCATTTTTTAAAGTCCTGCCTCAACCCTGGTTCTTATTTTTGCTGGAACGGTTGTTTCTCCAGATCGATTACCCGCCCTTTGAGAAAAACTTCTACAACGAGCACGAGGAGCTGAGCAGCTTGAACGGAACTCAAGTGGTTGAGTTGAGACAGAAGTTGAACTTGAGGGTAAGAACTCAGGCAGCAGCACGGACGCGTGGACTCCGATCGGGTGCCGGTAAACACTTCTGCTCCTCTCCCTGTTTTAGGTTTCTGGCGCTGCTCCTCCGAAGCCTTCTACAAGTTTTGCCCACTTTGGTTTTGATGAACAGCTCATGCACCAAATCCGCAAGTCCGAGTACACCCAGCCCACGCCCATCCAGTGTCAGGTACTCCGTCGGTTCCTCGGGCCCAAATCATTCATTTTTAACCGCTTCACTTTGCAATCTGACCTTTGGTTGACGCATGTCTCAGGGCGTTCCCATTGCTCTGTCTGGGCGTGACATGATTGGAATAGCCAAGACCGGCAGCGGTAAAACGGCAGCCTTTATTTGGCCGATGCTGGTCCACATCATGGATCAGAAGGAGCTGGAGGCAGGAGAAGGGCCCATCGCCGTCATTGTGTGTCCCACCAGGGAGCTTTGTCAGCAAGTAAGAATGAGAATGACATTGTTTAGCATGGAGCTGTGGATCCGCTAATGCACATGAAATACTCGCCAGATCCACGCGGAGTGCAAGCGCTTTGGAAAAGCCTACTCGCTGCGGTCTGTGGCTGTGTACGGAGGAGGCAGCATGTGGGAGCAGGCCAAAGCTCTGCAGGAGGGAGCCGAGATTGTGGTGTGCACCCCGGTGAGAGCCGTGCCTCCCAGCGTCGGCCAGCCTTTCAGGATTGAGCCAGATTGAGCATTTCCTGTTTGTGTGCTATGAAGGGCCGCCTGATCGACCACGTTAAGAAGAAGGCCACGTCCCTGCAGAGGGTGACCTACCTGGTGTTTGACGAAGCCGACCGCATGTTCGACATGGGCTTCGGTGCGTAGGCGCCGCCGGTGCTTCAGCCGAGCTCGTCTCGAGACCGGCGCTCATTTCTGATTTGTGTTTCAGAGTATCAGGTCCGATCCATCGCCAGCCACGTCCGTCCTGACAGACAGAGTAAGCGTGCAGCGTCGGTTCGTTGTTGTTGGTGACACAAAATAAAACATTTTAAGACAATTCTTTTTTTTCCTCCCGGCAGCCCTTTTGTTCAGCGCTACTTTCCGGAAGAAGATTGAGAGGCTGGCCAGGGACATATTGGTGGATCCTATTCGTGTGGTGCAGGGCGACATTGGCGAGGTGTGTGTGTATCTGTGTGTGTGACATGTTAGCTGAAACCGTACACAAATCTGGTGAGAGCTTCACTAAATTGAGAGAAGTTTCTGAAATATGTTGACGCTTGCAGGACTGAATGCGTGTTTCAGGTGTTTTTGACACTTCTTTGATCAGGCCAACGAAGACGTGACCCAGGTGGTGGAGATGCTGCTCAGCGGTTCGGACAAATGGTCGTGGCTGACCCGCCGGCTGGTCGAGTTCACCTCCTCCGGATCGGTCCTGATTTTCGTCACCAAGAAGACAAACTCGGAAGAACTGGCCGCTAACCTGACCCAGGAAGGTTACAGCCTGGGCCTCCTGCACGGAGACATGGACCAGAGCGAGAGGAACAAGGTCATCAGCGACTTCAAGAAGAACAACATGCCGGTTCTGGTGGCCACAGACGTAGCTGGTGCGTAGAAAACGGAACTTGCCGAGTTCCATCTCTCGGCTTGCTCTCGCTTATCGTTTCGGTTCTTTTTCAGCTCGTGGTCTGGACATCCCATCCATCCGCACCGTCATCAACTACGATGTTGCACGCGACATCGACACGCATACCCACCGGATTGGGCGAACGGGTCGCGCCGGTGAGAAGGGCGTGGCTTACACGCTCCTCACAAATAAGGACTCCACGTTCGCCGGCGACCTTGTGAGAAATCTAGAGGGAGCTAACCAAGCGGTCTCCAAGGAGCTGATGGATTTAGCCATGCAGGTGAGAACGGCGGAGAATCGCGCCTGTCGAGTGAACGTGCTGGTTCTAGGAGCTTCAAGGGTTCGAGAGCTTCACGTTCTTTGTTTTTTCCCCAGAATCCCTGGTTCAGGAAATCTCGATTTAAGGCTGGGAAAGGGAAGAGGCTGCATATTGGTGGAGGTGGTCTTGGTTACAAAGAAAGACCTGGTCTGGGGGCTGAAAGTTCTGTGAGTTGTCACTTTAGTGTGTTACAAATGTCCCAAATCGACGACCTTGAACCCCAGATTAACCCTGTAAATTTGGGTTTTTTGTGCAGGAACGCAGCAGCAGCAGCGGCTTTTTGCCCTCCAGCTATGAGAGCTACAGCAAACCAACCACCGGGGCTCTGGGGGAACGTGTGAACGCCATGAGACAAGCTTTCCAGGTAGAACTCTCTCTGTTTTCGCTGTTCTGTTCAGGCGTTCAGAGACATCTTTAAGGTGTCTAGAGGATTTGAGCTGTAAAGGTGATTGTGTTCATTCAGAACGTCTTGGTGGCTGTTTTTTAGGCTCAGTATAAGAGCAGCTTTGTGGCTGCGTCCGGTTACCCTCCGAAGCTCAGCATGAAGACCAACAGCACATCTGGCTGGACCAGCGCCGGCAGCCTGAGCTCTGTGCCGACAGAGCCCCCCGGCGGTTCCGTTCGGGGCCAGGGTATCACCATGCTGGGCTTCACCAGCGCTGGTTCTCTGAGCTCGGTGCCCAGCGGTCCGAGCGGCCCGCAGCACAGCTCGCACGCGGAGGACCGGGGGCGCCACGGCGACGGTCATCACCACCAGCACAGCGACAGGAGTGACAGACACAGCAGAGATGATCACCACGGGGACAGGGAGCGCCACGGGGACAGGGAGCGGGAGCGCCACAGCGACCGGGACCGCCACAGCAGCAGCCGCCACAGCGACAGCCGGAACGGGGATGGAAGAAGGGACAGGGATGACCGGAAGAGTGAGAGGGATGGGGGGGATAGAGATGATAGCTTCGCTGTCCCAGAACCACCGAAGCGTAGAAAGAGCAGGTGGGACAACTAAGAAACTCGCCAGGAGGGTGACGTCTGCGCCCCGCAGTTCTGTTAGGATAGCAGGTCACGCCAGAGGCTGACAGAACAGGACTGAGAAATTAGACCGAGCCTCCTGCCCGGACGGCCCGGACCTTCTGTCAGGACTGCGTGCGACAGGTCAGAGAGCGCCGCTGTACATACCCCATCGGGACTGTTTCTAAGGCAGTTTGTTCGGCCATTACAGCTGTAACCCTGCTTCATTCGAGGGCCTGAAACTCTTGTGTTTGCAAACCTGTCGCTTTATTTGTATGTTTGCCAAGCGTGTGTGCATTTACATGCTCTCCACAGCTCACTTTTAGGATTATCTCACTTCTCAAGGCCCCGCGTGATGGTTGTCGCATTTAATTCAAGAACTTCGGATAGCTGTTTGTGTCTCGTATTGCGGTTTTTAGTCAAAGTGCCTTTGATTGGCATTTAGTCTCGTTACGCTTTTGAAATGTTGTTTTGAAGCAAATGTATTTGTACAAGGAGAAATCTGAGCATTTATCCCTAGGAGATGTTATGTTTTGATTAAACAGACTTCATTTGGCATCAATGTCTGCTTACTACAGAGAACTGCGGCGCATTACACACTAAAAATATCTGTGTATCACCTTGGGCTGCTTCATCTGGACAAATTATTCACACTTAAAACGTTAATTGTGGCGTAAAAGACAAACTGTGAACAAACTGTTCTCCAGTGTGACCACAGGAGGGCAGCAACCACCCACTGAATATCACAATTACAATCTACATCCTTTCGATGATCATTCAGCCTTCCTATATGTTTACATTTGGGGGGGTAACTGCTGCAATTTAGCGCAAATTGACACTTCGCAGTTGCACCTCCAGCACCAAAATAACGCAAAAATATAAAAGTGTCGAGTTGTCCTCGATGACACAGTCACAGAGGAACCCTAAATACTACCCACAGTATCTACAAATGAAATAATTTACAAGATGGCAAACAATAGCGACATTGTCTCGTCAGTGCCCTCAAAAACGGTAAAAAAAAAACAAGAAAATTGTTGAACTAAAGTCCGGCAGCCTTTGCGCTGCAGCGCCTCGGTGGCTGGTTTGTCCGACGGTCCCTGAACACACCAGGAGCAGCCGGGCAGCCAATAGCGCGCGAGCTCCTGTCGGGAGAGAAAAAAGAAAGGTTCGGTTGAAAACGGGCGAGCAGCGAAGCGGCGGGGAGAGACTCACCGGCACCGGGGCCAGCGTCCACAACAAAGCCTCCCGTAGACGCGAGTGAGAGGGCGGAGATCTTCCTCCAGCAGCCGAGTCAAGTGCGCTTTCAAGCCCGTGTGCCGTAGACGACAAGCGCAGATGGTGAGTGTGCGTTTGTTTTTGATGCCCGTGTGCGCCTGCGGGCTCCCTCCGCCGCCTCGCTGCTCCTTTTTGTGAGGGGAGGTGAGGTGATGATGTCTGGGGCTGCGGGCTTAGCCGAACCCGAGCCCGGCGCCGGTGCAGAGCCACAGCCCGGGTCGGGTGGAGATCCATCGGATAGGTGGAGGCGGCTTGGGTCGGTCTCAAATATCACGGGGATTTGAACACCCTCCGCCGCCGATGCTAATAACGACCCGCTGCCACTGTTTACTGATTAGCTAGCCCGCTGGCTAATTATTGTGGTTATACCCGGGTGCTTTGCACACCCACAGAACCGTTCCACATCTTGCAATATGATTTGGAACAAATTGAAACGTTTTCGCGTCTCGCCGGTGGAAACACTTTTGTGGTTTTCATTGGTGTAGTGTGGTTTTGTTTAAGCAGCAGTTTACAGCCATGGAAGCTTTTCCTTTCTTCCCTTCATTTATTCTTTCTTTAGTGTGTTACTCTGTTATAAAGGGTGTAATACGGGTCTAAAACTGCAGTGTTACGTAAAGTACAGCAAGCATGTGCAGTGACAGTAAAGATCCAGAAAAGCCTGTGGTGTCGACAGACCTGCAGGTTTGGGGCGGATCGGTTCTGACGGGGGCAGGTTTTGATGTTCCTGGTATTTTAAGGACCATCCTTCACCCCAGGTGGAGAAAGAACCACGCTGCAGACTTGCTATTGTCATTGTTGTTGCCCCCCCCCCCCCCCTAAATGTTCACCTTAACGGTCATTTCATGCAACTTGGTGGCCAGAAATGCTTCCAGCTGCTTTGGATTATCCGAAGTAATCAGGTCAAGGTTTCTGGAAAGCTGCTGAGTTGCTGAAAACTCCGTGTGCCCGTTTGGTGCCCGTAACCGAGGAGAATTAGACGATCGCCCGAGCGTGACACCAACTGGGCGAGAGGTCGAACCCGGCACCACCCTCGCTCCCACTTTGTGGCCGGTGCTGTTGTGTGGTGGACAAATCGCTGCGCGCTCTGGTGAACGCACCCCTGGCACGGCACAGTCCCAGCAGCCCGACAGTCATCACAGCCCCGGCATATGGCGGCGAGGCTTAAGTAAGCACGGGCTCATTTTCATTTCCTGTCGCGGCCTGACTGCTCAGCGTCTGAGGCGACGGGCCCACGCCCGGCTCTGCCTCAGGGACTCATCCTGCAGGGCTTCAGGGGCCGCCGCCGCGACTTGGCCCCTTCCAGGAACGTCAAAACGAGGCAAAATCCGACCGTTCAGAGCCACACTAATGGCGCCATATGCTAGTTTGTCAAACAATGCCGCAAAAACCTGATTTTCTGGCCAGACAGACAGAAGTGCCATATGCTGGGAGGGGGAGAGTTCAGGCTGAAGAATATTAAAATAGGCTGTAAACAGGTCCGCTCGAACGAGCTGTGATAATCTGAGCTGCAGCTGCGTGCTTTCACTAATAATATCCTCCATTTTGCATTAAGGGTTGTCAATTACACCTAAGTCACCCGTTTGGGTCGTAATAAACGATCCATCTGTTTATATTCCGGTGTTATTACAAAGTTAAGACGTCGTTCGGAGCACTTTGGGAGTGTTTCACCAACTCTGAAGGTGTCAATTTGAAATAATTGAAGGACTGTTCTGGAGAAAATGTCTACGTTATGAATGTGTTGTGTATCGGAGCGCATATTTAGCAGGACAAGGCTTGTTTTCCCAAATTCCTGCCCCGGAGGCGGATTTCTCTGTGAAACATTCCCTTCTTTTTGGGTCCACGATAACATCTGAGCGGCCCCGGAGCTCCAGGCTCTTTCTGCTGTCAGTGGGGCGCAGGGAGCACAAACATCTCCCCTCATCGAGTCAACACAGGCCGCATATTTTAACCACCTTCCTTCACGGATGAGCGCTTTGATGGTTTGTAGTTTGGAGACGCCGCAATAAAACCTGCAGAAATGACGAGTGTTTCAGAACCGGACAGGTTCGGTCCATCCGCCGGACAGAGACGAGCCTCTGATAAAGACCCGTCTCCTCGTGGCGGACTCCCATCTGCACTGGGAGATTTAAAGGTTCCCACGGGTGTACCGGCGTGTCCAGCGGTCCCCGATGGTCATTTTGTCCTGAGCTACGAGCGTCTGTTGTAACTTATGATTGACGGGTCGAGGGAGCGCGTAGATGTTGCCGCTGCAGCTGTTCAGCATCTGGATCGCTGCCTCGGCCTGCTCGTGTTAGCCCTGAAACGCACTGGAACCGGACCGGAAGATGGGCTTTGTTATTGGAATCTGACGGCCGTTCGGAGACTGTTTCCACGGCGACAGATGTTTAATTCCAGGTTCACAGCCTTTGATCCGCAGCTGCCACCGAAGGACGAGGCGCTTTGTGGGTCTGTCCCAAACGGGCCTCAGAAGAAGCGAGTCTCGTCTTTGGGTCGGAATGGGAAACGCCATCCTCGGATCCTCCTCTGTCTGCGTGGAAGGTGGACGCGGTCCCGGGGGGGCGGGGGGGGGGGGGGGGGCAGTAACGGTCTGAGTGTTTGTCAAGATCGGGAGAGGTTCCGTATCCGGTTACACGCTGCTGGGACGGAACGTGACGGTGCGGATCACCGGGAGAGGAAAGATGGCGGCTCGCTCCCGTTTCGCTCTGCATTATACATGCGATCAATAAAGCCTTGGCTCCCGACCCCGACCCGAATCGAACCGCGGGTTCCACATGAATTCAGAGAGGGGGAAAAGGTCACACGCACGGGCGCGTGTGCAACCCCCCCGGGTTCGGGGGTGGTTGCTGTGCGGTCGGGGTCGAACCTGCGTTGCATTGAAATGGTCCCTTGTGTGAAAGTGGTCTTTGTTGGGCCCGCTTGGCGCTCCAGCTGGCTGGAGCGGCCCGCCGCACCACGAGCCGTCTTTCTGCGCTCACATTGGGCACTTTGTTCCGCGGCGGCGTCTCCCACCTCATCCGAACCCAGCTCAAAACCGCCCGGCTGGTTTATACGGGCCCGACAGGGGTCGGCCGCCTGGGACTGGGAGGAGACTCCGATAAGTCTTTAACTACCTCTGTCAGACAGGACGGAGGAAGTCAGGCGTGTCACAACTTCCTGCTACAATCAGGCTGTTTGTGGTAAACGTCGAGTTTTGTGTACTTATAAGGCAAAAACGCACAAGGTGGCACAAGTGTGTGCGCGGACTTGAGCGCGGCTGTCTGAGTTCTTGTGCTTGGAATGCACCTCCTAACATGGTAACACAACTCACTCCAGCCAATATTCCATTTTAGGCATCACGCTGTGAAATATTTCAAGCCTTTGACAGCAGGAAGATCAGCTTTTGTGCCGCAAAACAGCAGCAGGAAGTGGTTTCTGCTCAGAGGCGTGCGCGCTTGTCTGCTAGCTAGCATCAGCATGGGAGCGTTGCTCAAGAGGAGTCGGGGATGAAGAGCTCTGCCGTGCGATTGCATCTGCAGGAAGCGGCGTGGCCGCGCCGTTGATGAGCCAGTTATTTCCAAAGCGTGGGTCATCGGGGTGACCACGCCCTGGCAGCGCCACCTGCTGTCAGAGGCAACGCCGATGATGAGGAGGATGACGATGTGGAGCCTTCGCCAGTCGTTTACTCTAAAAGAAATCTCCCACAGACGGACATTCTGTGGCGCCATCGTCCTTCTCATCAAGCCTTACTTCCTTTTGCAAGTTAATAAGTTTAAGCATTTCTTGCTTACGAAGCTGGACATTTTTGCAAGCCAGCGCTAGCAGAGCTGCGATACCCCCCCCCCCCCACACACACACGCACACACACGCACACACACAGACTACTTCCTCCATCTCCAGCCAAAGGGCCTTACATAAGAGGGTTTCAGCAGAGTCTGCAGAGAACCTTTCCCCCAGCTCAACGGGGGCTGCCCTTCTTCCCTGCATACTAACGCTAGCATGCGTGGGACTACCTGTTAGCCCTGCTGATGTTGCTGCTGGAGACCCGCCAGAGTCCTCCAGACACCCTCAGCACCGCGGAGCTCTGCCCAGCCTCCCATAAACCTTCTTAGTGGGTTTTATACGAAGCTGTAATTAGCTACGACACCGGGCCCAAGACAAAGAGCATCCGAAAAGGTGTCACGGACACGCCGGGTTCTGGCGTTGAGTAACCTGGCGGCTGAGTCTGAGCGAGTTCAGTCCCACAGCTCGGCTCACATGACCAGACAGAAGGCACCTGATCCTCTCCCGAGGGTGCAGAGACAGATGGATGACATAGAAAAAGGTTGGGGAAAAAAGGAGACGGACTCCACTGAAAACACGCGAGGGATCCTCTTTCTTGATTTTGAGAGCCTTTTTTTTTGTCTTTACGGGGATTGAAATGATTTGTTTAAATGGAAAGTTTGCTTTTGTTTCTGCACACAGGACACCAGGAGCACCACTGACGAGAAGCCGGTCCAGCGATCTAAGGTAACTACGCCTCACACCAGCCGTCTGCACGCTTCTACAGAGCCTTTAGACTCAGGAGAAGGTTAAAACTGTTGCCCTCCACCTTCATGATGGAGAACCTTCATGACTGAGCTTAAACTGGCCGTGGAATTCTATTATAAACAGACTTGTGGCGATAGAATCCAGGCGCCCTGTAGCGCCCTCTGCTGGCCGTCTCCCGTAAGCGCTGGTGCCCCGGAGATGGGAGAGTCACAGCCATCTGAAGCGCGTTTAATCTGCATTTGTGCTCAGTCTTTCAGCTTCAAGACGCAAAAGGAACTGTGCACAGCATGTCAGAAGACCGTCTACCCGATGGAGAGATTGGTTGCCAACAAAATGGTCTTCCATGCCAACTGCTTCTGCTGCAAACACTGTAACGCCAAACTCAGGTAGGAGAGCCGCCTTCCCCTCCCCGCCCGCCCTCCTCTGGCTCTCTTGGTCACCCATTCCCGTCTCTCTCCGCAGTCTTGGCTCCTTTGCTGCCCTTCAGGGCGAGTTCTACTGCAAACCGCACTTTCAGCAGCTGTTCAAGAGCAAGGGCAACTACGACGAGGGCTTCGGACGCAAGCAGCACAAAGAGCTCTGGACCGCCAAGGAGACGGACACCATGACCAAGACGGCTTAATGACCTCGGCCCCGCTTCTTTTTCCTCCCAGCACCTCAGCACATCACACATTGTGGGGCTCCGTTAAACCCCCCCCACACGCTCTCCTACAGATACACGCACAGCCAGACCCGTCGTTATCACAACTACTGAAATAATACTTGGGGATCTATTTTTTTTCACTTACATTCTGTTGTTATCTGGGTTTTTTCCCCCCCTAATGTTACTGTTAATTGGTATTCGATCGTGACCAAACGACTTCTCCAGCGCGGGGGCTGGAACGATAAAGTCACTTTTTTTTTTTTTTTAGTTTAGTTTTTTTTTTTTTTTTATAAATTTGCACCCTTTTTGTCGAAAACGTAACCGTACGCTCCGGCAGACATATCAGAGGGGTCGTGCAGTGTCCGTGTGTTGCACTGGAGTGTACACTCAGGTCAGTTTCTACCCAGTTTTTAATAAAACGTACGTAGTTTTAGTTGCGTTTCACAACACACACACCACCCCCCCCCCAAAAAAACAGTCCTTAGTGTTCTGACTTTGTCAGTTTTCATGTATTTGAGGAGCAAACCGGGTACAGAGTACTGTAACAGCACCGCACACACCAACAACTCACCTCTGCTGGTTTTATGTCTTCATTGATTCTCGTTTGTCTTGTTTTAATTTTAAATTTCCCCCCCCCCCTCGTTGTCGACCACTTTGAGTCTTGTGGTTGCACTTGGGGGGGGGGGCGGCTGGGTCTTTAAAGCCTTATCTTTTGACTGTACTTGATATTTTGTGTTGTGAATCGGTCTCTCACTTTTTTCAGAATCACTTTTTAAAGGTTTTTTAAAGCACATGAGTTTGTCTTTGACTCTTTGAGCTGAGATTTCCCAGATTGTGTTTTGTATCGTGTCTGTAATAATAGAGTGTAGTCTGTGATTAGTGACCCCACCACCCCACCCCCACCCCCCACTCGCCTCGCACCGCACGTCAGGCCGTCGATCACAGGGAAAAGCGGGGCCTCGTCCGTAAACATCCTTTAATCCCCCCGTACGAAGCGCTTTAGGAGCAGCCCCTAAATGTTCCAGTTGCGTCTGTGTCAGAAAGGAAGGTGTTTACGAGTGGAGCCTCGCACAGTTTCGCTCCGACGTTTCACGCTCCTCGGCTGGTCGCGTCTTGTGAGGATTTTCATCTGCGTTTTCTTCGTCTGCCAAGCCGGATGGTTGTGGCGGAGAACACCCAGTGGCTTGTTCTCTCTTGTCCAGTAAATCTGGCCTGATTTCGCTGTGAAACCCAACTTTGTGTTGTTCTAATCCCGCTCGTTCCCCAGCTGTTAGCACGTGGACCTATTCCTTAAAGTTCCAATCACAGCAGGTATTTAGATCCCAGTCCAGAGCCCCTCCTGGTTTCATTTTGACTGTAGAATCAACTGTGAATGCAAAGCTAAAACGTTTTGGGGCACGTCTGCATAGCGCCGAGACGCCACTAACTCGGGAACGCCGCTTCTGTGAGTGAGAGGTTGCAAAATAAGGAGCAAAACTCGATAAAGAGAAGCCTTACAAAAATACTTTTCCCAAACAAGATAATTGAGTCCAGCTCGCGTCCTAGCATCCTAACCATATTATCGCATCAAAAAGCTGTATTTGACAATGTGAATCTGGCATTTAACAAAGGTTGCGTCTCTTTAAACTCAGCAATGGCCTGTTGTGTCCAGAAACGCTGTCTTTGTCGCTCTCTGTTAGCAGTTTGTCAAGGCCTAAATTACAAAGGAGCTACCGTTGACACTGGTGCCAAGTGGCTCAGGTGAATGATGGCATTGTAAAGTTTTAAATGTAAAACCTGTGCGTCATTTCATTTCCATGCTATACTTGATGTGAACTTGACTTTTCAATGGTACTGTCACTGAGACCTTTTAAATGTATGCATCTTGAAAATGTATCCTGTATTTAAAGACTTGACCTGTGTATTGAGGTGGCCTTACAGCAAAAGAACGCTCGGACTGTGTGTGTACAGTCTTTCTCCTCTCTTCTCTCTGTTTGCTGGTTTTTGGTATGGATGTCCAACAGTTTCAAAAGTAAGAGCCCCCCCCCTTTTATGCCAATTTTCACTATCATGCATTTTCCTGTTTTTTCATTATTTTTACATGCCTTTTGAGGGGGAAAAAAAATAAAACGCTGGTGTTGATTTAACGGGTGTCTGTCAAAGATTGTTTCACTTATTCATGATACAGAATAACATGACATATTTTTAATTCAGAATTAGATATTACTGTAGATAAAGAGTTCACGGAGCCGTAAAAATCGTCGCCTATTTTCCGATTGTTAGTGAAGGCAGCATAACTCCGACCCTACGTCACATTTGGCCCGCCCACTAATATGCGCGCTCCCGCAGAAAGACTTCGACCGAGTAACAGCGCGTCCCCGTAGATCCACTGCACATTCTGATAAGTTTGGCGATCGGAAAACCGTCGGGAATCGATCCCGTTCATGACAGGAACACCTGAGTGCCGCTGGGACCTGTGGACAAGGTGGACACCACATTTGAGACACATTTGGACACTTGTTGGAGCCACCAAAGCGGGTTCCGGTGTCGATATTCTTTCTGTCAGGAAGTTTGACGTTTTCGGCCGAATTTGATCTCTTTTCTCACACTGTTTTGGTCGGACAAAGCCGCCGCCGTGGAACCCGTTCCTGGGGAAGACTCTTCTGGGACGGTCCCCCTCCGGGGACAGAAATGCAGCCATCAAAATCTCAAAGTTGACCCTCGATGGAGTTCATCTGGCGCCGGTTAACCGACGGAGCGAGTGCGCGTAAAAAGGGACACTCGGTGTGATATTTGTTCTCCAAAGTCATCATGTGGCCCTGAATCACGTCTCCTGCGTTGTCCTGGACGCGCGCACAGATGTGTCATGTTGCTGCTGCAGCCCGCTCTTGACAGTGGACATTTTCTCCCTTCAGGTTTTTTGGACCAACACCTGGCAACGGAGGACGGGGAGTCAAACTCGCAACCCCAACGGGAAGACCGTGGGTCACAACCACCCCAACCCCGCGTTTTGCCGCTCCTCTCGGACACGGATGGCTTTCACGCACAGCGCTGATCCCGCACTCCCCTGGGGAGTTTTGCTCGCTGCGTGACGCGGTTAAAATGTGAGATTTCCAAAGAGCCCCGAGTGTCTTTGGCCCCCCCGCAGCGTCTTTGGCCCCCCCGCAGCAGCGGTGTGATGTAGTTTTTATCATTTTTCCCCCATTGGAACATTTTCTCTGCTCAGCTCGCCTCTCTGCTGTGACCGGATCTGGTTTTTTTTTAAATATCCCGGAAACTCTCTGTTGTTTTAAAAGCCCTTTTATCAAAACAGAGCACCTGGTACCTGGGCGGAGGGGCCGGGGGGGTCAGCCCCGCCATGGCGACCCCTCACTCGCGCGCGTGCACTCTCGCGCTGTGGCGCGAGGACTGAACGATGGACGTCAGCGGCGGCCTCTGCGTCATCCCTGCAGAACGGTGACCCGCGCGGGCCGCACGCGGAGAAGGTGAGGCAGGTGAGGGTGCACGTGACAGGAGGTGAGAGGTGAGATGTTCAGCTGTCGCCCACGTGCACGGGCTGATAGTGAGTGCTACGCTTTTAATATCGGGTTAAAGCCTGATTTCAATGTTTTATGTTCACGGAAACGTGCAGTTTAACTAAGGAATTCTTTAGTAAATAAGCTTGTTGTGGGGAGGGAGATGCTCCGGTGTGCAACTGTCTCCCTGACCCACCTCCAGCTGGGGGGGGTTCTGGTGGTCCTGCCCCAGGGGAGCTCACCTCTGGGGGGGTCGTGCAGCCTCGTGCAGGGATGAGGTGGTTTCCTGTGCACCTGAACCAGGAGGGGCGTGAGGTCAGGGGGGAAGGGGGGGGGGGGGGGCTTTGCGAGTCCAGACGTATCTGTGGCCAAAGATGGAGTAAGAACCGTGGCTGGGAAAAACAGCCTCAGACTAAACACCTCTGAGAGCAGACGGAGGGGAGAGGGGGGAGGAAAATCCATGTAAATCCCGCAAGTCCTGGAAATGCGATACAAGGAAAATAGCGCCGGCGCAGCTGACGGGACTGGACCCGAGAAGTGCAGCCTCCTTCTCCGGGGAATTCTCCACATTCCACCTGGGAGGCAATTAAAATCGGGAGAGAGTAAAGTGTGTGTGTGGGGGGGGGGGGTTGTTGACTGCCTGGACCTCGTGAGCTGCCCCCCCCCCCCCCTTGTGGGTGAAGCTGTGCGAGCGGAGGGAAAATAAGCCCTGATTTACATCAAGTGTTGGGGGAATTTTCAGTCCAGGAGTCGTGTTCAGGCCCTTTTGAACCGGTGGGAAGGCCGGCGGTCTTTGGCACCGAGAGCTGCAACATTCTGCCAAACGCCGACGGACATGCCTGGCATTCCTGTGGGTGATCATTACCCAGAAACCCACGCGGCCAGCGCGCCGCCTCAGGTGCCTGTTCCACGTTCCTCTGCGCTCGCACCTCCAGCCAGGCCGCAGAAACTCTTCCGTCTGACGCCGCTGATGTTATTCCTCCTGATGTTCGACGTCCCTTTCAGTCCGGAGCAGAGGCGGCGGCTTTGATAAGCATCAAGGTGAAACCGCGCAGGCTGGCGGAGGACACGACCATCAGCCCGGAGCGGATCCCAGAGTGGGATTTCCAGAGTAAACAGGAGACCTGGCTGGGATTTGACCCGTTACTCACCTCAGTTTAACGCGTTTTGACCCACCGGCGTATTAATACAAAATTAGGGGAGGAAATGCCAGAGTTTATTATTTGCTGTTGAGGCCTCAGAGCAGAAATAATAATATTGCCGTCCTGGCGTCAACAGCGGAGCTTGGATTTCAGCCGTTCCCGATCCCGGCGCGCACGTCCTCGCTGGGATCTTTCTGCCCGTCTCTTTATTATTGCATTAGAACTGTCTGAAACCAGCCAGCTGGACAGAGTGTGAGGAGAGCGTCCGTCTCCTGGTTCCGAGGCCGCCTCACGCTGCGGTGGCCGGGTAGCTGTGTCGGCACCATCTGGGTCCATATTCACATCCTTTCTGCTCTGTCTCCAGGCCAAAATATAAGAATAAACAGTGGAAAACTGGTAATTACAGGCCTTTTCTTATCTTTCATTGACATCTCCCCCCCCCCACCCCCCACCAACAGGCGGCCGGAGGGTTGCACAAGAAGTTTCCCAAGACTGATCACGTGCACACAAGCGCCTCCACAATGAGTGAGTCCTGCACACGCCTTCAGAGCGCTGACACAACTCGCTGGCACCAGGGGCCAGAGCCCGGGCCGGTCCAGGTGCCGCCGGCTCGGGGGCACAAGGGTCTGGTTCTCCCCGCTGTGCGTTGCCCCTCTGGCCCCTCCAGACCCGGTCAGGGTCCCTAATTGTGTGTTTTCCAACCCCAGATGAGAGGCAGGCTCTCCACTCCATCATGAAGGACCTGGTGGCCCTCCAGATGACGCGGCGCCAGCCTGTAGCGCCGTACGACAGCAGCAAACCCAAGAGCGCGACCCAGGCCAACAGACAGGTGCGCTTGAGCTGCTCGCAGGTCCGAACCAGCCCGGGGATGATGGGGCGGGGGAGCAGGGGTGGGGGTTGTTGGGTTTGGGGTGGGGTTTTTTTTGCTGCGTAGCTCAAACATCTTGGTTCCACATGCAAGCGCAGGTTTTCTGGAAGGGTTCTTGGATCTAAACGTCTGAAGTCAGCAGGGCAGTTCTGAAAAAAACGAAAACATCCCACAAAGGCGTCCGAGTCCAACGCTCATCCATTCTCGTCCTCTCTGTGGAAGGGGGAGGTTGAAAAACACCTCCTGGTCCCGCCAACATAATATCTGAACTAATATCTTGGACAAAACGCTCTAAACGCGAATCTCACCGGCACGTTTCCTTCACCAGGTCCCGTTAGCGTCGGTTTTGGATGAGCGTTGGACGGGATGAGGACAGAAAACCCAGAACTGGGGGGCCCATTTTTAGCTGCGTGCGGTTCCTTCACCTAGCCGGCACATTTAGCTCATTTAGCACGATGACAGATGGATCCCAAAGATAGACGCCACATCTGAAATGTATTAAATCCAGTTATTTCTGCCTCCTCGACCAAAAACGCGTCCCCCTCCCACCCGCCCTCACGTGTGGAGCGGCGGCCTCCTTCCCCATCACACTAACTCTTTCTTTTTTTGCCCCCCCCCCCCTCAGGATGACGTCAGGATCAAGTTCGAGCTCTCAGGCGAGAGGAGGTGAGTCCAACATATGCTCGCGTCTTTGCTCCGGCGCTCCCGGTGAGACCGGAGCGGCCGGGAGCTGTGTTCAGCTCTCCGTTGGTGGTATGTGAGAACGGAAGGGGAGGTGCCCCCGGTGGAATCTGCGCGGACAAACACCTCCTCGTGCTTTTGCTGGCACCTGTGCGCGGGACTCGGGCGGGGCTCCGGCTGCAGACGCCTCACCCTCCGCCCGTCTGCCTGCTTTGTGCGCAGGATCCTGATGTTCGGGCGACCGGTGCAGTTCGAGGAAGTCCGACAGAAGGTGGAGACGGTCTTCGGGCAGCAGCTGGACCTGCACTACATGAATAACGAGGTAACGCTGCTGTTTGACCGACCGTTGGGGCCTCTGCCCCCCGAAAACTAATCGCTAATAAACGAAAACCCCCCTGGCCAACTGTGTGGACGCCGTCTCCCAGTTGTCCATCCCTGTGCGAGGTCAGGACGACTTGGACAAGGCCGTCGACCTGTTGGACCGGAGCTCGAACATGAAGAGCATTAAGATCCTGCTGCTCGCTCAGGAGAACAGCAACGTGAGACGCACACCGACGCGCACGTTTCAGAAGCCCCCCCACGTCCCGCTGACCCCTCCTTTCGTGTCCTCTCCCCAGCTGCAGGCGTCTTCCCCCACGCATCGCGCCACGTGCAAGCCTCTGAGGATCCGGCCCTCCCAGTCCACCGGCGACGTTAGCTCGCCGTACCAGTCCTCCGAGCCCAGGGGGCGCCACCTATCCGCTGGTGCGCACCGACTCTGCTGTTTCCAGCTAATTCAAACAATTAGCTTTGGTCAAAATCCTTCAAATAATTGCTCACCAGTGGCCTCGATCATTCCCTCGGACTCTCCATCCATTTTATTGCTCTCTCTTTCTGGCTGTTCTTTCCTTGGCTTCCCTTTTTTGCTCCGGGTCCTCTTCCTTTTCCTGTTCGCCATCACTACACGATGCCTGCTGGACAGCAGCCAATCAGATTACAGCAGGCTATTAGCGGCGGAGCAGTGGCCTGCTCGAGGTTTTTTTTTTCCTCCCTGGAGCCGAATATCACCAGGAGGCCTCTTAGAGCTGGAGAGCAGCAGCCAGTAAATATTGAAACCAGATTTGAGTCATTGTTGCCTTCAGGGAAAAGAATCAGCACTTTTCTGTTTCAGAGCCGTTTTTCTGAGTTAAGTTTAATATTATCCTTTGCGGTTATGATGTTTGTGTGTGTTTTAGTTTACGGGCCTCTTTGGGTTCCACGCTTTTTATGTTTTCAATGTTTGTCCGCGCCGCCCGTCCAATCCCAGGTTCCCAGAACGCGGGCCGCAGCTCGCCGCCTCCCGGCTACGTGCCCGACCGGCAGCAGAGGATCGCCCGCCAGGGTTCGTACACCAGCATCAACAGCGAGGGAGAATTCATCCCTGAGACCAGCGATCAGTGTGTGAGTCAGCGCCCCGATATTAATGTGGAAAATCCATCCAAAAATAGGCAGCGTGTGATGACTGTCTTTCCGTTGCGTGTTTTCTTTGAGTGATTTGTAAAAAGGGCTCAACAAACACTTTAGCCAGTCATCATCAGGTTACCCGGACAACCAAACCTCTGTCAGAATAACAGCATTCCCGTGCTTTACTTCCCACCCTTCGCAGGTGCTGGATCCCTGGAGCAGTGCGGAGAACTCCGTCTCTGGAAGCTGTCAGTCTCTGGACAGCAGCTCAGACAGGTGAGACACGGCCAGGGCGTCTCTGTCCACACCCGTCCTCCTTTCAGCAGGTTCTTCTGTCCTGTAGAGAAGACGACGTGTTATCGGCGTCACGGTTTCGTTCACACCTCCTCTTGCTTCTTCCTTTTCTTGCAGCCCTTCTCTGAGGAAGTCCCGCATGCACCGAGCCAAGAGTTACCCTGACAACCGCCAGGAGTTTTCAGGTGAGACGGGCGCACGTCCAACCACACGGTCCGCTGTCCGTTCAAAAACCCCCGCTGAGTTTTGGATGTTTCCTGGCCGGGCGTTTCAGACAGGGAGAATCACGCGTACGACAGGGTAGCGGGAAAGGGAGGAACCTATCCCCGTAGATACCACGTCTCTCTGCACCACAAGGACCTCAGCGAGGGTAGGGCTCGCCCTCCTCTCCTCTCCTCATCCTCTCCTCCGCCATCCTCCCTTTTTCATTCCTGCTTCCTTTACTTCAGGCCGTAGAACCTTTCCACGCATCCGTCGGCCTCAGGGGAACCTCTTCACCCTGGTGCCGTCCCGCCGCTCGCTCAACGGCAGCGAGGAGAGCCTCGGCAGCTGGCAGCTGGTCGACGCTCAGGGCAGGCTCCGCCCCCAAGAGCGCTCCGTGGCGCACAAGTGTGAGCATTGATGTCGGTGCAGGTTATTAGCGCCGTAATAAGTGACGCTAACCAGCAGCCGGTCGCGTGTTGTTTTCCAGCACCCAGCGCTCCCATGACGTGGCGGCGAGGGAAGCTCCTGGGCCAGGGCGCGTTCGGCCGCGTCTACCTGTGCTACGACGTGGATACGGGTAGAGAACTGGCCGCCAAGCAGGTCCAGTTTGACCCGGAGAGTCCTGAGACGAGTAAGGTGAGACGCTAAAATGGACAAAAAGCCCCTTTTGACCTTTTCTCTCCTCGAAACAGCTGTGAAAAGGTGCAAAATCGGAGTCCTTTCTTTGAACTTTCGAGCCCCTGGTAAATCTGAGAACGGGTTGTTTTGTCTTCCTCTTTTCCGCGGCCGTTGCTGCCGAGAGCACTTCCACTTTTTCCTCGGACGTAAAGCTGCTTGCGTCAGCGGCCAACTGTCGTTAAGTTGGCTGGAACTGCGGCGGAATAATAAAAACACAGCGGATGTTTCTGTGAGGACGTCGCTTCAGTTGCTCCCCGTGTTTATATTAGCTGATTGGTTCGGTCCAGATCGGCGCCGCTGCCCGGGACGACCTTACACAGCAGGGTTTTTATTTTCTTACAACATAAATAAAATAATCAAGGCGCAGGAAGGAAATCCAATAACTCAAGAAGCGTACTAGAAGGCTTTTACTTCCCCCTGTCAGCTCCGCTCTCCTTCACTTTAATGTCTTTTCCTGTCGTCTGCCGAGCAAGGCTGCGCCGTCACTTCCTGTTTCTGAAAGGAGCCAAATGTTTTCGGGGAGGAGGGGTGGCGGCGGCGGCGGCGGTGGGGGGGGGGGAGGAACGGCGGGTCAGGGCCTCCGTCGCCCCTCCGTGCTCACGCCACTGTAGCAGATGTAAATCAGCTGTTGTTTGTCATGAAGTGGTTTCTGTTCCCTGTCGGGAATTCCTCGCTCGTCCTCCGCCCTCTGATGTGGCCTCGCTCTCTAACACACACACGGATCCGGCTTTGGATGCCACTTTTGAGAATTTAGCGACTTTCCCCTGTGTTTAAACCAAAAAACAACCCATCAAAAATGTGCGTTTGACACGTTTGCATCACCGGGTCGTTGCCCAACGTCTCCTCAGGAGGTCAGCGCTTTGGAGTGCGAGATCCAGCTGCTGAAAAACCTGCGCCACGAGCGCATCGTTCAGTACTACGGCTGTCTGAGGGACCACGCTGAGAAGACCCTCACCATCTTCATGGAGTACATGCCCGGGGTGGGTCTGCACGCCGCTGCTGCCGGTCACCGGACCCCTGTGGGAGGTGCTTTTGCCTAAAAGTTGCTTCTTTTCCAGGGTTCCGTCAAAGACCAGCTGAAGGCCTACGGTGCGCTGACGGAAAATGTGACCCGCAAGTACACGAGGCAGATCCTGGAAGGCATGTCCTACCTGCACAGCAACATGATCGTCCACAGGGACATCAAAGGTGGGTGGGGAGTGCCAGTTGTTGTCCCACCTGACGTGAGATCCCCCACTGATCTGTGGGAACGCTCTGTTCCAGGCGCCAACATCCTCCGGGACTCTGTGGGCAACGTGAAACTCGGAGATTTCGGTGCCAGCAAGAGGCTCCAGACCATCTGCATGTCTGGGACCGGCATCCGCTCCGTGACCGGCACCCCCTACTGGATGAGTCCGGAGGTGATCAGTGGAGAGGGCTACGGCAGGAAGGCTGATGTTTGGTAAGACCTGCAAAGTTCACAGATTAGGGAACAGGAGGTGTTGTAAAACCTGAGTGACTCAAGACAGTTAGCGCCAGAACGGGGCAGGTTCTCAGCCCGTGATGGAGGACGTGAACCTCCTAGTCAGGGGTGTTTATTTCAAACCCAATCCTGGTCTGACTGAGCTATCCTTGCAGGAGCCTGGGCTGCACGGTGGTGGAGATGTTGACTGAGAAGCCCCCGTGGGCTGAATACGAAGCCATGGCCGCCATATTCAAGATTGCCACCCAGCCCACCAACCCTCTGCTGCCCTCGCACGTCTCTGTGCAGGCGCGGGACTTCATGAGCTGCATTTTTGTGGAAGCCAAACACAGGCCGAGCGCCGAGGAGCTGCTGAGGCACTCGTTCTCTCAGATTCTGTGCTGAAAGCTGCCGCGTTCATGAACTTTAGTTGGCACAGTAGCCTCAGCTGCATCTGTAGCTTATATCCACCGTCATCCAAATGGCAGAAAAATAGATGTCAGTACTTTGTGAGAATAGGCGCTTCCAGAACTCGCCAGCAGGGGGCGCTAAAACACAGCGCTGGCTCCAAAGTCAATACTCCCAACACCACTTGTGTCTTCTTCTTCTGTGTTTACTGTAATTTGACGGTCAGTTATGCGTGTTTACTGACCATCATTTTCAAGGTTAAAGCAGGACTAAAACGCAGGAAACCAACTTACACGGATGGGATTGTCCATGTTTCTCCGTTTGATGTGGACCAAAGAATTTGCTGCCTTTAAACTCAAGTTTAGGTGTTTCTTGAAGCATTTCTGGCCATCGTGTTCAGGTTGGTGAGATGAAGCAGAGCAGCGTCGCGCTGAGAAGTCAGACTGATGTAAAGTAGCTCACAAACAGAAGCCTTTGGTTTGCCACTGCATGTACTCCAAGTATGCAATGCGCATTCTCGCCACTAGAGGCTGCTAAATCTTATATGCTGGACCTTTAAGTGTCAGACTAGGAGTGTCAAAGCTCCTTGAAGCCTTCAGATTTGATTTATTAAGCATCTGTTATAATCAAAATTGTCCTCTAGAAGCTTTACAGAATCCCAGGGCCTAACCCCCTACAAGCAAAGAAAAGCTCCCCTTTAACAGGGAGAAACCTTGAGCAGGACCAGGTTCCCATGGTGGGACCCTCCTGATGGTCCGCTGAGTAGAGAAGGAGGAGAAGGGGGAGGGCAGATAGAGGAGAGAACAGGCATAGATCATAACAAATATATTAATACCAACAAGCTGCCAGTATAATAAGTGGGTGGGTCAGGGGTCGGAGGTCAATGCACCGCGATGAGGTCGGTGATGCCTGTAGATGGAACAGAGCTGGTCCCTGATGACTTCCGTTTGTGGGTGAACCCAGGGGGCTTCAGGTGTCCCTCCAAACCACATCGTGCCTTGTTGCTCCCCAGTATTTATCTGCCAAAGAGGGCGATGAAGTCCCAGATCCACGTTCAGCTGTGGACTTGGTGAAAGTGAAGCGCGTGACGCTTCCTGCAAATCCAGATTAAATTAGCGAGCGAGCTGATTGATCACGAGGGTCCGACCCAAATATCGCTGAATGAGAAGCTTTAGATCAGCGAAGTTCAAGTCATCTTTGTGCGAAGTGAATGTTGTGAAGCTCGATTCGATTTTCTTTCATTTCAAATGTGAAATTTTTGTATTTATAGCCCCCATCTCCACCCCGGCTAGATTTTATAGGCATATATGAATCTATTTTTTATATTTAGTCGCTGAACGCAGCTGGTCTTGCACACGTTTCAGGACGGCGGCTTGTAAATGGCGAAATGTTGAGAAAGTTCACGCAGGAGACGGAGTCACCTGACAGAATCCTCCCACGTTAATCAACATTCTGGGAATGTGTGTGTTCCTGGGCGAGCGTGTGTGATCTCCAAACACACTGATTGGTTGCTGTCCGTGCCAAAGACCAGTGGGATTTAAGAGGTAGCTTTTCCAGCCGGACGACGACTTTGTTTATGGCAGGGTTCAGAACTGAAGCATTTCCAGCTGCAGCGCCTGATACCAAGACATGGTGGGAATCTCCATCCGATTTTAGGTTTAAAGAAGCAACGAAGGAACCCTGTGATAAACAAAAGAATACAGACTAGAGTAGAGATCTATATGTGACGGGACTTGCAGTGCAAAGTCTGATGTATGAAATTATTTTACAGGAGAAAAAAATATTTTTATTGACTCTTTTTTTACAGTATTACGCTGTGGATGTATCATTATACAGTATGGCCTTGCTCTAAAACAATTAAATTGTTTTTTAAAAAAAGCGGTCTCACGTGAACTTTAATGAATTGGACAGTTAATGATCGTTGGTGTTTCCTCTATTTTCACCCCCCCCCCCCCATGTAGGGCCTGACTGGGCCTTATGGGACCTTACTGGTCCCATTATAAACACAAGTACAACAAACAGGAAATATGAACACAAATAATATTATAAATACATAAACCTGTGAAATTTTGAAAGCGTCCACAAAAGCGACCATCTAAAATCAGGTTTTAATTTGGACTGGCTGTCCTGGCTCCTTCAGGGGGGGTCTGGTGGTAGCTGAGACATTCACGGCGGGGACTCTGCGTGGAAAATGTCAGCGCGGCGAACAGCGTTGCGCCGCCAGACCGAGCCGGAGGACGCGTTTCCTGGGCCGGAGACATTCCGCCTTTTCCCCTCCTCCACCTCCAGCGGAATAAACGGCCTCCCGGTGTCGTGAATCAGCCGTCGGCGTCGGCCCAGCAGCACAACCGGGCGGTTTGTCTGTGGATGTTTAATGTTTGGGGTCACATTACCTCAGTGACCAGATCTGAGGCAACGGCAGCCTTTGTTTGAAGCATGCACGGGGGCCAGGGCGCTAGCGTGGCCCTCGTGATGCAACCGAGCCTCCCGACCTCAGCGACGGAGCCTTTTGGATCAACAGAGCCGCGCCAGAGTCTCATTTAGCCTCTGCTGCTTTCTGCCATCCCATCACACTGGCTTTTATTCACTGTCCACCAGTCCCAACTGGTTTCCAGGTCCTGTGATTTCATGGCCCAGTAACAGTGAGCTCCTTTGTGTCCCACCGCTGCTGTGGATTTACCAGCTTAAGAAGGTCCCAGTTAAACGACTCCACCGCCCATTCTTTATCCACGCAACAATGAGGCTCATCCTGTCGCTTCTCTTTTCTCTGCATATTTTACTTTTGCTACCTCGTGTTTTATATCCCGCAGCCCTCTAAGGCCTCTAAACTCCCAGAATAGTTGTTATTCCGTCGAAGCTAACTCGCGGTATTGCTGTGAGACGGCTCTTACGGATGTGCCGCCAATACTTTTGTCGTAATAAACTTGGCGATACATCTCTCCGCCGCTTTTCATCCAAAGTCGGGCGGCACCGTCGGCTCTGCGGTTGCCCGGGTGATGGGTGAGCAGGCTTTTCTAACAAAGCCTCTGTCGGTCCTCCTGGCGTTCAGATGAAAGTCTGCAACCCCCCCCCCCCCTCCTTCCCGGCATCCCACTCAACTCTCCATCTGTCTTCTGGAGCCATCAGGCTGTCTGATTCTCGACAAAAACTCCTCCAGGACCTCCAAATTCTCTCAGAAAACATCCTTAAAATTCATTTTAAACGTCGAATGTGATGACGAATCTCAGTCCCGGGTCAAACCGGTTGAACACGGGTGACCACTTCCAACCTCACCGTGGTTAACATAGCAGCTACTTAAAGGTTTGTTGGCACCGTTCTTCAGAAACATCTATGTTCAAGAACCCAAGAATGCAAAGAACCATCATTTTTAATCCCTCATTAGGCCAAAGAGACGTCTGCTGTCCTTTTCTCCCAGTCAAGGCTGCAGCTTGTGGCTGTTTTTGTCTGAGGAGGTGTGTGGTCGGGGTGAATCGGTGGCTAGACCTTGTCACACATTCCTTTTTATTCAGATGGAACAGAAAAAGAGTCGGGAGGGGGGGAGCAAAAAGGGCTGAAAAGTAAGGGAGAGAGGGTGAGGGCAGTGGGGGGGGTTTGGGGGGGAGAAAGCCATTTGTAGCTGAGTGGACGAGCACAGACAATCCCTGGCACCCGGCTCCTGGAGAGTGACCCCTCTGCTCTCCCTCTTTGTCCCTTTCACTCCCTCCCTCCTCTCTGCTGCAACCCCCCACCCCCCGGTCCCAGCTTTGGACATTGGGGGGGCTTTGCCTGGCTCTATAAAAGCTCGGTCTGTGCCCAGAAACAGTTCCAGTCCCACCATGGAGAGTCAGCGGTTCCAGTCCTCGTACAGAAAGCGCTACGGGCCGCAGGTCTCGAGCAGCAGCGCCACACTCCGAATGGGGACCTTGTCTTCAAGCAGGAGCTCCTGGCATGGACCAGCTCGCAACCTCACCCACTCCAGCCCCATATCCCGCCTCTCCTTCAGCTCGCCCAGCGCCGCCCTGCTGCTGGGCAGCCTTGGGGACCGGCTGGACTTCTCTGCGGACACCCTGATGAAGGCCCAGTACAAGGAGACGCGCACCAACGAGAAAATGGAGATGATGGGCCTGAACGACCGTTTCGCCAGCTTCATAGAGAAGGTGCGTCTGCTGGAGCAGCAGAACAAGGTGCTGGTGACCGAGCTGAACCAGCTGAAGGGGAGAGAACCGAGCCGGCTGGGGGACATCTACCAGGGGGAGCTGAGGGAGCTGCGCACACAGGTGGACGGCCTGACCGCAGGCAAAGCCCGTCTGGAGATAGAGAGGGACAACCTGGCTGCAGACCTGGCCACGCTCAAGCAGAGGTAGGTGAACAGGTGGGGGCCAAGGGGCTCCGTCAGCGTCTGTTTGAACTTCTCACATGTCTGGAGCTTCGAGCATCTTGGAACTGCAGAAGCAGAATGAAACTATGATAAAGCCAGGTTTGAAAGGCAAAATTTTCCCATCTGAAATTCTTCTGAGATCAGAGCTTCAGTTTACTGACAGACGCGCTGCAGCAGCTTTGATCTAAAGCCTTTTGGCCAGAGAATAATATAAGTTTGGAATTCTCAGCACATTTATATGCAGATTTGTCTCTTTCTCTAATTTGCTGGAATGCAGACGGCTCTGCTCTGACCGGATCCCCCTTTACAAATTTGATCCCGGCTGAACCCCCCCTCCAGCCAGTGAATGTGAAGGAATGAGGCCAGCACAATGCCGCCGCCGCACAAAGGCGGGCCGGTCAGACAGGCAGATGTTTTCTTGTCCCTGATCCACGGAGAGACGCCGTAGCGCAAGGAGAAACGCTAATTATGAAGCCGTGCGCAGACTCGCTCACGTCAGATCTCCACTGCCGGTCATCTGAAAGGACCTGGAGGCCACGAGGGTCAGAGGTCACTTTGTGTGTTCTGCTGCTTCTCTTTGAGCTGCTCCTTTCACCAGAGTCATACAGATGTTACGCCCACTTCACAGCGCTCTGTGCGTGGAAGATGGATGACATTGGATGTGTGTGTGTGTGTGTGTGTGTGTGTGTGTGTGTGTGTGCGTGCGTGTGTGTGTGTGTGTGTGTGTGAACTCCGTCCTGTGGGAAAGGCCTCGGCCTGCTAGATTGAATTGACTGTGTAATGATGCAGAAGCCCTCAGCTGAGCCCCAAGGAGAGGAAAGGAGAGGAGAGGAGAGGAGAGGAGAGGAGAGGAGAGGAGAGGAGAGGAGAGGAGAGGAGAGGAGAGGAGAGGAGAGGAGAGGAGAGGAGAGGAGAGGAGAGGAGAGGAGAGGAGAGGAGAGGAGAGGAGGAGAGGAGAGGAGAGGAGAGGAGAGGAGAGGAGAGGAGAGGAGAGGAGAGGAGAGGAGAGGAGAGGAGAGGAGAGGAGAGGAGAGGAGGGGAGGGGAGGGGAGGGGGAGAGACACCCAAAACCCGATGGAACTCTTCAGCTGAGGCTGCGCGTTACTCAACATGATCAGTCGTGGCAGAAGAAGAAGAAACTGTTTGGATTGTTGTTTTCATTGGGGGTTTTTTCACATCTCATTCAATTTTGTTCTGGTTTCCTCAGGTTGCAGGAAGAGATTGGCCTCCGACAGGAAGCGGAGAACAACCTAAGTGCCTACAGACAGGTGAGACTTCCCCATGTAAACAGATATATTTCTCTGTCAAGCTCCGGTCTCTCGCCGATAAACAAAGGCTGAGATAAGGAGCCATAAACCGGAAATCTGTCTCTTTGCAAAGGACGTGGATGAGGCATCACTGAATCGGGTCCAGCTGGAGAGGAAGATCGATTCCCTGCAGGACGAGATCAACTTCCTGAAGAAGACTCATGATGAAGTAAGAGTACAACAAAGTGGAGGGCTCTTTCTAAGGTGTTCCACAGGCCCGCTGCATCACGGCGCCTCCTTCTTCCAGGAACTGCGTGAGTTACAGGAGCTGATCGCAGCCCAGCAGGTTCACGTGGACCTGGACGTGTCCAAACCGGACCTGACCGCTGCCCTGAGAGACATCAGGCTCCAGTACGAGACCGTGGCCTCGTCCAACATGCAGGAGACGGAGGAGTGGTACCGATCCAAGGTGGGGAGAGGCGGACTCCGGCGGTCGTCCCTCTGAGGAGGCCGCGACGTTCTCACACGTTGTTTTTCTGCAGTTTTCCGACTTGACGGATGCGGCCGGGCGGAACGCAGAAGCTCTGCGTCAGGCCAAGCAGGAGGCCAATGAGCACCGGCGCCAGCTCCAAGTGCTGAACTGCGACCTCGAGGCTCTTCGCGGGGCAGTAAGTCTCGCCTCATCACTATGGCAACAAGGAGGCATCGAGATTTCCTCTCTGGGAGGGTCATTCGTGTCCTTGAGCCCAAGAATTTAGATATTTGTTGCTGAATAGCGGCGTCTCCTTCCTCCAGAACGAGTCTCTGGAACGTCAGCTCCGGGACATGGAGGACCGCTTCTCCACGGAGACCGCTGGTTACCAGGATACGGTGAGCCACCTGGAGGAGGACATCCGGGC